>NW_028318226.1:1200000-1525000 GCF_062004578.1 Staurois parvus
TTTCTTTGTGGAAGGCAGAAATCTATGAAACTTCTAGGACATGTTTGGGACGCTGAAAACTTGGGCTGTGCAAAGTTTAAAGTCAATTGATTGAGGTTTAGGCACATTATGGTACGTTAAGCTCTTTTTACATTAAGCTCTTCACATTAAATGTTTTAGCACTGTAAAATATAGCTTAATGTGAATAACTTTTGGTGTGATTTACCAAATGACCTGAAATTTTCAGAATATGTTGCCATAGATAGGGTCTTCTAATGTGTGAAGTTTGGGAGAGATGGGTAAACATCTAAGCTGTTTTTTGTACGTTAAGCTCCCCAAAAAACAAGCTTAATGTCCCCCATTTTCTTTGTGGAAGGCTGAAATCTATGACACTTCTAGGACATGTTTGGGACATTAAGAACTTGGGCTGTGCAAAGTGTCAAGTCAATTGATTGAGGTTTAGGCACATTATGGTACGTTAAGCTCTTTTTACATTAAGCTCTTCACATTAAATGTTTTAGCACTGTAAAATATAGCTTAATGTGAATAACTTTTGGTGTGATTTACCAAATGACCTGAAATTTTCAGAATATGTTGCCATAGATAGGGTCTTCTAATGTGTGAAGTTTGGGGGAGATGGGTAAACATCTAAGCTGTTTTTTGTACGTTAAGCTACGTTAAGCTCCCCAAAAAACAAGCTTAATGTCCCCCATTTTCTTTGTGGAAGGCTGAAATCTATGACACTTCTAGGACATGTTTGGGACATTAAGAACTTGGGCTGTGCAAAGTGTCAAGTCAATTGATTGAGGTTTAGGCACATTATGGTACGTTAAGCTCTTTTTACATTAAGCTCTTCACATTAAATGTTTTAGCACTGTAAAATATAGCTTAATGTGAATAACTTTTGGTGTGATTTACCAAATGACCTGCAATTTTCAGAATATGTTGCCATAGATAGGGTCTTCTAATGTGTGAAGTTTGGGGGAGATTGGTCAACATCTAAGCTCTTTTTTGTACGTTAAGCTACATTAAGCTCCCCAAAAAACAAGCTTAATGTCCCCCATTTTCTTTGTGGAAGGCTGAAATCTATGAAACGTCTAGGACATGTTTGGGACGTTGAGAACTTGGGCTGTGCAAAGTTTCAAGTCAATTGATTAAGATTTAGACAGTTTATTGCACGTTAAGCTACATTAAGCCATTTTCACATTAAATGTTTTAGTCTGTCCCCTGTTGGTGTGCAGCTCAGCTTGAAGCAGTCTACAGCAGCCAGAGACTTTAGCAGGTCCTCAAACGTTGTAAACTGTTGCAGCATTTCTTCATTTTGGGGCATCCCATGTACCCCCAATCCCTATTCAAGTTCTAACCAAAAATAAAACAAAACAAAACCCCCTAGACTGTTTTGTGGAGCCATTTGAAGTGTGTGGATAGTTCCTGTTGCCTGGCTGTGGCTGCTGTGTGGAGGAAAAGGCCCGAAATCGAGTGTCTCTTCTGGGTCTCTTCCGGGGGGTAGCACTACATAACATTATGATCACTAACAGGTGAAGTGAATAACATTGATTATCTTCTGAAAATAGCACCTGTCGGTGGGATATATTATGCAGCAAGGGAACATGTTGTCCATGAAGTTGATGTGTTGAAAAATGGGCAAGCGAAAACAATTTTGACAAGTGACTAGACAACTGGGTCAGAACAATTCCAAAATTGCAGCTGGAATCCTAGAATGGCCTAGTCACCATCCTGATTTCAGGTTAATAGACAGTTTGAGGTTGGACTTGAAAAAGGCCATTCATTCACAACCTACATGTAACTTGACAAAGTTTAAGCATTTCGGCAAAAAGGAATAGCAAAAGATTATGGCCAACAGACCGTACAGGAAGTTATTGGCAGGATCACCAGTTTTTTTATGGAACGCTTTCAATAGTTTATTCAACATACCAAAAGAGACCAAATAAGATAAGGTGGTTAACTTCACCCATTTGTTGAACTTCCTCTTATAACAATGCTCAATGGCAATACAAAATGGATATTGTCAATTTTTGATATAATTCATAAATACCTTTTCCAAATGCAGTTTGCCGGCACTTCCTGTCTTAGCTGCCTAGGCGGTTACATCATTAGGCGATTCCCTAGGACTCCTGGGATATCGGCGTCATCTATCCCAGGAGTCTTTGGGTAGCCTAATAGTGTAATCTTGCCAGTACTTGCCTCTGCTCCTTCTGGATCCTTTGCTGTTAACAGGTTGCTATTACAACAGGGCGGACACTTCCACTGCTGCCAATGCCATTGCCAGAGCAACTTGTTGACAGCACTGTGTGCCGGGCACTATCACTTGTGCGTGAGATCAGGAATTTCATGCTGCACTACATTCTGGAACTCACTGGCGCCAGCTTCAGATGCCCTCACCTAAGATGGCTGCCGCCAGCATTTGATCAGGGGCAAGTAGGGGGAAGTAAGCACTTCATGTAAAATATTGACAATATCCAAATTTAAAAGAGCATTTTTTTTTAAGTAGCATGGGGAGGTTTTTATTGTATTTTTCATTAGGAGAATGGTTTTGCACAGAGCGGCCCTAAACCTCCTCTTCTGAGCACCCCACTGGCGCTCTCAGCTCCTTCTGCCTTCCGAGTGCCCCTATAGCAAGGCACTTGCTATGGGGGCACTCATGTGGGCTTGATCCCAGCTAGGTTGTGTGTCTGCTTGGTTCCACCTCCTGCTCTCTCCTTATAGGAATTGATTGACAGCAGCAGGAGCCAGTGTCTCCAGCGGCTGCTTCTATGTCCAGTGAGGAGAGAGAGAGAAAGCAGCTCCACTGCTCTCAGGCACATTGCTGGGTGGAGAACAGAAGTGTTGGGGGGGGGGGGGATCTGACCATGGAAGCTTTTTACCTTAATACAGAAAATGTACTAAGGTATAAACCTTAAAGTGGTTGTAAACCTTACATATAACCAGTGAAGTGACTGGCATTGGGTTATTTACAGGGATTAAACAAATCCTCCTATATAAGTTGTGCCTGTTTACCTGTAGTCTTCTCTTCTCTACTTCCATTCAAAGTGCAGAATGTATAAACCTTGTCTGAGAGTTCAGAAAAAAAGGACGGAGAGATGAAATTACACTCTGAAGAGTTCAGTGAGGAGAGCTCTGAGAGCTTATTGGAGGGAAGGAACATACCCCCCTCCACACAACTCACAGGAACAGGGCTTAGGCTGTCAATCTGATGGAGGTCCCTCCCCAGTCACCATTTTTCTCTTGGTGTGAGGAAAACTTGGCAGAAGTGATTCATGCTGATAGCAGAGATACAAAGCAGCAGAAATAGCACTTATACACTATAGAGAGATCTGCTTTTTTATATTTCATGTCTGAGGTTTACATCCACTTTATGTCAAACCTTTGCCCAGAATAATCCACAAAGTTTACCAGTATTGTGTCTTCAGAGGATCAAAGCAGCAGACAGAAATAGCACTTATACACTATGGAGGGATATGCTTTTTTATATTTCATGTCTGAGGTTTACATCCACTTTATGAGCAGCACAGTGGTTAAATGGTTAGCACTTCTGCCTGGCAGTACTAGGGTCATTGGTTCAAATCCCAGCCACACCACCACCTGCCTGGAATTTGCATGCTCTCCCTGTGCCTGCGTACGTTTCCTCCGGGGGCTCGAGTTTCCTCCTACACTCCAAAGACATGCTGGTAGGTTAATTGGATTCTGTCTAAATTGGCCCTAGTATGTGTATGAATGTAAGTAAGGGACTTTAGATTGTATGCCCCTTGAGGGTTAGGGACTGATGTGAATGTACTCTATATATATATATCTATATATAGATATATATATATGTAAAGTGCTGTGTAAATTGACGGCATTATATAAGTACCTGAAAAATAAATAAAATTAAATAAATGGCAAACCTTTGCCCAGAATAATCCATAAAGTTTACCAGTAATGTGTCTTCAGTCTTCAGCTGCCACAAGAGGGTGCTTGGAGCAGCATTTTTTCTAGCAAAAGTATGTATACCAGACCTTTTAGTTCTCAAAGGCATACCTTCCAACTGTCCCCCATATGGAGGGATTTGCAACTAAATCCTTCGGTCCCTCTTTCTTTCTCAGTTGCCCCCCCTTTTTACTTTATGTAAAGATCTTCAAAAATTATCAAAAGTGTTTTACTGCATTGAACTGCAAAAATGTTTTATCTAAAATTTAGATTTGTCCTATGTGTTATTCTGAAAAGCCAAAATAAAGGAAAAGTAGTGATTAAAAAAATATTAGTCAAACCAATGATCCATCCTCACAGTCCTTGTTACTGGAAGTACGTGTGTCTTTGTGCTTGAATATATTCTTCTTTTCCATCCCACAAAGGTGAAAGGTGTGTATTAACTTATTTTATGTTACTATTTCAGTATAGGCTCATAGTAACAATAGATCTTAAAGAGACATACAAGATTATCTGAGATACCCAACAAGAAACAACCAAGCATTCGCAATTAGGAATAGGAATTTTAATTTGTTTTGATTATACAAAGGCAAAGCCAAATTACCTGCACAATGACTATACAATTAAGATACAATAAAACTTTATTACAATGACCAACAATCCTTCCAAGACTGACAATTCAGTGCATTCAGTTATTTAAAGGAGAGGTACAGTTTAGGTGAAAAGCAGACTCATAAGTAGTTACATAGAGGAGTTTATCACATTATAAATAAGAGAGGACGTCTTTCCCTGTGTTGATTACAATGCTTGGTGACCAAAAATCTGCCCCATACAGTACAGTACATTCTGAGCTTATTCACTCTTGCATGTGCACATTTTCATTCCCACATCGATGTGCTCATTTTCATGCGATTGCATCAACCTGGGAGGAGCTGCAATACTGGATACATCCCTTGTTGGTAAGATCACAGTTCCCAATTCTGGTAACACAGGGCAACTAAGAAACGTGTCAGATGTTCCATGATACTGTGTTGAGGGGGGTGGGAGGTCATACATACATTGTACTGTAAATTTTTCTTTTAAATTGGGGTTTCCATTTAACTACACAGAACAAGAGATTAAGTTTGAAGTCAGTCTTAGAAGCCAATCACTGAGCAATTTTTATTATTATGCCAACATCATACTGCTGAACGCTGATTTCCATTTTTTTCCAAAATCTGTTTTGCATTTTGCATCGTATATATATATACATATACATATATATATATATATATAATTTGTAGATTTAAGATGTTCCCAGCTGTTAGTTTTCTTGATTTTGTTATTTTACATAGTCTACTTTCTTGTTACCACCCTCCCCACCACAATAAAATTCCATTGTCTAGTTTTATGCTTACATTATTAAGGAAGAACTCCATTCTAATGAAAAAAAAGATATTATTTAAAGTGTATCTGCCGTGCATGAATTTCCTTCAGAAGTTAATATTTCTCTATGCTGATCCTGTACCTTTTAATGGATGTCAGTGGCCTGGAACAAGTATGCAGATTTGGAGTTTAAACTTCACTAGATACTTCTGAAGTAAGTAGTAGAATTGAAAGTATAAAATTTGTGATCTATTCATTTTAAAAATTAATATCTGTTCAGTTTGTTATATCAAGCAATCAGCTGTATTTACATTTCTTGAAAAAAGGAAAACAGCTATAGTCAAGTTACCCTCACAAGGAATGGGGGAACCCACAGTTTTGTTTTTTGCTGAATGGCTTGTTGCTTTTTTAAAAGTTATAATGCTTTTATGGTATGGACATATTAGAAATGGTACTTTGCAGAGTTCTTCTTTAATGGATTTCTTATTGAAACTCTCCAGTTAAATAAGGTACTGGGTAGTTCTGTTTGTCAAACCCAAGCACTGAGCATACCCCAAGAAGTCTCTGCCTAGCTTCCTTCTGATTCGTTCCCTCACAAGCCACATTGCCGTACGGTTCCTGATCTGGTCCATGCACTGCGCTACCCTCCAGGCAGTTGAAGCGGATGTGCCCAGCATTATGAAGCTCTGTCAACCTCTGTGGATTTGCTGTGCTACTTAAAGCTTCCTCATGAGATTCTCCTGTACACATCAGCCCAACAAGTACTGTAGACTCTAGGGCACCTTTTTCAGGCAATGCTGGCTCAATGCCACATGACAGTGCCAGAGCCACAAGCACTAGGTCAGTGCCGTAGATATGGCGAATCCAGTCTCGTAAATAAAACCCACCCATGCGAGGATTAATCTCTAGTAGCCTTGGACCAGATTCAGTCAGTTTGAGCTCTACATTAAAAACTCCAGGGTAAAGGTTTAGTGCCTGGCAACTGCGCAAAGCAGCCTGAACTAACTGACAGCGTCTTTCTTGGTTTAGACGGGAGGGAAGTGCTGCTGCTGTTTCAGTAAAACCTGGAAGGAGGGTTGGCCCATTATCAGACACATATGCAGCCAAAAGACGGCCATTAGGACCTAAAACTAGATCCACATCATGCTCAGTGCCAGTAATGTACTCAGCAAGAAGAGGTGGGGGTGTAGTTTGGGTACTATCTCTGGCAGGCTGGCTTTGGTTAAGACTGGTTTCTCCATTCTGTATTACTGCCTCAGCCATTTCTTGTCCCAAACTTAACCCAATTTCACCATTACAGATTTTACTTTCATGTATTCCAATGTGTGTTTCATTTTTTTGCTTGCAAGCTTCGGGATCCGCTCCCATTTTCTTAACTAGTTTCCTACACTCTTCTGCACCCTGCACTAAGCGTACACCAACAGCACCTGCACCAGACTCTGGTTTTATAATCAAAGGGTAAGAAAGAACAGATTCTGCAGCTTCTATTCCACCAGTTCCTGGACCCAGAGGGAAGCAGGGCACAGCAAATGCCTTAGCATATGGATAGGGTGGCGATTTTGAGGCCATGTTGAGGAGACATAGTTGTGTTTGTGTCTTGCGCTTGGCAAGTCTCACTGCGCTTGGAGGAGGACCAGGAAGACCTAGTAAGCGGCTTAGTATGGCAGCGAGGATAGTGCACTCATCCCAGAATGTCATACAACCGGAAAAATGTACAGCTCTCTCCTTAACTATAGCCAAGATATTCTGAGCATGTTCCTCATCTCCACAAGAGCGGTCATCATAGTCATAGTGGATGAAAGAGGCCACAAGAGAAGAGGCAAAATGGTTCGGATTTGACTCCACTAAATGGATCTAAAGGAAACAGAGGTTTGAAAAGAAGTAACAGGTTTATAAAAACACCATTACAAACAAAGGAATCAAAACAGTCAGTATACCATTACACACCATAATATTACATTTGTATGTCAATTCCTGGCAGGTGGAAAAACCATTGTCAAAACATGGGATGGGTATGCATCTAGGGCCTTCAATCATCTGTGCACCTGTGAAGTTCTAGAGACTAACCCTGGCCTACTGTATAAACACATATGACCTATGACCATCAGAAAGTACATTGCTTTGCTCTACAACTTTGTAATATTTTTTTAAAGACCTAACTGAATGTTCAAACTCTGCCGTGAAACTAGTATCTCATTTGTGGGATGGGGAACAGCTGCTTCCATCAGAGTTACCATGAATGGATGTTTTTCTTTCTGACAGAGTCCTTCCTCCAGGAATGTATATTTTAGGTACAGGTGGATTCAGATGGACCACCAATGGCCATCACTGTTGTGACTATTCTAAATCCAAGAATAAGAGTCCAACTGTTTGTGTTGCTTTGTCCTGTATAATTAACATAAATAGAGAACCTGGAGCTAAAATCAAGTCCTTATGATCCTCACAACTGTACCAGGAAGCATGGCTGGATCTAGGGGGGTGTTGGGGTGGGCTGCTCCCCTCCAGATTTCAGTTTCACTGCCCCCCCCCCAGGCAACTCCTCTTCCTCATGAATATTGTGCCCATCAAGGCTGCCCATCGCTCATCAGCACAAGCGGCTGTCTGTGATATTCTGCCCAACCAGCACACAACCCCCCTCCCCTCCATGAACAGGAGAGGAGAGAGGGCTTGGTCAGCTCTGCCACCTCTTGCTCCTATCCCCATGTCTGCCTAACCTACACTGCAATCCCCTGTGTGCAGCCAGTGCTGTGCATAAGAAAGGGGATGTGTGGGCAAGAGATTGGAAGTAAAGCAACTGGCAGCTCCTTCAAGGCTGCGTGAATGATGCCTTTACCTGATCCCACAGATTCCAGAATGAAGAGAGTGAGCAGCTCTCCCCATCTCCCTCTCTTCTTCCTCCCATCCCCCCCCCTTATTCCAGGAGCTCCTCACACTTGCCCACCTGATTTCATGTCCAGTTAGCACTTAGGGACAACTGAACCCTGATGTAAGGGGGCACTCTGCCAGGCTCTTATGTAAGGGGCACTCCGATGGATTCTGATGTAAGAGGTCACTCTGTTGAATTTTGATTTAAGGGGTCACGCTGTTGAATTCTGATGTAAGGGGACACCCCACTGGATTCTGATGTAAGAGGACATTCCACTGGATTCTGATGTAAGAGGGCACTCTGCCGTATTCTGATGTAAGAGGGCACTCTGCTGGATTCTGATGTAAGGGGGAACGCTGCAGGATTCTGCTGTAAGAGGGCACCCTACTGGATTCTGGTGTAAAGTAGCATTCTGCCAGACTCTGATATACTGTAAGGGAGCACTCCACTGGATTCTGATATAAGGGAGCACTCTGTCTGACTCTGAAGTAAGGGGACACTCTGCTGGGTTCTGATGTAAGGGGGCACTCAGCCAGAATCTCGTGTAAGGTGGAACTCTGCTGTAAAAGGGGACGATGCAGACTCTGATGGTGGTGGAATTCAGGGGACACTGATGTAATGTAGGACTTTGGAGACATGGATGTAAGGGGGGACTCTGATGTATATGGGGAATGCTGGGTTACTTTAATCTAAGAGAGGACTCTGATGAGAATGTGACACTCGTCCTGGCTGTTGCACTCCATATGCTGTTTTGTTTATTACTTGCTCATGACTCCTGTATTCTGTACGTTATGCTGTACATACAGTAGACCTGACCAAGATGTTCATTGTCTCAACAATTGCTGGTTTTAATTAAGTGCACCTTTAGGGTAGGCTCAGTAAGGCAGCCCATACATTATTCATTTTTAAAATTTAACCACTAGGTTGAAAGGAAAACAAATGTTCCAATTCACACTCGAGGTGGATGGGGGAATCTCACCCACTGAGGTATTGTGTTCTGACAGCTGGGAGACTTCTCTGCCATCAGAATACACTATTATTGCTGCCGGCCACAGCCAGCAGTGCTGACCAAACGGACGTTTTCCTAAAAGCTGGTTGTACAGAAGTTCATGGGTAGATTGACCTCTATACAATCAGCCTGCCCATACATGGAGTGAAATTCAGCTGGTGCCTAAGACAAAAATATCCTTTTTGTGTACATAAAAACATGTAATGGAAACGTTTAATTGATAATCCTTTGTCCTGAGGTTTATTTGTGTCCGTGAAACTGTCGGTTGTTGCACAGTATTTAGTATTTTGTGGGAATTGTATACAGCAGATGCAGATTCTGTTCAATCCCCCTTCAAGAACCCCACTGACCACTGTAGAACATTTCTGTTCTGTCCCAGAGCTCTCTATGACTTTCATAATTCTAGTCTTAATCACATTTTGTCATGCTGTTTTGACTTTTTAATACTAAAGCTAGGCAGATTACTTGTTATGAGTATTATTAATATTCTCAATGTTACATATTGTTTATTCTGTTTAAAGGCTAAGTTTTTCTTTAGGAACATATTATGTGTTCTCTGCCCTGCTGACCCACCTGTGCACTACAATACTGACTCCCGTACGCTCCCGTTAACTTCTCACTTTCTGCCCCCCCTGACATTTTGTACTGCACCCCCACATCAGACCATGGAACTCAGATGCAAAGCTATAAGAAGCAGGTGGGTGCATCAGTCCATCAATTTCAATATAAATATGAATAGTGTACTCTACTGGCAATCAATTCTTTCACAAAGTTTGAAGTTTAAGTGATACCTTTTACTGGTTAACTTAATATTTAAAAGAAGAATCCAGGTTTGGCATTTTATACATACAGTAGTACATTGGTTCAGCTTGGACCAATGTGACTATGCATTTACCATACCTGTGGGATCACTCTTAAACCAGAAAATCACTGTAGTGGCCACCACTACTCCAGTGATCTCCACTAGCTTCTGAGTCCCATTCCGAGCGGTTGCCCTGCTGCATTCTGAACAAGGTTGGCTGCTCGGCACAGGCACTATTTAGAGAATACTTTGCATTTTCTCAAGGAATGCAAAGCAATCCCTGATTGGACAAGGTGCAAAGGCAAAGCAGAGACAGAAACACTGAAGCCATCAGATGGTCCCACACCAAAGAAAAAAAAAACAAAAATGTATGAGTCTTAAATCACCAAATACATTTCTGTTCTTTTTGCAGTTACAAACACAGTAACATGTCTCCACACACCTTTATTCCATAGTCACGAGCTGCTTGCCAGATAAATTTTTTACTGATGCCACCAGCTCCAATCACCAGGACTTCTTTCCCTTCCATTATATAGGTCATTGAGCGTCTCAGCATGGTCTCTATCAAAGGACTTGATGCGGAGCTAACAGTCACAGATTTTGCGGCAGCCAAGCTTCCCAAAAGACATTCGTGTATTCCACAGCTCTCCAGGCAGAAGGCAGTGGTGACACCCAGAACTACCGGGGTTACCATGTAGTCAATGCAAGTAAGCAAAAGATCGACTCCTAAAGGTAAAATAAAAAAATAAACGTAGCTTTATTCTGGCAAGGTTAACAGTATCTGGTCAGCAGGTACTCAGAAATTTTCTTGTTTTCTGCACATTATTTGAATGTCAGTTTAGAATAGCAAAAAATATAATATGAGATATTATCTTATCATGCATAGGTTAGGACATGGTGGTGTTAGGATCTATTATGTACTGTTAGGAAGTGTGCACTCTGCCACTGTCACCATAATATTCAAGAGCAAGAGCACTATGCTTATAATGGTAATGGCCTTAGATGATAAAAGTTCTTCAGTGGGTATGCAACGGCATAACCATAATCCACATGAACTAGGCTGTTTAAGCTTTCATTTACCAACATGGTCTAATTCTTCATGGATGCCAAGGACAATACTGGTGAGAACAGTAAATATGATTAATGCTAAGTATTTTTAAAGAAAAGCTGGTGTCTAGGGAGAATGGCAGACACGACTGAGGGTTATAAAAAAGCAAATAGGTCTACCTTCAAATACATTTATAATTAAAGGCTATGTTCTCATCTTTGTAAAAAGGTCTTATATTTCTAATGCTACATGCTGCATTTTTTCTTTAAGAACTTTTGTAATCCTTACCAAGTACATCTGTTTGCACCTTGTTCCCTCCTCTTAGTTTTGGGCTCAGCTTTTTCTCTTCCTCTATTATTACTTTCATGACCCTTTCTGAGGTCTCTTTGAGTTGGGCCCGAATATTGTTCTTCTGTCCTTCATCTTGTATTCCCCATAATTCCAAGGTTGTGTCCAGTGACTGGGGAAGGGCCGATCGATGGCAAAGAGGTTTCTCTGCCCGGCCCACGGTACATACCACCTAGAACCGAAGCATCAAAAACCCTCTCAATAAGAGAAAACAGAAAAGATAAGATCAGCAGCACAAGATAAAAAAAATCACTGATTAGCCAAAAATACACTATTTGCTCATGAAACATTTGAGAAAGCGATTTTCCATTATGAGAAAATCTAAAAGAACTCTTGTCTTCAGGGGCTCAGGATAAGGGTTTGTAGATTGGAGGGGTTACAAGCCCCAGGAGAATAGGGGGCAGCCCCGTTACCTTGCTTAGAATTGGTTGGTCTCCGCGAGATCGGCAGACAACGGCACAGAGACGAATCGCCAGCTCTGGGGGGCGCACGGAGCAGCCTGGGGGGTGGGGCAGAGACAGTAATACAGGAAGAAAGAGGGGGGAGAAGGAAGGGAGGCAGAAGTCGAAGAAAGTGGAGAATGATAGAAGCAAAGATGTACAAGGAAGAGAGAAAGAAAGAACTGACCCTCCTTCAATACAGAAGCAATATATCTCACAATAAAAAAAATATTTGGGATAAGAAGAGGGAAGCCTCTTCTCAGACTTCCATGAAACTGCTGCCCTGTGCTGGAAAAAATGTCACCTCTATACCACTAGAAAAGATGTGAAATCTTACCCAGCACAGGAGACAGACCTTATGATTGAGTAAGGGCCCAGCGAGATACAGAGGAGGTCAAAAAGGACAAGTGTGACAGGGTGTGCAAGAGAGGAACATGTTTAATACAGAACATGAAAAAAATGCAGATTGAGTATAAAGCAAGAACAGGAAAACAGGAAATCAAGGTAGAAATGAAAGATGTAAAAAAATAAATAAATAAAAAGCAATAAAAATAAATAAATAATGAGAAAAAAACATAGAGAGAGATGGGAAGGAAGAGACAGAAGGAAAGGGGTATCAGGAGAGGATGCTGCAGAGTATCACTCTCTCTTTGCCCCTCCCATAAAGAAGCAAATAGATTTTCCCTCCCATTAAGTCCCCATGCTTACGTGGTATACAGGCAGGAGGTTGTGGTGGCTTGAGTCTGCGTGGGGGCACTGTGTTTATAAACCCCTCAAGCAGAACTGCTTGACCCTCTGGGTACTCAGATAGAATGTTCAGCACAGCATCAAACACAGCATGTGGGTCATGAGTGAAATAGAAGGTTGGTGAAGAAGAAAGGTTTAGATGAGGCCAGCAAGTCTTCACCACAACCTAAGATAAAATGAAACAATTTATAGAATCTGTAAAGGCAAACTACATTGTTGAGCCCTAAAATTGAGAAACATGTCTTTCCTACCTTATGATGACCCTTTAACTTCAGTGATTCAAGAAATGCAGAAATCTCTTGCTGTACTCTTTGTTCTCTACCTTCCTTTTGAAGGAATTCCACCACTTTTATGGATTTAGCCTCCCCATTACGTGGTTCCCAAGGGCCTAACTGATGAGAAGAATTAAGAACCAGGGCAGGAGGAAGTGGAATTTCCTTGTGATCTAGTAAGAGTCGCACCCCCAAAGTATCAGCAAAGAGGCAGGAAAGCTGAGGAGATCCTCCCATTGGGCAGTCCCACTGGTCTTCCAGCAAGAACTGCTCCCCTAACCAGGAGAGGTATGTAACTTTTCGAGGGGGAGAGAAGGTATCCAAGAAGGTTTGACCCCCATGATCAAAAGTTATAGCCTGTCTGATGAAGAGAGGAGGTGGGCATGCTGAGGCAGGAGGCCGTGGGCAGAACCATGAACTGGACAGACAGAGGAATATTTTGCCTGTAATAAAAGGAAAAATCTGTAAGAGAAAATTTGTAAACTGCATTTACCCATCTCTTTTAGGAACCCTACATACAAAAGCATTGTACATCAAACGTGAAACAAATGTAGCGCTAATCGCTTGATGTTCAAATAAATCAATGTGCAAATAAAATCCCCTCAATTATAAGTGAATAAACGTGCTACTATAAATAACCTCGTGCTTACAAAGAAACACAAAAAAATTCCTATAGTGATGGTGAAAAACCAGTCTTATTGACTGACATAACAGTGCATATTTAAACAAATATACATAAACACACAATGTGCACTAATATATATATATATACACACCTACACAAATCCCATAAAGTGGATAAAACAACCTCATGTGCAAGAGGTATAGTCATCAACCCACGTTTTTTACACGGATATCAGCACGAGTTGTTTTGTTCACTGGAGTGTGATTATTGAAAGATTGGACTCTAAAAAACGCATGAAAATAGATTATTGTGTGTATACTATGTCACTAATCAGAGTTCACTCTTGCATATGAGGTTGTTTTATCCACTTTATGGGATTTGTGTAGGTGTGTATATATATATATATATATTAGTGCACATTGTGTGTTTATGTATATTTGTTTAAATATGCACTGTTATGTCAGTCAATAAGACTGGTTTTTCACCATCACTATAGGAATTTTTTTTGTGTTTCTTTGTAAGCACGAGGTTATTTATAGTAGCACGTTTATTCACTTATAATTGAGGGGATTTTATTTGCACATTGATTTATTTGAACATCAAGCGATTAGCGCTGCATATGTTTCACATTTTAATTTTTGAGGATCATTGGATACATGATTTAATGTTGGCAGCTTTTCGCTATTAATATTATCGTTTAAAATTAGTCTGAGCGCAGGAGGTTCACACCACTATTGTACATCAAACGTCTCCACATATGCTTATACTTTGGAACAAAGAATAACTGTACAAAGTTTAACAGAACCCCTTCTCTCAGTTTGACATTATATTGGACTTCTAAAAAGCTAGATCAGAAATAAGAAGGAGGTCTAATACACAACTTATGTAAATATAGACATTATAGATGCAGTTACTGGGGTGATCTGTTTTTAATCTTTCTCATTGCAATGCAATATAATGTTTTGAATCACATGTAAAATTAGTGACTGAATGAAAACAAGCCATATAATTAACATATTCTAAATAATTTAAAGGTTGGTTGTCAACCTTCATCTTGGAGCAGTTCCCTCACAGTGAATGCACTGCAGTGTTCCCACATACAGTGCATCCAGAAAGTATTTCCAGCGCTTAACTTTTGCCACATTTTGTTATGTTACAGCCTTATTCCAAAATGGATTAAATTAATTTTTTTCCTCAACATTCTACAGACAATAATCCCTTAATGACAGTGAAAGAAGTTCGTTTTGAAATCTTTGCAATTTATTAAAAAAAAAACACATGTACATAAGTATTCACAGCCTTTGCCATGACACTCAAAATTGAGCTCTGGTGCATCCTGTTCCTACTGTTCATCCTTGAGATGTTTCCACAACTTGATTGGAGTCCACCTGTGGGAAATTCAGTTGATTGGACATGATTAGGAAAGGCATAAACCTGTCTATATAAGGTCCCACAGTTAACAATGCATGTCAGAGCACAAACAAAGCCATGAAGTCCAAGGAATTGTCCGTAGACAGGATTGTATCAAGGCACAGATCTGGGGAAGGGTAGAGAAACATTTCTGCAGCATTGAAGGTCCCAATGAGCACAGTGGCCTCCATCATCCGTAAATGGAAGAAGTTTGGAAGCACCAGGAATCTTCCTAGAGCGAGCCGCCCGGCCAAAATGAGCCATCGAGGGAGAAGGGCCTTAGCCAGGGAGGTAACGAAGCACCCAATGGTCACTCTGAAAGAGCTGAGGAGAACCTTCCAGAAGAATAACCATCTCTGCAGCACTCCACCAATCAGGCCTGTATAGTAGAGTGGCCAGACGGAAGCCACTCCTCAGTAAAAGGCAAATGGCAGCCCGCCTGGAGTTTGCCAAAAGGCACCTGAGGGACTCTCAGACCATGAGAAAAAAAACTCTCTGGTCTGATGAAACAAAGGCTGAACTCTTTGGCCTGAATGCCAAGCATCATGTCTGGAGGAAACCAGGCACTGCCCACCACCTGGCCAATACCATCCCTACAGTGAAGCATTGTGGTGGCAGCATCATGCTGTGGGGATGTTTTTCAGTGGCAGGAACTGGGAAACTAGTCAGGATCAAAGGAAAGATGAATGCAGCAATGTACAGATACATCCTTGATGAAAACCTGTTCCAGAGCACTCTGGACCTTAGACTCGGGTGACGGTTCATCTTTCAACAGGACAACGACCCTAAGCACGCAGCCCACATAACAAAGGAGTGACTATGGGCAAAATCAGTGGATGTCTTGGAGTGGCCCAGCCAGAGCCCAGACATGAACCCGATTGAACATCTCTGGAGAGATCTGAAAATGGCTGTGCACCGACGCTCCCCATCCAACCTAACGGAGCTTGAGAGGTACTGCAAAGAAGAATGGGAAAAACTGCCCAAAAATAGGTGTGCCAAACTTGTAGCATCATACTCAAAACGACTTGAGGCTGTAATTGGTGCTATAGGTGCTTCAACAAAGTATTGAGCAAAGGCTGAGAATACTTATGTATATGTGGTTTTTTTTCTTCATTTTTTAATTTTAATAAATTGCAAAGATTTCAAAACAAACTTCTTTCACGTTGCCATTATTTGTTGTAGAATGTTAAAGAAGAAAAATAATTTAATCCATTTTAGAATAAGGCTGTAACATAACAAAATGTGGCAAAAGTTAAGCGCTGTGAATACTTTCTGGATGCACTGTATAGCACAAACAGGCACTTTCATCTGCTCACAAATATTCTCAGAATCACCATATCTTTGGAAACGTACCAGAGCTGTCAGAATGTCATTCCAGGCCTTCTTTTTAGTATATTTTTAGTCTAATTGTATAGAATTGTCGTTATATTTAATGATCTGAGGACTCCAGAATTGTGGAACCCTAAAATAATTCTGTTCCCACAAAAATATTTATATTCTGCCTTTCAGGAAATTCACTTTCAAACTTTCATCTCTTCCCATGGCCCAGTGATTTCTTGATAGAGATATTGTCCTACCTGGACACTGTCTTACTCCTTCCAGAAGAATGGATATGGTAAAGGTTGGGGCCCCAGCAACACAAATTGTGATGGTGTCCTCATTATGGCCTGGGTAGAAAACAAAATATTAATGTTTGTCATTACTAAACTAATATAAGGTAAGTAGAATCTCTAATCTTCTATGTTTTAATATATACGGTACTTGTGGAAGAGACTAGCAAATATTCATTTTTCAAAAACAAATGCGAATGGGGTAAAGACCTTTTCTCATTACGTGTGTAGGCTCTACTTTCTGCTTATTAGTGCTGTACAATAGATGTGCATTTTTACTCCTTTTTCTTACTGTCAAGCTACCAGACAGGGTATGTCTGAAGAACAAAAACTCACTAAGGATGTCTCTAAGAATGTGAATCCACCAAAATGATGGTGTCATTTTTGCCTTAAAGCGGAACTAAATTTCACACAGGTTTCTAAGGGCTGTTGCCATAATTAGCATACTTTCACATTAAGTCCATTTTCACCCTTAGGGGTCTATGTATAAAAAAAATCACCATGTAGCTGTCTTAAGCATTCACACAGGCCCAAGGAGTGACTGCTACATTATTTGTAATATGATCTCCTATGATCATCATCCAGTGACCATAAAGTAGTTTTTTTCTGAAATACCTCAATAAAAAAAAAATATTTCTTTCTGAAATAACTCAATTAAAAATAATTTCTACAGTACATTATACTGTATAAAGTATGTACACAGTTTTTTCAGACTATGGTAGTTCTAGCTGCAGGAATCTGGGGCTGTATTTCCCATTTTGTTTTTAAAAAACTTTATCAGACCTCAATGTTCGGCCTAATGGCATGCTTTCAAAATTAGCACCTGCTTGTAGATTACTAGCACAAGGTGATAGCTTGGTAAGATAATTGTTTTCCTTATCAAATACATTTTATGTATTTGTAATCTACATTGACGTTTGCCCAAGGCTCAGACATTTGTTCATCATGCTATTTTTGTTGCCAGTTGGGTCATTCTGTTTGACTAAACTTGCCCTGAATATGGTTCCAATGATATAACATACCTGTGCGTGGTTGTTTGGTCCGGTCTTCTGTCTCTGGCAAACCTGCATTAATCAGAATTCTCTGTAGCTCCCTAAACCGCTCAGTGACATTAGTTTTATGGTCCATTCCATTACTGCTATTCTTCAGGTCTTGTGATTTGACTGATGAGTCTTTTTCCCATGGTGGACCATCAGGAACAGCTCCTGCAGACCACCCCTTATTTATGTCTCCATCTTTGGAGTACATAGGGTGATCCAATATAAGCTGATCAAGTGACAGCTGAAAAAAAATGCAAAAAAACACAGAACAAAAGCATTTTTATTTTCCTAAGGTGGCTTGACAATCCCAAAAGTCCAGTAAACAAAGCAGATAAAAAGTTAAACTGGTAAGCAAATTTTGGAAGCCTAGTTTATTGTCAATGGAAGGATGTATCACTTGGGTCCCTAAAATCAAATTTTGACTCCTACATTTGACCTCCTGGCTTCTGAGTTCTAAATTAGTTTGTCTACAAATGCTACAGTCATCAGCCACTTTATTAGGTACACCTTGCTAGTACTGGGTTGGACCCACTTTTGCCTTCAGAACTGCCTTAATTCTTCATGGAATAGATTCAACAAGGTGTTGAAAACATTCCTCAAAGATTTTGGTCAATGTTGACATGAGTTACTGTTTCTTTTCTATCATCTGGAACCAGTCTGCTCATTCTCCTCTGACCCCTGACATTAACAAGGCATTTACATCTGCACAACTGCCTCTCACTGGACATTTTCTCTATTTTGGACCAAGCTATGTAAACCCTAGAGATGGTTGTGCATGAAAATCCCAGTAGATCAGCAGTTTTTGAAATACTCAGACCAGCCCATCTTGCATCAACGTTTACCACATTCAAAGTCACTTAAATCCCTTTTCTTCTCCATTCTGATGCTTGTTTTGAACTTCAGCAAGTCGTCTTCACCACGTCTAGATGCCTAAATGCATTGAGTTGCTGCCAAGTGATTGGCTGAGTAATATTTTGTATTACCAAGCAATTGGACAGGTGCAGGTTTTTTGAGTTTGGGCAAGGACACAGGGGCCCCATGATCCCCTATTGCCCGGAGGTCCCATGAGTTGTCAGTCCTCCCCTGGACAGGTGTACCTAATAAAGTGGCCGGTGAGCGTATATAGATGTTTCCATATTAACAGGGTACAAAGATGCACCTTATTAAATTTAGAGACAAAATGTGGCTCAATGTATTCAGCAATAAACGGATCCCTATTTAAAGAGACTCGTCAGGTCTCTAAACAAATCAAAAGACCAGTTTTACCTCCCCCAAATCCCATGACTCCCATCTTCCCACCGTTTCAAAGCCATGGCCTCTATCTGTCTTTTCTGCATTCAAATCAGGGAGTGTAAGATGACTGGCATATCCTGGCACCTTCCTTTGACCTCTAGTCTTAGCCTAGTGCTGCAAGGTGGGGACACAGGAACCCAACAGTCCTAGAAGTTTTAAATGCCACAGAGACTGTCAGAGGCTGTTGGACCAGAATAGAGGGAAGGCTGGAGTCATGGCTACCAGAGAGACAAGTATAATGCCACTTCTCTTGCAGGGAACTGACCGTATGATTCGTTTAGAGTTCTGTCCTGCAACTGAAACTTGAAAAGGCAAATTCAGGTCTTAAAACATGCAATTAACATATACCTGCATGTACCTTTATATATGTGTATGTCCAGCAAAAACCTTAATTTTGTATAGAGTGGGAAAGAGTCTACAGAACTGGGAGGAAGTGGGGAAGGACCAAAAGTCAATTGAACTCTTCAACAGCAAAGCAACACTTTGCTGGTTTACTCAAAAAATAGCCTTTGAGGTTGGTGAAAATACATATGCATATACCAGCGCACTTCCGCTAAAAGTTGAGTGTTTGTCACCTTAACCAAAAAACATTAAAACAAAAACAAAACTGCCCAAAGGGTAGGCAAAAGTGGTTACTATTGTTGTCAAATATTTACTGGGCATAGGTATCACAGAAAATGAGTCTTATTACTTAGTATCACAAAACCGACAATTTTATTATTCTATTTGAATAAAACACCAGCGTGGATGCAAACATCAATCATAATAGATTCAGCACATAGAAAACATGAATAGACAAAACAGAATAGACAAGAAAAAATAATAAAAACGTCCGGACGCATGCAAATTCACACATGGGTTACATGTGCACCACGCCGCCTATGTTGTCTAGAATAACTTTCAAGGTAACCCGCATGTGTGAATCTGAGATCTGTAGGGGCCCAATAATTAAAAAGAGACAAAAGTGCAGTAAAGTAACTCAAAAATTTTTGAGGCTTCAAAAGCATGCTCAATTGGGTTGCCAGGCCTTAAGTGGTCAGTGTGGCGATTTGTGTTAGAAAATTCATCCATTAGATGGTTATATCCCATAAGGCGTCAGAAAGATCAGTTCATCACACAGGTCCCTATGGAGTGTATTGCAGGAGGCGGAGACCGTAAATTATCCTGTATGATATAGGACTTAATAATGGCACTGTGATGGCGTTCCTGGAGTGTCAGTAGGAGCATGAAGAGATTTTTGACTCACACAAAGCTATAAGGAGCAGCAGCCAACTCTCCGTGAGGATCGGACTGACATTTTTAACTGTGGAACGGCTGTGGACAGGCAAGTGAGTGGTAATGTATGTGCCACCCTTTCCTGGGAGGTAGTGGAGACCCCAAGGACACAAGAATACTTAATGCTCCTTGATATTGACCGGAAGAAAAATGGAGTTATAAGTAACTGTGTGCCATATCAGGTTGGCTATTTGTCCTGGGGTGACGCTGCTCACAGTTTGCCCATATTTACCATATCTACAGTTGGATTTATGCTGCTCCCTGATGCTGTCACGTACACTTATTAAGTCATATATTGTACAGGATAATTTGCGGTCTCCGCCTCCTGCAATACACTCCATGGGGACCTGTGTGATGAACTGATCCTTCTGACTCCTTATGGGATATAACCATCTAACTGATGTATTTTCTGAAACAAATTGCTACACTGACCACTTAGGGCCTGGCCACCCAATTGAGCGTACTTTTGAAGCCTCAAAAATGTTTGAGTTACTTTAGTGCACTTGTGTCTCTTTTTGAATATTGGGCCCCTAGAGATCCCAGATTCACACATGGGGGTTACCTTGAAAGCTATTCTAGACAACATAAGCGGTGTGGTGCTGTAGCATGTAACCCATGTGTGAATTTACATGCGTCCGGACGTTTTTATTACTTTTGTTTGTCTATGCTGTTTTGTCTATTCATGTTTTCTATGTGCTGAATCTATTATGATTGATGTTTGCATCCACGCTGGTGTTTGTTTCAAATCAAATAATAAAATTGTTAGTTTTATGATACTAAGTATTAAGACTCATTTTCTGCAAAACCTATGCCAAGTAAATGTTTGTTATCAATTGTAACCACTTTTGCCTACCCTTTTGGCAGTTTTGTTTTTGTTTTTTAGCACTTTTTTGCAGGTTGCTAAAAATATTTTATTTAGTAGTGTAGTGGAAGGCTAGAACCCCTGTTCCAATCTTTCTTTAACATTTTGTGGTTATTGTACAGAAATGAGAACAAGAAATCATAAGTATTTGCAAGACAGAATATATAGGGGAGTCATGAAGGTACATTGTAGAGGAGACACTGTCATTGGCATATCATACAGTTGGGTAGTAATCAGTATACATAACAGACAAGGCAGATGGTTAGAATTCAAAATTTGCTTCTTTGGCTGAAATATATATGGGATAAAGTTGTATCTTATGTTAGGAGCAAGCACTTTTGTGGATGTAACAACATTTGTTGTGATGTTCAGAATAGAGGGAGCATTTCTGCTGTAGTACTGTACTGTACTGTACTGTAGTATCAACATTGTATACCAAATTAAAAAAGAAGAAAAAAGCGCCACTTACAAAAAACACCAAAGTGTCAGCAGCATATCCCATCCCAAATAAATTTTGGCAACAATAATCCAAATTAAAAGGTATGCGCTAATAACAAACTTATACAAAAGTGTATGTCATCATTCATGGATGATGACATACACTTTTGTATAAGTTTGTTATTAGCGCATACCTTTTAATTTGGAGTATCAACATTGTGTCTTGACTTCCTATAGTACCTTAAAACTTACTATATATTTGTCAGTAAAGAAAAAGTGATAAGAAATCAATATCAGTAGGTAAGGTAGACAAAGGGGTTTAAGTAAGATGTTGTAGGGATTAAGTGTTAGAAAATGTAGGAGATAATAGTACTTTTTACATTATTCTCAACAAATCTTTGGCTGATATTCTTTCATATGTTCAATAGATTAATAATCACTCCACTTGGCTCCTCTTACCGCATTATTTAATATTCAATATGATGACTGCATATAGCAAGGTCTCCACCCAAGAACCAATCTTTCTTGACGCATTTCACCACTCCTGGCTTACTCACAAGGATAAAGTCCAGAGTCAATTTATTGATTATTAAATTAGAAGTAAAAGGTAAGAGGAACCAAGCGAATTGCATCTATTTCTTCATATTTTCAATAGATGAATGATCAGAGATTTGTTAGTCAAGAATAATTTAAAAAGTATCTAGCATGTCCAGGTTAGCTGAAATTGTGTAATGGTATGCATAGAAAAAATATTGGGACTTCCAGTGGGTGAGAACTAGAGCTTTTGCTGAGTTAAGAAGGTGTATGGTCAGTTAGGATTTATATTTATAAGGAGAGACATTTGATATACTGTAGTAATCTGAGTAATTTGATATACTTTATTCTGTAATCTGAGTGATGAGGTCTCTGACACTGGACTAATAACGGTAATGTGGGATCATTTCCACCAGATATGGCTAATTGGCATCTCCACCAATGGTCAGATCTGGTGGGAGACCAAGATTGGAGTTTAGCTTGGGTAGCTCACCTTTCCTGGATTCTGGTGCTAAGTAGTAGTACTTATGAAGTATTTATGGGCCAAAATACAGGCCCAAAAGATAGGAGTTTAGCTGGGGAAGCTCACCAATATACAGTATATTGCCAAAAATATTGGGATGCCTGCCTGCCTGCCTGCCTTTACACGCACTTGAACTTTAATAGCATCCCAGTCTTAGTCCATAGGGATCAAAATTGAGTTGGCCCCCCTTTGCAGCTATAACAGCTTCAACTCTTCCTGGAAGGTTGTCCACAAGGTTTAGGAGTGTGTCTATGGGAATGTCTGACCATTCTTCCAGAAGCACATTTGTGAGGTCAGGCACTGATGTCGGACGAGAAGGCCCGGCTCACAGTCTCCACTCTAATTCATCCCAAAAGTATTCTATCGGGTTTAGGTTAGGACTCTGTGCAGGCCAGTCAAGTTCCTCCACCCAAAATTTGCTCATCCATGTCTTTATGGACCTTGCTTTGTGCACTGGTGCACAGTCATGTTGGAGCAGGAAGGGGCCATACCCAAACTGTTCCCACAAAGTCGGGAGCATAAAATTGTCCAAAATGTCTTGGTATTAAAGAATTCCCTTCATTGGATCTAAGGGGCCAAGCCCAAGCCCTGAAAAATTACCCCACACAATAATTCCCCCCTCGACCAAACTATACACTTGGCACAATGCAGTCAGGCAAGTACCATTTTCCTGGCAACCGCCAAACCTAGACATGTCCATCGGACTGCTAGACAGAGAAGCATGATTGGTCACTCCAGAGAACATCTCCACTGCTCTAGAGTCCAGTGGTGGCGTGTTTTACACCACTGCATCCAACGCTTTGCATTGCATTTGGTGATGTAAGGCTTGGATGCAGCTGCTCGGCCATTGAAACCCATTCCATGAAGCTCTATATGCACTGTTTTTGTGTGCTAATCTGAATGTCACATGAAATTTGGAGGTCTTTAGCTATTGACTCTGCAGACAGTTGCCAACTTCTGTGCAGTGTGCGCTTCAGCATACGCTGACCCCGCTCTGTCATTTTATGTGGCCTTCCACTTCGTAAGTTGTTGTTCTTCCCAGTTGATTCCACTTTGTTATAATGCCACTAACAGTTGGAATATTTAGTAGCAATGAAATGTCACGGATGGACTTATTGCACAGGTGGCAACCAATTATGGTACCACGCTTGAATTCACTGAGCTCCTGAGAGCGACCCATTCTTTCACAAATGTTTGTAGAAGCAGTCTGCATGCCTAGGTACTTTATACACCTGTGGCCAAGGAGGTGATTGGAACACCTGAATCCAATGATTTGGAGGGGTGTCCCAATACTTTTGGCAATATAGTGTATGAGGAGTTTGTAGGACTTTTTCTGGATTCTTCTGTTAAGCAGTAATGTCTATGGTGTATTTATGGGCCAAAATATAGGCCTTTCCCACTGTTTTAGCAAAGTGGGGTCTGGAGTACTTTATGTTTAATTTTTGTCCTGTAAGATTTTATTTCTGTTTGTGTCCTTGTTGCAGATTTTCACCTACTTCCAGTCTGGTGAAAGCGTTGTCAGCAGGACAGGAAGGGAGGGTAAATCTCTCTAATGGAGGTTTAGATAGCAGTAAAAGCCCAATAGGAGTTCTAATCTTACTCCACTCTACTGAAAGCTAGAATGTTTTTGGCTTGACATACACATTTAAGAGCAACCCGATATGCAAACTGCAACTCTGAGCTCTGCCACTTCATCTTTAACATGAAACTCCTACTTGTTAGAGAAACTCAGTGCATTTCAACCATGAAACTGGAGAGTTAAATAAACTGAGCACCTCAAGTTTTGGTGATTTTTGGGGTGCTTAGGAATGACATAAAGGCTCTCTTTTATAGCATGTTTATGGATTTAGCTCAGTTTTATTGGAAGTACTTTAGGTAGAGACATAAGAATGGTGTCACAGAGCACTGATGCTTGCTTTCACCATAAAGAGCAGTTGTGATAAAATAGGTTTACACTATATTGGGAAGAACAGGCACATTCAACATAGCCTTTCAATGACATAGGACATGCTTCTTTCTGAGAAGTATTTATGTCGAAGAAGATGACACAGTAACATTACCAGATAATCAGCTTAAGTGAGAGAGGACAGATAGGGAAAAGCAAACACAAGCTGACAAGTGTGAGAAAGAGTTGGACAAAGTAAGAGAGGCGTAGGACGATTAGGCATTATACTCTACTTACCATCGCTGGTCTTGTCCTGAAAAACAAAACACACATTACAGTTACAGATACGTTACAAACAGAACCTTGTTATTGAAAATATATCTGAGATTCAATGGCAGTTATGAAAATCTGACATTTAAAAATAAATTATTTTACACATTTTCATTGAATATCTTCTCATCAATTTATATGAATCAATAAACTTAGGTTGCCTTTATTAGATACTTGTATAGTTAACTGCAGACCATGCTGTTCATTTGGATATTTAATGAAAACCATAAATCACAAATTTCCCCTATAATAATGTAATAATGTGATAATGTAATGATCAACTTTGCAAAAAGTATAAATCATCTGCCTACTTCCATTACGTTCCACAGAAGATATCTCAAGCTTGAGTTTTTCAAGGCTGTATACAGCCTTACAATTTTTTGTGCCCATTGACCTTTTTATAAAGAAAAGTGATGGCAGAAAAAGACCGAACGGTCCATCGAGTCTGCCATTTTTTGGGGGTTTTTTTGCGTGTGTGTTTTTTGTGTGTTTTGTTTTTTTGGGGGGGGGGCATGAAAGGAAGCCATCCATTGTATACGACCGTCATGTGACCTGATGTGATTGGTCACAGCAGGTCACATGGTACTGACAACGGGGCCGCTACACAGATCTGTCATCGGCCGTGTCCGAGGTACACGGCTGGTGACACATTGTGCCGCTGCACGGCTCTGCAGGCAGGCAAACTGCGCATGCCTGAAAGGAGGGATCCGGAGGGATGAGCTGCTCGTCCGGCCGCCTATGTGCTATTGGCCGGGCGGCAACTGGTTAATGTTTACTGGCTCACTACTTCTGCTGGCAGTTTAATATTTGTTTGAAGTTTATGTATTTATTTTTTTTGTGAATTTTATGTAATGCTTTTTTAGTTTTGGATTAGGAGTCAGGAAAGATTAGAACTAGGTTTTTACCATTTGACATCCCGAAAAGCTCCGATCTTCCTCCATTAACCATGATAGCGGCAGTAGGCCCTCTATATAACCCTCCAATCCACTTTCTCATTCTATCTCCTATCCCCAACACTTCCAAGGTATCCATCATAAATCCCCAACTCACTCTATCAAATGCTTTCTCAGTGTCAATTGACATCAGTACCATTGGGGTTTTCCCTTTTTTACCTTACTGTATGAGCAACAGTGATCTCAAGCCGTTGTCTCTACCCTCTCTCCCCGGGACAAACCCCACCTGATCCCCATGTATCCACTCCGGCATCAGATCCTTCAGTCTATTTGCCAAAACCTTTGCATACAATTTAGTATCTACATTCAGCAGCGCTATTGGTCTATAACTTGCACACTACGAGGGGTCTTTATGTTCCTTATGGATTAAAACTATATTAGCCTGTAAGGATTCTCCCCTTATTTCCATCTCATTTCCCAAAGCGTTCATATATATCTTCAACTTAGGTATTAACAGCTCTTTATATTTTTTATAATATTTTACCGTATATCCATCTGGACCCGGGCTTTTCCCCACCACGGTACCTTTTAACGCTGTTTTTATTTCCTCTAATGTAATTTCTGCTTCTAGGGAGTTCAATTGTATTTCAGTTAATTTTGGTAGATCTGCCTCTTTTAAGTATGTTCTTTTTTCTCTATTTACTGTTTCAGTTTTATTTAATGTATCCTGGGGTGTAATATTATATAACTCATTATAGTAATCTTTAAATACTCTAGCGATGTCTTTAGTTGAGTGCACTAGTTCACCCTTGGGATTTCTTATTTTTTCTATATAATTCCTATTTTCTTTTTCCTTAAAGTTCTCATTAAATACTTTCCTGGCCTATCTCCCCATCTATACCTTTCACTTATTACTTTATTAAAGACTCTTCTTTTTTCCTCCTCCATTACATTCTCTAGTTCTTCTTTCTTCTTTATTATTTTCTGCATTATCTCCTTAGACATTTCCCTGTTATGAGCCTGTTCAAGATCATATATTTCATTTAGCAGTCCAATAATCTTTTCCCTCCTTTCTTTTTTCTTTTTTGCCCCTATTGCGATGAGTAGTCCTCTAATGTAGGCCTTGTGGGCCTCCCACACTGTTGCAACTGACACATCCTCTGTTTCATTCTCCTCAAAAAAACCATTTAATTTCCATCTCGATCTTTCGATCGATCTCTTCATCCAGAAGGAGTGCCTCATTCATCCGCCATACAAAACCTCCTCTCTCCTCTCTACCCCATCTTGACTTATCGCAACAGGGGCATGATCCGACAGAGTACTTCCTCCAATTTTTACTTCTACTACGGACTCTATGAATCGATGTTCTACCAATATATAATCCAATCTAGAGTAAATCTCATGTTCATGTGAGAAAAAGTATAGTCTCTATCTTTCATATTCCTGATTCTCCATATATCCACTAATTGACACTCATGCATCAGTTTCTTCAATAATCTCAAGGACCTGCTCTCCTCCCTCCTTACATAGGAAGTAGTATCCATAAACGGGTCCATACAGACATTAAAGTCTCCAGCTATTGTCAAACAACCCCTTTTGAAGTCCATCTTCAATGCACCTCTCAAGAATATCTCCGGTTTCTTATTTGGACAATATATACTAGCTATTGTACACTCAATTCCCTGCAGTTTACCCCTCAAAAACAAAAACCTTCCCTCCAGATCCGTTATTCTCTTCTTCACCTCAAACCTTATATTCTTTGCGAAACCTATAGCAACCCCCTTTGCTCTTTTAATTGGTGAATCCGCATAATACCATGTCAGAAGATATCTAGTCTTCAGCCTAACCTTTTACTCCATCTCTAAGTGTGTTTCCTGTAAAAATACCACCGAAGATGTTCTATGTTGTAATTCTTTAAATAACCTAAATCTCTTCCCAGGACAACACAACCCCTTTACATTAGAGGTTATAAATTGGACTTCTTCCATCTTACCCTACTCCTCTTAACTCCTTCTTCCTTGTATCTCCCTTAATCCTGCAGAGTGTTAACCCTAATACCCCTTCCCCCCTACCGCACCCCTCCCAACCTACTCCCCTCCCCTCCCTCCCTCACCTCCCCCCACCCCCGCCTCCTCCCACTTTTAGGCTTCTAATATGCCTATTAATCATTTGTGGACCTAAACGCCACTATTGATTGTTATTCGGGGTTGAACTCTGCCCATGGGCAGCTCCTCCTCCCACCCACCTCCCCAGCACTCCCCATCCGTTATATCAACTCTTTAAAGTTAAAGTTCCACAATATCCCCCCGGAGAAGATCTCAAAAAGGTCCCTGTTTAGGCAGTGAGTCTATTATTTTTTTTTTCTATATCCCCACTATTCCTCAAACCTCCTAATATGTACTTCCGAGGGGGATATTAAAATCCCACAAGAGCGGAGAGAAGAGGAGCTAGAGGGGAACAGAAAGAAACAAGGGGAGAAAAAAAAAACAAAAAAAACTTTCCCTCTCCTTCCTCTCTCTCTCCCC
This sequence comes from Staurois parvus, assembly GCF_062004578.1. Lineage (NCBI taxonomy): Eukaryota > Metazoa > Chordata > Amphibia > Anura > Ranidae > Staurois > Staurois parvus. Next base: position 1,228,047 of record NW_028318226.1, read on the forward strand.
CTCTACCTTCTCCCCCTAACCGACTGCCAGTCCTCTTGTCTTGTCTCTCCTTGTTCTCTATTTTCTTCTTCCCATCCAGGAATCTCCATTCTTTGCAACTCAAGTCTTTCACAAAATTCCCTCATATCCTCTGAAAATCGCAAGTGAGCTGTAACTCCATTTTTCCAACCAATCAGGCATACTGGGGTTCCCCATCTGTAAGACACATTCTTTTTTCTCATCTGCTCTATCAAAGGTTTCAGAGTTCTTTTTCTCCACAAGGTCTCTGGTGTAAGGTCTGCAAAAATCTGAATGTCCATTTCGCCATATTTAATCGTTGTTTTCCCTTTAATCTTCCTCCAAATCTCCTCTCTATCCCCATATCTGTGGAATTGGACGATTACATCTCTCGGTTTTTCCTTCCCAGCATTTTGATATCGTTTTCCTCTTCTCAAAACACCCTGCACTTCAATCACTTCTAATTCAGATCTGTCCATTATAAAATTCAAAATTCTGCATATTTCTTTTTGCAATATTTCCCCTTCTATAGTCTCTGGGACACCTCTCAACCTTAAGTTATTCCTCATGTCCCTATTTTCTTGTACTTCCAATTTATACAACAACTTTTCCTGGATTCTCTCCATATTCTTTATTTTTTCTCTAATTGAGAAATGCTTTGGGCCTGATGTTTAACTTTCTCTTCCGTTTCCTCCACTCTTATCAGCACATGCCCCAGATCATTCCGGATAGTTGCATTTCATTCTTTATTATTTTTTCTAAGGCCCCAAACATTTCTGCCATCTCTTTTTTGTTTGGCATTTGTAGATCACTTTCCATTTCTCTCGTCTCCACTATTCCGATTATTTGCTGATTACTGACATTCAAGCCCAATGATAGTCTAGGGCTATTTTCCAAACTAATATCACCTTCCCCTTTTCCGTTTATACCTTGTAGTCTTTCTGGGGTCACATTTCCCTGAGACGTGTATTTTTTAATTGTTCCCGTTTGGGACCCTTTAAGCCCACTTCCTTTAGTACTTTTTCTCTTCATATCTTCTATAGGGCTTATTCTCTATAGTTTCATAAGATAATAGGTGTTGCAACTATATGATAGGGTCCCCTCTTTGCCTAATAAATTGTCCACTAGGTTTCCTTTTTAGTTGCTTAATTTCTTCTTTTTATCTCTCCTTCAAAACCCCTGGGAATCTCCTCATCTCTCCTTCATCTTCTGCTCTTCACTTGCCTACCGGGCACTTATACCCCCTTCCTTACCAGGCCAATTTTCAGCTTTCAGCACTGCCGCACTTTGATTGACAATTGCGCGGTCATGCAACATTGTACCCATATGAAATTTTGATAATTTTTTTCTCACAAATAGAGCTTTCTTTTGGTGGTATTTAATCGCCACTGGGCGCTTTACTTTTTGCGCTATAAATTAAAAAAAGTGCAAAAAATTTGAAAAAAAAAAAAAAGTTTATTTGTTTCTTTTATAAAATTTTTCAAACAGGTATTTTTTCTCCTTCACTGATTTGCATTGATGAGGCGGCACTGATGGGCACTGATAGGCGGCACTGATGGGCACTGATAGGCAGCACTAAAGGGCACTGATAGGCAGTACTAATGAGGTGGCACGGATAGGCGGCACTGATAGACAGCACTAATTAGGGGTCACGGATAGGCGGCACTGATATGCAGCACTGATAGGCGGCACTGATAGGTGACAATGATGGGTACTGATAGACGGCACTGACTGGCATCACTTCTGGGCACTGACTGGCGGCACTGACTGGCACAACCCCTGGGCACTGACTGGTGGCACTGACTGGCAGCACTGGTGGGTGGCACTGGTGGGTGGCACTGGTGGACAGCACTGGTGGGTGGGCACAGGTGGGTGGCACTGGTGGGCACAGGTGGGTGGCACTGGTGGGCACAGGTGGGTGGGCACAGGTGGGTGGCACTGCTGGGCACATGTAGGTGGCACTTCTGGGCACAGGTAGGTGGCACTGCAGAGTGGCACAGGTGGGGGCACTGCTGGGCACAGGTGGGGGCACTGCTGGGAATGGGTGGGCGGGGCTAGTGGGCGCACTGCTGATCGGAACTTGCGGGGGTCACTGCTGGGCACCGATCATCAGGGCACTGATCATCAGTGCCCTGATGATCGGTGCCGATCCCCGCTCTGACAACTGCCGGTTCTCGGCAGTACTTTCCTCACGATCTGACAGCGTGAGGAAAGTGCAGCCGAGAACCGGCACTTTCATTTTCCTGTGATCAGCGTGTCATTGGACACCGCTGATCACGTGGTAAAAGGCCGGTGGGATCGGCCTTTCACCACATCACGTGACCAGCTGTGTCCGTAGGACACAGCGATCACGGAGATCGCCGGGTGCGCGCCCCCTGGGGCGCGCAGGAGAGCGCGTTCTGGGAGGACGTCATATGACGTCCACTCAGAAATGGCCGGCCGCGGTGAAGCCGTCTTTCGGCTATGCGCGGTCGGCAAGTGGTTAAACTTTTATCATGAAAAATGACTTGAAGCACAATATAACATCAGTTCATTTCAAGCTGCTTCCACTCACCCATCTCCTCTCCTTCTCCTCATTGTGGCTCCAAACTGCTGTCATCCAGCTACCATCCTGGAGCGGTCTCCAGGGGGATTCCACAGGGTTATTTCAGTTGTATTTCCCGGCTCCTAGGTATGTTAGGGCACACGTCCTCTCTCTGATCCGGGTATCCAGCCAGGGGGTACTCAGGGAAGCCGACTCATCCCCCTCCTCTCCTTTAGGGACGCCGACTGGCTTCCTCCTTTCCCAACGCTCCTTTGCGGTTGACCACGTGGTCACGCCGCTCTCCTGTCTCCCGGCAACCTGGCTTCCCGGCTCTCTCACTTGCCGAGCTCTGGGTCTCCGGACAGACCAGTCCCCACCAGCAACTCCCCGCTCTTCTCATCCCCGGATCCCCGCACCACCACCGAGGCTCCAACACCTCAGGTATTTCTCATCTTGGGATATCCCGACACGGATAGGGTTCTTAGGGAGGCTGGGTGGGGGAGTCTTTTCGGAGAGCTCCTACCTCGAGCTCTCCGCCCCCGCCATCTTCAGGCTCCTCCCCTCGAACCATCCACTTTTCTAGACAGGGATGCCCATTATCCCCACTGTTATATGTTTTATCATTGGAGCCATTGTTGTCTATGATAAGGAAGAACATAGATATAAAAGGAATATGGATAGGAGATAGAGAACATAAGGTGGCGGCTTATGCGGATGATTTGATATTCTATGTTGGAAATCCTAGGATGTCACTTCCAAATTTAATGAAGATATTGAAGGAATATGGGGAATTATCAAATTTAAAAATTAACCCGACAAAAACCGAAATCTTAAATATAAACCTTAAAAATAGTGAAAAAGAAAAAAATACAAAGACGAATTCCCATTTGTTTGGAGAGATGAAGAATTAAAATATCTAGGGATAAAACTGTCAGCCTCAATTAAGAATCTGTGTAAAGTTAATTATATTTCACTACCAAACAAGCTTAAGGAGGAGTTGAAGAGAGTGGGAGGTGGAAACCCGTCCTGGATAGGTCGTATAAACTTGATAAAAATGGTAATTGTGCCCAAAGTATTATATAAATTTCAAATGATTCCAATCAAACTTCCAGAGGCATATTTTAAAGAACTTAAAAAAATTATAATAAGATACTTATGGAGGAATAAAAAACCTAGAATACGCTATGAAATGTTGACTAGAAGTAAAGAAAGAGGTGGTTTGGGTGTACCAGATTTTAAGAGATATTATAAAGCGGTGATAATTGCGAGAATCTTTGATTGGACTCATAATCCAGAGAAAAGTTGGGTCAAAATGGAAAATACACTGAGTGGAACAAATTTAAGTAAGATAATATGGGTGCCTGCACAATATAGGGGATTAGATGATAGCACAAGTACGTACACTTTTAAGGTTTTAAGAGTTTGGAAAATGTTACACAGACAAAAAGGGATGGGTTTTTAATTCACAGTTAATGCCACTAAGGAACACAGAATATTTTACCCCTGGGCAGGAAAACATCACAGGGAAATGGATAATAAAACAGGAGGCGCAATTGAGAGATATAATGGTTGGGGAGGAATTGGGATCATATGGAGAGCTGGAGAAAAAAAAGGGAGAAGTTTTCAATAAGATGGACAGATTACAATACTACCAACTGAAACATTTCTTTGAGAGTCTCCCAAAGCCTATGAGAACTAGAAAAGAGAATCCATTGGAAAGATTGTTAGAAGCATGGGGAGATGGGAGACACGGAATTGCAAAAATATATAAGATTTTAATTGAATTAGACACTGACACAAAATTAATATATATAGAGAAATGCGAAAGAGATATGGGAAGGGAAATAGATGAGGAGGAGCAAAGGAAAATGTTTAGATTAATTCATGAAAATATTAGTATGCGGGAGGTGGAAATAAATTATAAGTGTTTGATGAGCTGGCACATTACACCTAATATAGAGCATAGATTGAATGGGGAGATTTCACTATTGTGTTGGAGAGGTTCTGGAGAGGTGGGCATGTGGTATCATATGTGGTGGGAGTGTCCAGGAATACAGGTGTTTTGGCGGAAAATAGTTTATCTAGTAAGGAAAATCACTAAAATTAATATTGGATTAGACCCAGAGCTATGTCTTCTCTACATCACAGAGCTTCCAGTGAAATTATATAAGGTTTTGGGGATATGGCATTATTTGAGTGCAGCGAAGAGCTTGATACCTAGGTTTTGGGAAAAAAAGGAGGTGCCAACAGAGGAGGATTGGATGGGCAGCATGAATCAGATCTGCGGGACAGAAAGATTGTATTATATGCATATAGATAAGATGGAGATGTATAATACAAAGTGGAAAAAATGGGAAGAGTACAGAGAAAAAGTGAAATATATGAGGATGTAATACCCCTTGAAATGGATTTTAGAAATAATAGAAATGTATGGCGTAAAGGAGAAGAGAGAAAACGCAGAGTGGGAGGGGGGGGGGGGTGGGGGGGGGGGGTGGGAGGGGGAGGAAGGGGGAGGGATGAGGTGAGGGATTTAAATAATTTATGCTAATAGGAAGATATTGTTTTGAATGTCTTTTTAATAGAAATGTGATTGTGATTTGTATTTGGATTGATAAATTAATAAACATTTATAATTAAAAAAAAAGAACTAGGTTTTTAGTGCTGTCTATGTGCCCTCTTTATTTATCTGGGTGGCCATTATCACAGATATAGAAAGTGATAGGAAATCGAAAGTGTTAGAGTTGTTAAAAAAATTAAGAGACAAAAGGTAAATCTTCCACTAGGGACAGCTATTTTGGTGACATATATCTAACAAAGAAATTCTTCTTTTTTGTACGAATATTTCTCATTTCTTGTTGCGCCTCCGAGGCAGGATATCTTCCCAACACAGGCAGCAAAAAGTATACTGACCGGGGTTTTAACCATGGATAAAATATTGCAGCTACAGTTGTTATATTATTACCACTAAAGTTTTTTAGTATCCTTTATAACTACATAAGTACAACTCATTCTGTGTATTATGCTACAGGTGACAAACAGTTCAGATTTTTTATGCAACACACAAATTGTAAATCTATAATACAATTGTAGAAATCTTTGTAAGTGAACACATAGGCAGGCCATAGATTGTGCAATTTTCTTTCCTTCCACCTGCTTGATTCCTCCACCAACACTGACTGCTTGCTAATCTCTAACATTTCTAATTATTACATGCAATATCAAAGTTACAAGGGCCACACCCGGGTTCATAGGCAGGGTTGAAAGTGCAGTAGCCTCAAGCAACTGTTTTCAAATGATCTTTTATCCTGTCTGGTCTGGAGTTCTACCATAATTTAATTTACTGAAGGTTTTAAAGTTCAATTCCACATTATTATTTTTTTCAGAAATCAGTAGCCCAGCATCAAGTTATACTAAAAAATAGGATTGAGATTTAACTGTAGACATTTTGCAGAACAAAGAGAAAACACTCATCAGACGCAGCACAGCATCACAGCAATTTTGCAATTCTAGGCCATGTGACCTAGGACTGCCTAAACTTAAAGTATAACTCCAGTTTCGTGGGAAAAAAAATTAATAAATATAAAAAAACATAGTGTTTACTATTGTGACTCAAGTCATATTGTAATAGAATGTTATTGAAAAATACTTTCCATTTTCAATCTGCAGTGCTCTAATTTTTTGTAAAATGCAATACAATATGGCTACCTAGAGGTGTTCTGTACACATAGTGTGTACAAAACGCTATCTGAAAATGTAATTTCTTGCTTGTGTGATTGGCTCACTGCTTTTCCTAGAAGTCTGCACTAAGATACAAGTCAGATTTTTGGCATCCCCTGCAACATAAATAAAATTTTTGGTAAAATACTTCCTATGGGAAATCACATCTAAAGAGATGCAGACCCTGCAATTTTTTTCAGTAGTGTCCTGCAAGTGCAGTAGCTGATTGATAATTCATCAGTCACTCCCATATACATTCACTCTGCACATGGACAAGACAAACAAACATCTACTTCTTCAGAATAACAAAAGGAAGGAATCTGCAACAAAGTTTGTTAAAATCATTTCAATGTACGTAGATTTTAAATTAATAATAATTTTGTTCTCAACAAAATTGGAGCTACTCTTTAAATGAACTTCACTTTCATAACATGAATAACTGCTACACCACCCACTGCTTAGATTGCAGCTGATATGATTTCCTAAAATTGGTAAAAAATTTCCGATTTCTGACAGCCATGGCATAGCTTTTAAATTCTCTCTACCATCCCTGTTAATGTTTTTGACTACTTTTTTCAGATGTCTTTACAGAGCTTGCAGTCAAATTACAGTCAGACTCCACAATAGCATATTTCCAATGAAAGAGAAAGGTATTGCTTGTGGGGGAGATATACTTTTTAATGCTCAAAGGATTTCCTCCTATAAAATAATCCAGACAAGAGATTGTGGAAGCAGAACCTCGTAAAAATCGTCTCACAGTTCCAAAAAAAAATTTCCAGTTAAGGGGTATATCTAGAAGCCCGCTACGCGTTGATTAAAAAGGAGAAAAAGTAAAAAAAAAAAATGTGCATACCTTCTACATAGGCTGTATAGTAGCATATGGTGTATAACAGCTACAAGCACTTGTTCCCATCAGATGCGGGTATTGAGGCTTCACAGTGGAGATGGATATTGATATCCACTGGCAACTCACGGTTATGTAAAAATTCCAGATCCTGCGAAGCCTATATATGGAGTGTTGTAAAGCTTCTAACAGGGGGTCATTTGGAAGCTTACAACACTCCATAAATAGGCCTTGCAGGATATGGAATTTTTACATAACCGCGAGTTGCTGATACTTAATAAGGAGACAAGCTGGATGGTATAGGACATTGGTTTTAAAGTGGATCAACAAGGCAGCTACCTCTGCCATATAGCTTTTTAAAAAGGTCAAGGGACCAAATAAAATGTACAAATTGAAAAAGGGCTGCAGTATATTCTTGTATATGTTTTAAGATATATTTATTATGTTTTAAAAATATAAATATTTTAACTTTGTCCAGAAGACTTGGGCAATTATATCTTGTATGCATAATATATATATATACACACACATACATACATATATATATATATATATATATATATATATATATATACATACATACACACACACACACACACACACACATATATATATATACACACAGTGAAGGAAATAAGTATTTGATCCCCTGCTGATTTTGAATATTTGCCCACTCACAAAGAAATGATCAGTCTAAAAATCGAATGGTAAGTGTACTGTAACACTGAGAGACAGAATGGCAAGAAAAAATTCAAAAGAAATGCATGTCTAACAAATGATGCACTGATTTGCATGTTCATGAGGGAAATACGTATTTGATCCCCTTCACAAAACATGACTTAGTACTTGGTGGCAAATCCCTTGTTGGCAATCACAGAAGTCAGACGTTTCCTGCAGTTGGCCGCCAGGTTTGCACACATCTCAGGAGGGATTTTGGCCCACTCCTCTTGGCAGATCCTCTCCAAGTCTTAAGCTTTTGGTGCTGGAACACCCATCCACGACCCATTTTAAATGCCCTGGCTGAGGGAAGAAGGTTCTCACCCAAGATTTGACAGTACATTACCCCGTCCATCATCCATTTGATGCGGTGCAGTTGTCCTGACCTGTCCAGAAAAACTGATCATTTCTTTGTGAGTGGGCAAACATTCAAAATCAGTAGGGGATCAAATACTTATTTCCTTCACTGTATATATATATACCATGTATATATATATATATATATACATACATACATATACATATACACACACACACATATACACTCACCAGCCACTTTATTAGATACACATGTTCAATTACTTGGTAAAACAAATTGCTAGTCAGCCAAACACATGCATTCAACTCAGCAACTCAATGCATTTAGGCATGCAGACATGGTGAAGACGACTTGCTGAAGTTCAAACTGAGCATCAGAATGGGGATGAAAAAGGGGATTTAGGTGACTTTGAATATGGCATGGTTGTTGGTTCCAGATGGGCTGGTCTGAGTATTTAAAAAACTGCTGGGATTTTCACATACAACCATCTCTGGGGTTTACAGAGAATGGTCTGAAAAAGAGAAAATATCCAGTGAGCGGCAGCTGTGTGGATGAAAATGCCTTGTACGTCAGAGGAGAATGGATAGACTGGTTTGAGATAGAGAGGCAACAGTAACTCATATCCATATGAACCAAAATCTCTGAGGAGTGTTTCCAACACCTTGTTGAATCTATGCCACGAAGAATTATGGAAGTTCTGAAGGCAAAAGGGGGTCCAACCCAGTACTAGCAAGGTGTGCCTAATAAAGTGGCTGGTGTGTGTGCACATGCACACATATACTGTACATATATATATATATACATACATACACACACACACACACACACACACACACACACATATATATATATACACACAGTGAAGGAAATAAGTATTTGATCCCCTGCTGATTTTGAATGTTTGCCCACTCACAAAGAAATGATCAGTCTAAAAATCGAATGGTAAGTGTACTGTAACACTGAGAGACAGAATGGCAAGAAAAAATTCAAAAGAAATGCATGTCTAACAAATGATGCACTGATTTGCATGTTCATGAGGGAAATACGTATTTGATCCCCTTCACAAAACATGACTTAGTACTTGGTGGCAAATCCCTTGTTGGCAATCACAGAAGTCAGACGTTTCCTGCAGTTGGCCGCCAGGTTTGCACACATCTCAGGAGGGATTTTGGCCCACTCCTCTTGGCAGATCCTCTCCAAGTCTTAAGCTTTTGGTGCTGGAACACCCATCCACGACCCATTTTAAATGCCCTGGCTGAGGGAAGAAGTTTCTCACCCAAGATTTGACAGTACATTACCCCGTCCATCATCCATTTGATGCGGTGCAGTTGTCCTGACCTGTCCAGAAAAACTGATCATTTCTTTGTGAGTGGGCAAACATTCAAAATCAGTAGGGGATCAAATACTTATTTCCTTCACTGTATATATATATACCATGTATATATATATATATATACATACATACATATACATATACACACACACACATATACACTCACCAGCCACTTTATTAGATACACATGTTCAATTACTTGGTAAAACAAATTGCTAGTCAGCCAAACACATGCATTCAACTCAGCAACTCAATGCATTTAGGCATGCAGACATGGTGAAGACGACTTGCTGAAGTTCAAACTGAGCATCAGAATGGGGATGAAAAAGGGGATTTAGGTGACTTTGAATATGGCATGGTTGTTGGTTCCAGATGGGCTGGTCTGAGTATTTAAAAAACTGCTGGGATTTTCACATACAACCATCTCTGGGGTTTACAGAGAATGGTCTGAAAAAGAGAAAATATCCAGTGAGCGGCAGCTGTGTGGATGAAAATGCCTTGTACGTCAGAGGAGAATGGATAGACTGGTTTGAGATAGAGAGGCAACAGTAACTCATATCCATATGAACCAAAATCTCTGAGGAGTGTTTCCAACACCTTGTTGAATCTATGCCACGAAGAATTATGGAAGTTCTGAAGGCAAAAGGGGGTCCAACCCAGTACTAGCAAGGTGTGCCTAATAAAGTGGCTGGTGTGTGTGCACATGCACACATATACTGTACATATATATATATATATATATATTTATTTATTCCAGGTACTTTATATAACGCCATCAATATACACAGTGCTTTACATATATTTTGTACATTCACATCAGTCCCTAACCCTCAAGGGGTGTACAATCTAAGGTCCCTAACTCACATTCATACATACACATACTAAGGCCAATTTAGACAGGATCCAATTCACCTACCAGCATGTCTTAGGAGTGTGGGAGGAAACCGGAGTACCCGGAGGAAACCCACGCAGGCACAGGGAGAACATCCAAACACGTGGCTGGGATTCGAACCAACGGCCCTAGTACTGCCAGCAGAAGTGCAAACCATTTAGCCACTGTGCTGCCCACAAATAATAATGGATGTATACATCTGTACATGTATGTGTATATGTGTGTATTTATGGATGTACCCACATATAGCATATATATATGCTATCCATGATTTTTCTATGTTGTAGCACTGATGAAAGAGAAGTATTTTCTACCCCCCGGAAATGCAGTGGATGTTTAGTGTAAACCAATAAATGGACTTGGACATTCTTATCCTTTGTTCTGGAGCTCCTTCCATTGGTGCATGTATTTTTCTGGTCGTTCATTTGATTGACTTCTATCAAAAGGATAAGTTGAAGAATTATTCTCAGTCAGTGGTTGCAGCCATTGATCAATATATTCTGGAAGCTGTCAGAACACAATGTTCTTTTGGGTCAAGATTCTTCCATCCACTTCATTTGTGTACATGAAGTTACCTGCTAGGATTTTTTATGTTCAGCCTGAAAAACTAACAGTGTACAGCCAGCTTTATCCAGGTACTAGAGGACCTGCAGGCTACTTTCCCAGAAATTTGGACTGGATTCAGAAAGGATGCATTGTTTGAATGTCCTTATGTACCTAGCTCCTGCTCATATGGTGTCTGTCTGTGTGTGACTCAGGCAGTAAAGATAGCATGTGACTGATGATTGGATATGAAAACAACAAATACCCCTTGTTGTCATCCATTCTCTTTTTGCGTTTATACCCTGCCCCCTGGATGGATCTTTGGCATCATGGTTACATGCCTATTTACTTGTGATAATTCTATAGTCTGTCAATAGCATTATCACAGCAGTTTTTAATTTTCTGAGCCCACCCTGATGTTTTTTTTTAAACTATTGATTCTGTAAATCCATTCCTACTTCCTTTAACAAGCCAAGCTGTCCGGTAAAAGTGGCAATTACTAATTCACAAGTCTCTACCTACATGGGGTTTAAATGCTCTCCCTGTGCCTGTGTGGGTTTCCTCCGGGTACTCTAGTTTCCTCCCACACTCCAAAGACTTGCTGGCAGGTTAATTGGCTCCTGTCTAAATTGGCCCTAGTATGTGTATGAATGTTACAAGTTAGGGACCTTAGATTGTAACTCCTTGAGGCTTAGGGGCTAATGTGAATGTACTATATACAGTGGATATAAAAATTCTACACATCCCTGTTAAAATGTCAGGTTTCTGCGATGTAAAAAAAACGAGATATGAGCCCTTTTTTCTGTCATTCTGTAAGTTGCCAATTGTCTTTTGAAGTGTCAGCTAAATTTGTTCTCAAAATCCAAAGCCAGACTCAGTCACTACAATTCAAGCCATTTACACATGAATTTTAAACAAACAATTGTCTTCCAAAAGCCAGGTGGGTCACTAGACATAACTGGCATCAAACCCCTGGACCGCAGCCAGTTCAATACACGTAAATTAAAATTAAAGATATCAAGTACAATATCGGATATGTTTATGCCATCAGGTCTATAAAGACCTGCAACACCACCTTCTAAATACACCTGCCTTTAACAGCAGGCATGAATTTTTGAATAGCCCTGTTTATATGGTTTTTTGACTTTTCCAAATGGCCTCCATATGGGAGAAGGCAAAGAAGCCTAGGAATTATTTCTGAAAACACAATAACTGTATTGGGAGAGGATCATTTAATATATTTAAGGTTTTTTTCTGATAGAAAAAAGTAAATCAAGAGCTTTCTACTGACCTATGTCATTACCCCCGAATGTAAAATTAAAATATCGGGGGGCAGCAAAAAATTATATAACCTACCAAATTCATAAAGTAAATCCTTCCACAACATACTCTGAAGGCCACACCAAAAACCTTTAAATGACCCTGAATGAAGGCCCAGATTTCCAATGTATACTCATCTTGCAGCTCTTCTTTGAGCTCAGAAAATAAAGGAGTGACCAGCTATCCAGACAATACATACTGGACCTAGAAGCAATGATGCAAACAAATAAGTTAAGGACGAATATATTACTTGTACCTATTAGAATGCCATCTGCCTATCTTCCTAATAGTACTAGCTTCTAAACCAATTCTCCAGTATCAGAATGTCCCTTACCCCCCCCCCCAGAATCATCCTGGTGGTCTTTTCCATGCCTCATCACTGGTTGTGCTCCTTCTGTACATGGTGGGCTCTGGGACATTCATTGCGGGGATATTACCAAATAGGTTTTTAATACCATGGTCTATATGTGACGATGTCAAATAAAGCAATATTGATTTTATTTATATGTGTACCTAGTCTTTGTGCCTATACAGCCCATTTGTAGTATTTCTGTTTCTTTTGACTAGCTTCTAAACCATGTTTGGATGCTTCAGTGGCCGCTCCAATTTGGGACAAATGAAAAGAAGAAATTTGAATTATCCAAATTAAGATACTTCAAACATTTTTTGAATACACTTTTACACTGGAACTTTGTTAACGGAAAACCAATGGAATGAATAAAAAGAAAATTATCAAACTGTGGACGAATTGTTAAATATTCCCGTAGTAGACAAACAGGACAAAATTCAGAGCCACTGTAAGCATACAAACTTATAAAAGAAAGAAATTTATAGAGTCCACAAAGTATGGCATATATATCTGAGACGACGATCTCATTTCTTATGTCCGAAAAAAATGCCAGGACAGTACAAATATCCCCTAAATTACCCCTTTTTGGAAATTAGACAGCCCAACGTATTTAGTAAGATGCATGGCAAGTTTTTTTTTATCATAATGTTTTTGGAAAATGAAGAAATTAAAAAAAAAAAAAAAAAAAAAATTTTTTTTTACATATCACCAGAGCAGTACAGCATCATAATATAACAGGTGTGGTGGTGATCATGGATACTGACTGGTGAAAAAAAATAAAAAAAAATAATTAAAATAAAAATTATTTCATTTTTTTAAATTTTATTTTCTTTTTATTACATTTTACATACTGTAACCAGAGCAAAACAGTGTTACCATAGTAACATTGCACTACTCTGGGGAAGGGATCAGGATTTTTCACACTATAATTGCTTATATATCAGTGAAATTTTATGGTTATAAGCAACCATTTTTATGAAATGAAATCAATTAATTCATTGTTTACCATTGTGATTAGTTGTGATTGGCCACAGCTAATCACATTATTATTATTATTATTAATATTATACAGGATTTATATAGCGCCAACAGTTTGCTCAACGCTTTACAATATAACGGGAGACAATACAGCAACAATACACTTCAATATAAGAGGGTTAGGAGGGCCCTGATCCTGGGAGCTTACAATCTAAGAGGTGGTTCAGATGGGCTGTTATTGGCCCTGTCTGTAACATGTGATCACTGTGACCAATCACAGAGATCAACACAATAGTACACAATGAATGGCATGAATAAACACCATCCATTGTGTACAACTGTCATGCGATCTGCTGTGATCGGTAACAGCAAGCAATGGCCAGTACACGATTGGTCATCAACTGGACACAGCAGGTGACAGATCGCACTTCATTGAACAACTCCTCTGATATTTGATCATTCAATGAAGCACCTATCAGAAAAGATAAATGTTCTAATTATTTAATTATTTTAAGAACCTTCCTTTTTCTTGGGAATAACTCCTAAAGGTGAAATTCTAAATTTACATTTTAAAGGTTTAAATTTTTTCCCTAACTGCATCACCTAAACTATTTACAGATTTTAAATTATTAACAACGGTACAACAAAACTCTCAAAACTATGTAACAGAAAACGTTCATTAAAACCTTCAATTAATTGCTGAGCCGTCTGATGGTCTGGATACTCCAGAAGCCACGGTAACATTTTTTCCAGCCTCTCCGGGAATGGGGCTTTTAAGAAAAAGCTCCCTTCCAGGTTGCTTATTTGCTAATGCCAAACATTTAGAAAGTGGGTGCTCTCCTGAGCAAAAAGCACAATCAAGTCTTTATCGGCATGTATTAGGCCATTTGCATTGACTATGATTAAAGGAAAAGCAAATGCCTTTATATAACCATAAGCCAGAGTTAATTTACCTGTAACTAGTTGTTTGAGACTAGATGGCGGCAAAAATAAAGTAATCCACAAGCCCACGTCCTTTGAACCCCCATTTAAAAAGTGGGATACATGGCCAACTTTTGCCTGAAGGACTTGTGTATAAAAGCACAAAAGACTGCCAAAATTGTATAAGCTTCTACTCAGGGGCGGACTGACCATTTAGAAACTCGGGCACTGCCCGAGGGCCTGACGTCAGTAGGGGGCCCCATGAGATGCCCCTGGTACCTTTTTCAAAGGCTTTTTTGAGTTTGGGCAAAGACACAGGGGCCTCATGATCCCCTATTGCCCGGGGGCTCCATGAGTTGTCAGTCCACCCTTGCTTCTACTATTATGTCAAGTCCCGAACCTTTGTCCTGAAAATTCTCACACATTACACTAGTGGAAATGCAGAAAGCCTGCAGCCAGTTATTAAAATTCCTTGCTGCAGGCTTACACTTACAGTATCATCATCTACATTATTATCTTTTGTATCATCTCTAAATGCTCTAAAATTATTTTACGAGATGGAAACAAAGCCAATAAATCAAAGTCACCATTCCAGATTTTTTTCCTTCAGGTTAGCTGAGAGGTCGAAATCTAGAGGCGATAATTCACCTTTAACCACCTCAATTCTGAATATTTTCACTCCCTTCCTGCCCAGCCCAAATGACATTATTATCTTTTTTTATTAGATAAATAGAGCTTTGTTTTGGTGGTATTTAATCACCACTGGGTTTTTTACTTTTGTTATATAAATGAAAAAAGGCCAATTTTTCTATGCGTTTTTCTTAGTTTATGTTACAAAATGTTGCAAATAAATAATCATTATTCATAAATTTTGGCCAAAATTTAATCTGCTACATTTCCTTGGCAAAAATAACCCAAATCAGTGTATATTATTTAGTCTGTGTGGAGTCTACAAGCTATGGTACATATACGGTATATGAAAATTGATCAATCCTGATGGCCTCATTTGATCTAATTTCCTGAGGCCCTAAAATGCCAGGACAGCACAAATACCCCCTGAATGACCTCATTTTGGAAAGTAGACATCCCGAGGGATTTATTAAAAGTCATTGTGAATTTGTTTAAGTTGTAATTTTTTCCCACAATTCTTTGGAAAATGTAAAAATTAAATAAAATTTTTGGTTCTGTTCACAAAATTGTCATTTTAACAAGTTATTTCTCACACACAGCATAGGCATACTTGCAATTACAACCCAAAACACATTATGATAAGGGGATACCACATGTGTCTGGGCTTTCAAGGAGCATAATTTATGTATAAATTACGCATTTAATCCCATGACTACCTATCACGTAGGTCCTGGAGCACCAGGATAATGGAAACACCCACAAAATGACAACATTTTGAAAAGCAAACATCACAATGTATTTTGATGCATTGTGAGTTTTTTGAACATGTAATTTTTTGCCACAAGTTTTTGGAAAATGTGGAAGGAAAATGAAAACCTTCTTTTTACACAAAGTTGTCAATTTCTAAGATATTTCTGACACAGATGTGACAGATGTTTTTGTGCACTGGTACATTGTGACAGATGTTGATGGAACATTGGTACAGATATTGATGTGCACTTGGACACTGTGACAAACGGTACTTGGTGCACTGGTAACAGATGACTGCACTATGTGAGATCTGTGTTTAACTGCACAGTAAAATCAGCAGTTACACACAGATCCCTGACAGATTGCATGGATTGGCTCTCCTTCTCACTGTGCTCTCTGTTTGAGGAAGGAGAGCCAATATATTGGCACATATTTGTATTTACATTGTGTAATCAATATACAGCCATCACATGAATAGGAGGGCCAATCAGAGAGCGGACGAGGGACACAGCCATCACAGGATCGCACCGCTAGTTTCATGCCCCCAGGGAGGACGTACTGGCACATCCTCCCAGAATGGAACTTGTCCCCCCCAGCCGTTTATCTGCAGCGGCCGTGTGAGAAGAGGTTAAAGAAGTCTCATGAATGTCCTGCAGTCTATGTGCATCAGGAGACTCCTTACTGACACCAGTATTAGACTCATGCAGAGTATCAATAGAATTTCTAGTCGCATTAGTAATGCTGTGTAAAGACCCAACAACAGCAGGGGAATCACCACAAGAATTACCAACATAAGTCTTCTGGTGAGTCCTCTCATTTGAATGTACTACATATGTAGCACTTCCCCCCTAGGAGTTGCAATAGATTGAGTCCCCCTATAGTCCTGCACTGCCAAACAACATGAATTTTTTATTCAGACTTGCATCCAGGAGACAGTGACCAGTCCTTGAGCTTGTTTTGATGTTTGATTAGGGAATAATAAAACTTGGATGGGGTGAGGGGTGTACAGAATGTCCATTGGAACTGGAACTGAGGACAAACTTCCTGAAACTATTTGCAAGTCTGTACAGCAAAATATCCTCTTCTGATGAGCTAGCCAGCGGTTCCTGGTGTACCAACCCAGACCCCAGACTCTCCTCTATCTGGCTGCCTGGAGGAATCCCTGAGCAGGGGAGCTAGTGCCTCACAGGTGGTCCTCTCTCAGGGGGCTGGTGAAGTCCCAGATTTTCCTCCTTCCAAGATCTTCATTTGGGCCCTCTCATAGGCTCCTGCCTCCATCCTCACATCCTTCTCTCTCCCCCACCCAACTTTCAGTTACCCTTAAAGAAGGTTGTCTTGGCCCCTTGTCAAGCCTCCTGTTGGGGATTGGCCAGGGTCCTCCAAGGGTACAGACCAGCCACTCCTCAGATTCGCCCACTGCTTCTAGACCTTTCTCCAATGTTCTATAACAAAGGGAAATTATAGAGGGTTGGTCTGCAGGGCCTCTCAGCTTTGACCACAATTTAACCCTAAGTATTGCACCCAGGCTGCTACTTAGCCCTCTTGACTAACAATTGAGCTAGAGCTCCCCCTAGCTAACTAGGAAGGTGCTTCATGTACTTTAACTGATTTTGTCTATATTGGTTAATGAAACAGGCTGACGGTTCACTGAAGCATGATGGGTACAGATCACAGGAATGCTGCAGGCTTCAGCTGGTCCAGATGAAAAAGCAAGGGATTCAGCTCTGCTGTGGCTTTTCCCAGGTGATTTTCCTCTGTAAGAGGACCCAAGTGCATGACTGGAGGCCCCTCTGCTTCTCCTTGGCATTCCTGGTTACCCTAGTGACCAAGCTCCACTCATGGAGAGTGATGTGTAGATCCGCCATTCTCTGCCTCCAGATCCTTCTAAGGCAAAGCCCCCCCCCCAATACCAATCTCAGGCAGGGAGAATCAGTCTTAGGCTTAGTAGAAACTGCATTATGTGGAGGGGAAGGAAAGTATCTCCTGTACTGCCTGTGCCTCCATTTTGCTAGCCCACCTTCAGGAAATCCTTCTCTTCGGGCGGTACTCCAGGCTGGGACTGCTTTCCAAGAGAGAAGGTCTTCTTACTTTTCCTCCCCCTGGGTATTTTCTTTCTGGCTGGCTTCCTCCATGGTGGAAAGGGAGAAAATGGCCGCAGAATGAAGCGATGGCAGCAAGGGTATCAGCGGGGATGGCATCTGAGGCAGGTCAAGTCATCTTCTAATCCATTCTTCTGCCACTTCGTCATCCTTACAGGAACTCACGGGTGGTGTATAACAAGAAGATGGCACCTGAGGAGGGCTCTACACAGCCTTTAAATAGGAAAAAGATTCATCCAGAACTTTCCAAAAGGTCACCTAACCTTTTTACAGACCCTGGAAAAGTCACCTAAGCCTTTCCTCACATGTCAGCCCTCACAGGTACATGTGCAGGTGTGAGGGGCCTTGAAACCCCCTGATGCTGTCCCATGAGGGAAAGGGAGCCTTGAAACAAGTTTCTTTGTGTTTCCTCAAGTGAACTGGCCCTCAAGGCATGCCTTTGGGAATAACTGTCACAACTATCAGTATGCTAGCTCTCAACCTGAGTCTTTTAATGGCTGGTGTCATAGTTGATCACACGTGCAGCATTAAGGCAACTGCAGATCTTCACAGAGGCTAAGATGGCACCATCTTTGGTGAGTGGGGTGAGCATGAAAAGTTTTTTTTTAAATCTTTTATTTTTAAACATCCAATGCCATTAATCTGGAATAGAGATGACGATTTTTATCTTATTACTACAAAGGATAGGAGGTTCACAGGGTGACAGCACTACTGTGCAATTTCACTGAATGATCAACGTTGTCACCCTATTACAGGAAGTGGGAAAATGACAGATCTACTGGCAGAATGAACAGATTATAAAATTATGTTTCAATGGGACTCAAAAAAAATAAATCCTCAGTGCGAGCGACAGATTGCATCATGTTATCAGTCATTTTTTATTTCATAGTTCCACTTTAACTAGGTTTTGTGAGATTTGCACAGGAGTTTGTGTCAAACTATCTTCAGTGGGCACTTCAACTCTCTTTCCCATCAGTAGCTGAGTGGGTGTTACATTTGCATTCGAGGAGCATTCTGTAGCTGAACTGCTACGTGTGAATTAACACTTGTGCAGAATGACTTATTGAAAAATTCTACAGTCTGAATCCTCCTCTCATTTTGCACAATGGATTATGGGAATCAGCTAGTTAGAACCTGCCAGCTTTAAAACAGTTAAACCAAAATGCTTATACTCTAAAAAAATGTAAGTCTGTTTTCAAGACATGTTTTGAAGTTTTTTCCATATTTGTCCAATGGCCATACACATAACTCCACAAATTGTGCCTTATTTTTAGTCTGCAGTCTGTCACTTGAAATTATTATATAATCAGTAATAAATAATGATGCGTACAATGCCATAAATCCTGCAATTTGTGTTTATCTGTAACTGTTCTCAAAGTAATATTACCCTTTGCTTCCTCTTATGGTTTGTAGCCTGCAATTTGTCTTTGTCTTTAACTGTTCTCAAAGTCATATTATCCTTTCGTTCCTCTTATGGTTTGTAACCCTTTTGCCTTCCATTGTTACTTGCAACCTTGTGTATCCATTAGGAATCAACTTAATACCATCTAAGTTTCTGATACTATCAAAATGGTCTTCTTGGGTTCAATATTCACGAAAACAGTAAATTACTTTTAACTCGTATCATATTAATCTCTGGTCCAGTATGTAGCATAAAGAAAGTCTGTTAAAGTGGTTTTAAACATCTGCAATTAAAAATTAACAAAGCCTATCCTTCTATAGTGTGCTTGCCTCAAACAAAAGCCCCAAGTGTGATTTCTGACCACTCTCTCATTCCTCTGCAATCTGCATGAGTCACTTCTAACAGTCTAAACAATTGTGGGAGACAGCACACAGCAGGTGATTGACAGCCTCAGCTGTGCATGTTTCTGTAAGAGACTGTGTAGATGGAGGTGTATCCATTTCCTCCACTTGGGTCTCAGATTACACCTGCTATGTGCTCTGCAGTGTCATCTGCTATGTGTCTCTGCAGACATCAGATCCCTGCTCCCTGCCTCCTAAAGCTCAGTAATGTAGTTAGTACAATGTGTGCTTTAGGAGGCTGTAGAGTTTAGATGGCTAAAACTAAACAGGTACAACATATGTAGGAGGATTTGAGTCATCTGTGTATCATCTGAGGCTAGTCACTTCATTGGATATATGTAAGGGTTTACGACCACTTTGAGCTCCAGAAGGTTTTACCCCCAGCACTGTGCTACTTTAACTGGCAATTGCACGGTCATGCAGCACTGTATCCAAATTAAACTTCTATTATTTTTTTTCACCCAAATAGAACTTTCTTTAAGGGTATGTAATCGCCACTGGGTTTTTTATTTTCATTATACAAACAGAAAAAGACAGATAGTTTTGAAAAAGAGACAATATTTTTTACTTTCTGTTATAAAACATTTCCAATAAAAATATGTTAAAATCTAATTTCTTTTTAAATTTAGGCCAAAATGTATTCTGCTACATGCCTTCGGCAAAAAAAAATCCCAATAAGTGTATATTAATATGTTTGAGTGAAAGTTATATTATACAACCTATGGTATATATACTGGAATTTTAATATTTTTTTTTTATACTTGTAATGGCAGTGATCAGCAACCTATAGTGGGACTGTGATAGTATGGTGGCCCCCCACCCACTACCACCCGCCACTTCCACTCTGTGCCAAGATACTCAAGTGGCTAAGGAGTTAAGCAGCTGACAGATGATATACTTTTCTTCCCTTCCACTATAAGTGAAGGAAAGAAATTGTTTGAGTCTCACTGCTGGTGCCTACAGCCACTGGCAGAAACTGAATGTAAAAAAATCTGACAGGTTGGTTATACTGAAGTCGGTTGATGAATCAATGAAAGAAAACTCTTTTCCTGTACGCGCTGCCCTCTCCTGCGCTCATTGCCCCCCTCCCTGTACACAATACCACCTCCCGTACACAGAGCCCCTTCTTGTACACACAGCCCCCTCCCTGTACACATTGGTGTATTTTGGTTTTGTGCTGCCCTAGGCAAGACTAAAATCGGGCACCCCTCGCATCTAAATTTGCCCCACCCCTTCCTGTTTAAGATCCACCCCTTCATCTGTAAACCCCCCCTTCCTATTTAGGCTCCACCTCTTCATACTGACACCAATGATGGGGCACTATTCCTCCCACACTGGCACTAATGATGGGGCACTTCCTCCCACTGACACCACTGATGGAGCACTAATCCTCCCACACTGGCACTAATGATGGGGCACTATTCCTCCCACTGACACCAACGATGGGGTACTATTGCTTCCACACTGACACCAACGATGGGGCACTATTGCTTGCACACTGACACCAACGATGGGGCACTATTGCTTCCACACTGACACCAACGATGGGGCACTATTCCTCCCACTGACACCAATCAGAGGGGGAGAGAGGGGAGAGAGGAGGGAGAGAGAAGAGAGGGAGAGTAAGAGAGAGAGGGGGGAGAGAGAGGAGAGAGAATAGAGGAGAGAAGAGAAGGGGGGTAGAGAGAGAGAGGAGGGAGAGGGAGAGAGAGAGAGAGAGAGAGAGAGAGAGAGAAGAGAGGAGAGAAGGAAGAGAGAGAGGAGAGAGAAGAGAGAGGAGAAGAGAGAGGGAGAGGGAGGAGGGTAGAGAGGAGAGAGAGAAGAGAGAGGGGGGGAGAGGGGGGAGGGGAGAGAGAGGGGGAGGGAGAGAGGGGAGAGAGAGGGGGGAGGGGGGAGAGAGGGGGAGAGGGGGGAGAGAGGGGAGAGAGGGGGAGAGAGGGGGGAGGGAGGAGAGAGAGAAGAGAGGGGGGAAGGGGGAGAGAGAGAGGAGGGAGAGGGGGGAGAGAGGGAGAAAGAGAGAGGGGGGAGAGAGGGGGAAGAGAGAGAGAGAGAGAGGAGATAGAGAAGAGAGGGGAAGGGGGGAGACAGAGAGAGAAGAGAGGGGGAGAGAAGAGAGGGGGGAGAGAGAAGAGAGGAGGGAGAGAGAAGAGAGGAGGGGGGGAGGGAGGAAGGGGGAGGGAGAAAGAGAGGAGGGAGGGGGAAAGAGAGGAGAGAGGGAGAGAGGAGGGAGGGAGAGAGAGAGGAGGGAGGGAGAGAGAGGAGGAGGGAGAGGGGAGAGAGAGATGGGGGAGAGAGGGGGAAGAGAGGGAGAGAGAGGGGGGAAGAAGGAGAGAGAGAGGTGGAAGAGAGAGAGAGTGAGAGGGGGGGAGATGAGGGGGGAGAGAGAGGGGAGAGAGAGGCGGGAGAGAGAGTGGGGGGGAGAGGCGGGAGAGAAGAGAGGGAGAGAGAAGAAAGAGGGGAAGAGAGAGGGGGGGGCGGAAGAGAGGAGAGAGAGGGGGGAGAGAGAGAGGGGGAAGAGAGAGGGGAGAGGGGGAGAAGGGGGAAATAATACACAAGGCTGGCTGGAAGTGTGGGCGGGGCAGACACAGGAGGAGTGGGCGCAAGGAGGAGGGGCAGCTTTCTCTCTCCTCTCCCGTCTGTGTGGGGGGGGGGACTGTCAGCACTGGGGACTGCATATGCTGACAGATCCCCTGCAGTGCTGGAGGGGGGGGGGGCGGCCGAGGGGGAGCATACAGGAGCTGACCGCATGCAGGAGATGGATAGGGGAGGTGACTGACGGCACATAGAGCAAAAGAGAAATGCACGGTCCTCTATGTGCCGCCCGGCCCTCTCTCCAGCTGGCTCCATGGCTGACAGGTTCTCTGTCTCCTCACCCATCCTCGCTGCCGAGCACACACGTACCCGCCCCACTCTAGTACACACGAGCACGCCCCCGTGGCCAAGCACAGCCCTTTGCAGTGACAGCACTGGTCCCTTCTGCCTGGGGGCAATGCCGCCCCCCTGAAAAGTGCCGCCCAAGGCAGATGCCTTGTTTGCCTCGCGGCAGATACGCCCCCTCCTGTACATGTTACCCCCCTCCCTGTACATGTTACCCCCCTCCTGTAGTATATTTTGTATATATAGATATATATATATATATATATATATTGAAGATATTTAAACACATACTGTTCGTTCTGGGACAAGCCAGTGACAAAACCACTTTACACATCAAAAGAACTCTCTGCTATGTTAATTTTCTGCAAGGTCATCTGGTATTTGGGGAATACCCTGTTTATCTAATTAGACATTCCAAAGGGTACATTGTACTGTATATGTGATTTGACCATACAATAAGTATTTATTGATGGCAATTAGACTCCAGGGGGTAATTCATGGGAAATGGTGAAAGGGTGACTTGATTACCTGGGAAACACTATAGTGACCCTAATTGTTATTTATAGTAATGATAAGTGAAATCTTTTCATGTAACACCAAAGTGGCCAATCAGAGTGCTTGCCATTGTACTGAATGGGGAAAATGTTTATATGAACACATAAGACAAAACACAGTGTGACAGGACACAGGAAGGTCCTCTAATGATTGCCTGTCATCTTACTTGTCTGTACCTCAGCTGGATTTCTGTAATCTGTAACAAATATCTTTATCCGCATAAATGCATCTCTCTGGAAAAGGACTATTGGTTGCTGCGAGAAAAGTATATATAAATATACAATGGTCATACATCTTCCATAATTGATATAAGACAACAGATTTGACTTATGAACTATTTCTGTGTGGACTTCAATATTTTAAGACAACACCTCCCTGTACATACTACCCCCTCCTGTACATATTACCCCCCTCCTGTACATGTTACCCCCCTCCCCATACATACTACCCCCTCCTGTACTTCTGTACATATTACCCTCCTCCTGTACATGTTACCCCCCTCCCCATACATACTACCCCCTCCTGTACATATTGTCTCCCTCCTGTACATGTTACCCCCCTCCCCATACATACTACCCCCTCCTGTACATATTACCCCCCTACTGTACATGATACCCCCTTCCCTGTCCATGTTACCCCCCTCCATGTAAATATTACACCGTCCCTGTACATAATACACACCCTGTACATATTATCCCCTCCCTGTACATATCCCCTCCCTGTACATATTATCTTCTCCCTGTACATACTATCCCCTCCTGTACATGTTACCCCCCTCCTGGTACATATTACACCCTCCTTGTACATACCACCCCCTCCTGTACACGTTGCCTCCTCCCTGTACATATTACACCCTCCCTGTACATGTTACCCCCTCCCTGTACATACTACCCCCTCCTGTACACATTACCACCTCCTGTACACATTACCACCTCCCTGTACATATTACCCCCTCCCTGTACATACTACCCCTTCCCTGTACATACTACCCCCCTCCTGTACACGTTACCCCCCTCCCTGTACATAGTACCCCCTCCTGTACACCTTACCACCTCCCTATACACAGAGCCCCCTCCTGTACATACTACACCCTCCTGTACATGTTACCCCCCTCCCTGCACATATTATCCCCCTCCTTGTACATATTACACCCTCCTTGTACATACTACCCACTACCTGCACATATTACCCACTCCTGTACACAATGCCCCCTCTTGCCCATATTTACCCCCCCCCTCCCTGTACACATTACCCCCTCCACCCTTGCATTGCCCCCTCCATGTACACATTGGCCCCCATCCCCCTACACGTTGTCTTTTTACCCAAAATATGGCTGAGAAGTTGCGCTAATTCCAGCTCAGCCTGGCAAGGGTTAAAGCTGATGCTGTCTCACTGGGATGCCCACAAATAGAGCTTTCTTTTGGTGGTATTTGATCACCTCTGCGTTTTGAATTTTTTGCGCTACAAACAAAAAAAGACCGACAATTTTGAAAAAAAAAAAACATTTTCGACTTTTTGCTATAAAACATATCCAGTAAAAAAAATAAAAAAAATCTAATTGTCATAAATTTACGTCAAAATGTATTCTGCTACATGCCTTTGCGAAAAAGAAATCCTAATACATACAAATTAATTGTCTTACATGAAAGTTATAGCGTCTACAAATGGCAGTATATATACTGAAATTTAAAAAAAATGTTTATACTAGTAATGGCGGCGATCAGCGACTTATAGCGGGGCTGCAGGACTGCGGCAGGTATTCTGACACTGGGGGGAACTGACTAACTGTCACTGACATTCCAATGACACCAATACAGTGATCAGTGCTAATAAAAAGCACTAACACTGTACTAATAGCACTGGGCAGGAAGCGGGTAACATCTGGGGCAATCAATGGGTTAACTGTGTGCTGTGTGTGTTTTACTAGGGAAACATACTGCTGTGTATTTCTCTGCTGTGCAGAAAAATACACAGCAGCATGTTACTGCTGGCAGGAGTGAGACCTGTGTTGGTTACATACAGACCTCTCCCCTGTCAGTGATACTTGGCGATCGCCGGGTAATCATCGGCCGTGACTCGGTGATCGGCATCTATAGCCGCCAATGGCGGTGTGGGTAGGGCAGCGCGCATGCCCCCATCCCTGAAATGCAAAATCACATATATATTCATGATTGTGCTCAGCCCTGCCACCCTGTAGCAGTAGTTCTGCTATTGGGCGGTCGGAAAGCGGTAAGATTTTCTTATCCTATGTACTAGACTTAAGTGTTAAACCCACAATCTTTAGCAGTTTCACCTTTTCCAAATATTTGTCTGTAACTACAAGATCTGCCATTGGGTGAGCTGAAGACTTATATCTGTGATTTCAATAGTCTTCAAAATACAAAAAACCTGAAATCTCCCTTTCAGACAATAGATGGTGCAGTGACTGCATCTCCTAACAGACAAACCATAACTCATGCACTTACAACTGAACTATTGTAGTTTTAATTTTTCTGTGGTAAGTGACACAATATTTAAACAGATTTAAAAAGGTAAAAAAAAAAATCAATAATATATATGCACATATTTCCAACATGATCACGGCATATATTTTGATTAAATGTGGAGTTCTTCACTATTTTGCAAAAACGTAAATTCAACTCTCAGCAGCTATATTACAATTATGGATTATGGAATGTAGGGCTGTCTAAAAACCCCATATGGCAGGGCAATACAGTACTACGAAATTCACAGCAATCACAAATCCTCTCTTAACAGTTACAGTATACTAAAATCTGATTGGTTCCTAATATTTACAGCACTTTGTGGATTACCACTGTTTACTCAGTTAGTTAATAAATGTGTAATTATTTTTGTATTAATAATAAAGTAACAATTACATGAAATAACACCAAGATGTTTTGGAGGAGCGTCAAAACCAAAAAATAATTAAAAAAAAAAAAAAAAAAAAAGCACAAATGACCATTAAAAGAATACTTAATAAAAAATAATTTAATGTGTTGCTCTCAGGTTACAATGTGTGGCTCAGTTTGAACCCATCCCATCTTTACATGACCTTCTTCATTGCCATAGCGTGGCTTGTATCTGTTCCTCCATTTTACTAGCTCCAACTCTACCACACAACCAGGATAAAATGGCACTGGGTTCTTAAATTTGCCATTTAAGGGGGATGTAACTGCATCACTTACTAAAGATCACAAAAATCTAAAGCCAGTTATAGCCTATTGGGGTAGCGCTAGTGGTACAACCAACTAAAGACATCATAAAATATTCCGCATACAAAAAAGAAACAATCCTTCCTTTTCCCATGCTTCAAATGAGGATAATCTAATCTAGGGCAATGTGGTTTTGTTTGTTTTTTTATTTTTAAAATTTGAGTATCGCTATAGATGTTTAGATGTTACGATACAACAAGCAGCAGTGAGCATTTATAAGTGATGTAAATTATCAGCATTGTTTATAGGCATTTTACATTTTTTTTTCTAACAGAAGATAGCAATCATTTCACTGCATATGCATAAAACAGAAACATTCGTGGATGTTCAGAGATGATGTGCCTAAAGAACAAACATACAGGCTGATGTGACTATAGAACAAACATACAACTCTTTCAAATTTAAAAAAATGTGCCCAATTAATGCGAGCCCAAGGGCCGTCACGGTATGTTTGCTAGCGATACAACTAGTACAAGGCTGTGTAGGAGTTAATTTTCGAGTAGTAACAAGTGTCAGCAGAAGTAAAACGGTAACCGAATAAAAGTCTACATAGAACCACACATGCATCACTGACAAACTTCAACCAAGTTGGGAAGGAAAGTTGCAACAGACCCCCATCATTTCATCATCTGAAAGAGCATGGCCAGATCTCTAAACACTTATTCTCAGTACAAAATCTGCCTATATATGTTTTATTAAAAGAAGCAAATGGTAAAATAATCAATACAGGCATATTGGATTTAAATAGCTCCTGTGGTTGCCCTTTACATTGTACCCAGAAGGTTAATGGTGCCTTATGTCTAGAACAATCAGATCTCACCTCTAAATGTCCTCGCAGAAAGAACAACAGGTAAAGAGGAACCTCACAAGACAGACCAGCACACAGAGAGCTCTGAGGGATTAGGGCGTCTCTTTAAATCCTACTCTCCCCCCTCGCCTTCCCCCTCCCTGCTAGGCTTTGCTTGAGCTGCTCCCAGCTGTCACTCAGCCAGACCCATATCAGTGGGTCAACATCACAGCAGTGCCCGTCAATCACTCTGATGTGATATTGGGAACTTATTCCATGACACCCAGTGCTGTGCCCTGCTCTTTCTGCTATATCTGTACAAAATACACACTCAGCTGTTAGTGAACAAGGCGGCATTCAAAACCACGCTACTCATTCTTATACTTCTACTTTGGACAACTGCCTCTCATTAGCAGGGGTCACCCTTACAATGCTGGACTATATATAGTTGTATTGTACCTTACTACAATTGTACTGTAAAATTAACTCTGCATAAGCTGCAGAGTAGGAGCAGGAATTACATACAGGGTGCGGACACTTTATTTTATGTGTTTTTCTTGTTGTATTAAAGAGAAACTATGGACACATAGGTTAAAATGTTGCCCTGTGTATTAACCTCATATATCTGCGAACCTTAAACAAGTTCTGCTTACCTTTGTTCAGTGAAGAAAAAGCCCTCCTGTAGTCAGAAGCTTGATTGATGCTGGTTTGAGGGTCAGATAGAGCAACCTACCTTCACGTTGTCTGATGACAAAGCATCAATGGTGCAAAATATATCTCCCAGTAGCCCCTTGGGCTCAAAAGGCAGCTTGTGTGAATATCACCACCAATGGTGTGACAGAAGAGCAAATTGGGTGGATCCAAAGTCTGGATGGATCCACCTAGCCGGAGGCTGTCCTTATGGATTTGCCCAACTCAAATTAAGGTACAGGATCACATGACTAAATACGGTAGATGGGTGATACCAGATGGGTCATTTTTTTCTGCCATATTTTTTCTGTCAACTGAAAAAGGTTTGCTAAGGACATGCAAAAGTGACTTCTTTATTGATTTTTTTATGGTGTATAGATCTTTACATTTATTTTAAAGATTGCTTTTATACTTTATTTTTAAGTTCCAATAAAAGCTAAGAAAAATGTTCCATAATCGTTTTCAAATAGGTACTGTATGCTTTTCACAAATATGTTACTGTCAAAAATAGCTTAGATCCACAAATCCTAAAAAGCACATTGCAAGGAGACAAGGAGCAATTGCAGTTGCAAGGAGATTCGCATTATTTTCACATAACCAGCTGGGCATTTTGCTTCTGTTATCATACAGATGCTATAAAGAAAAGGAAAAAGAGGGCACTCCAGCCTAGTGCATTACCACAAATAACAGCTTTATTGTATCCAAGTATATATTTTCTCACAAACTGTGGTAAAAGAGCATATCAAAGTCCAAAGGACCCTCAAAATGACAGACACGTTTCTAGAAGTCTCCTCTTCCTCAGGACTCCTCGAAACGCATCATCTCGCATTAATCACAGTACTCCCTCTGACAATGTCTCCAGAAGGACAGTGCCAACTTTGTTCAGGTACCAGAGACAACACAATTATTATTATTATTATTATTATAAAGGATTTATATAGCGCCAACAGTTTGCTCAGCACTTTACAATATAAAGGGAGACAATACAGCAACAATACATTTCAATGCAAGAGGGATAGAAGGGCCCTGCTCCTTGGAGCTTACAATCTAGGAGGGAGGGGTTAGTGGTACAAAAGGTAATAACTGTGGGGGATGGACTTTTAGAAAAAATAGAAGATTCTATTATTAGCTGAGGATAGGCTTCCCTGAAGAGATAGGTTTTCAGAGCTCGCCTAAAAGTGAACAGAGTAGGCGATAGTCTGATAAATTGGGGTAGAGAGTTCCAGAAGATGGGAAAGCTCTGGAGAAGTCCTGGAGATGAGCATGGGAGGAGGAAACAAGGGAGCTAGAGAGCAGGAGGTCTTGTGAGGAGCGGAGAGTACGGTTTGGGTGATATTTCGAGACAAGATTGGTGATGTAATTTGGGGCAGAGTTATAAATGGCTTTATATGTTATTGTTAATGTTTTGAATATTATCCGTTGGACAATGGGAAGCCAGTGTAGGGATTGGCAGAGAGGGGTGGCTGATACAGAACGGTTAGTAAGGTGGATGAGTTTGGCAGCAGCATTCATGATAGACTGAAGAGGGGATAGCCTGTGATTAGGTAGACCAATGAGTTACAATAGTCAAGGCAAGATATAACAAGGGAGTGAATAAGTTTCTTAGTGGTTTCCGAGGTTAAGAACGGCCGTATCTTGGAGATGTTGCGGAGGTGAGGTCTACAAGATTTGGACAGCGATTGGATTTGGGGCTGAAAGGACAGATGGGAGTCTAGGGTTACACCTAGCACCCTGGCATGATAAGAGGGACTGATGATTGTGTTATTGATTTTGATGGAGAAGTTAGGGGAGGGGGCACGGGCTGGAGGGAATACTAAGAGCTGAGTTTTGGAAAGATTGAGTTTGAGGAAGTGGAGTGACATCCATGTCGATATGTCGCTTAGTAGGTTAGTAAGGCGAGAGGAGACTGAAGGGGTGAGGTGAGGGGTAGAAAGATAGATTTGTGTGTCATCAGCATAGAGATGGTACTTAAAGCCATGGGAGTTTATCAAGTGACCAAGAGAGGAGGTGTAGATGAAGAAGAGTGAAGAGGAGGAGCCAGAGTTATAAGTAATGCTGAAGGAGTGCTGCGATAGGTAGGAGGAGAACCAGGAGAGAGCAGAGTCTCAGAGGCCAAGAGAGTGGAGTTTTTTTTTGAGGAGGGGATGGTCAACCATATCAAAAGCTGCAGAGAGGTCGAGTAGTAAAAGTACGGAGTAGTGGCAATTGGTTTTAGCAGGTACCCTTTAAAATTCTGCACAATCTCATGGTACCCCATTCTAAAATGTGAAAACCTAAGCAAATAGTTGTACATAATGCAACAACATTCACACACGTAGGACACCCAACATTAGAGGTAATTTATTCTTCCAAAGCAAATACACCTTTGCGCACTGGTACAAACTTGTAGTCCAGTGTTTCTCTTCTCCCTCAGTTTCTTTCCCTCACTCTCCTCTCATCTAATGTGACCCCAGTGTTGATGGAGAGGGGCAAACAAGAATGTTGTACAGGGGCCTGACATCCTCCTTATCAAATGATGAGATCATTGGTTGTTAGGACACTGATGGTTGTAATGATGCACAATGAAAACTTGTGGCATTCTGGCAAGGCATCTCTGAAGAAGTCTGAAGGCACTGCAGGGTACTTGAGCACCCTTGTTGAAAAAGACTGGCTTATACCAGCTTCTGCTGTTGTCTAGCCACCCCAAGCTTGACTTCCTGTGCCATCAGGTTCTACATGTCTTAGTATTCATGGCAGAATTTTAAAAGGAGGTGGCTCAGGCTTTGGTTCCATCGTATCATCAGGCTTGGAAACCAGGAGCTTTCCAAACTATTCTGCACCACCACTTTGTATAATTTGCTGCTCTGTAATACACACTTTTTGAAGCCTAGTTTAGATTCCCATTGACTTCAAAGGGACTTTCTAATCATAAGTTCAGAATTTTGGAGGTTTGCAGTTTTTCTAAAACATTTGGTTGAGCCAAAACTGAATGGAAGCTTCAGAAGTTCACTGACCTCTTGCAAGGCTCTGCTGTGCTCTAGGCCTTATGACTTGCTACAAAGTTTCAGCATTGAAGTTTGATAACCGGGAGAGAGGAGAATGAGGAAACACTGCCTTCTGCCAACAGCAGACTAACAATATTATCTCAGCCAAAGAAGTGTCACCTGGAGATTAAAGCAGAACTCTAAGTATGGTTTTTATTGCACAAGTAAATTGATGCTAGTTTGAAGCAATGAAAGTGTCAGGGCTCCCAGGTATGACCAGAGGTGTGTGACTGAAGCAGGGAAACGCAGACTTCAGATATGTGATTAACAATGTAATTTATTAACACTAACAATACAAACATAAACGCAGTGCAATACTAAACATAATACAGTGCAAACAAACCCAACCAACCACCCACAGATAACAGTACATACAAGCAAGCGTCGTCAGGCAGGCCGAGTCAATATCAATTGGGCAGGTAGGTACAGGGGGAGCAAGCGGAGAATGGTCGGGGTCACAGGCCAGGTTCAGCAGGTAGCAAGCAGCGTAGTACAGAGGGTCAGGCAGAGGGATGGTCAGGGTCACAAGCCAGGGATCAGAACAGGTAGCAAGCAGCGTAGTACAGAGGGTCAGGCAGAGGGATGGTCAGGGTCACAAGCCAGGGATCAGAACAGGTAGCAAAGGAACAGAAACAGGATGCAGGACAGATACAGGGCCCAGGACAAACACAACACCAAGGCAGAGTCTGCAAGTCTGGCCATCCCTTAAATACACCAGTATCATCAGTTCCAGGTGTTAGCTGGCTGAAAGGTTGAGTCTCTGATTGCTGGGAGCACCCGCTGGCCAGCCCTGGTACTGCAGATCAAAAGGCAGGTGAGTCCCACCATTGCTGGCCAGTCCATTCCTGACAGAAAGTATGCATATCTAATACCCAGCTATCACTGTGGAAGCTGTAAATCACTGTAGTAGTTAACACTACTACAGTGACAGCAGCGATCGTCTGCGTCTTGTGCCATGCATTTTCCTTATGAATAGTAACCACAGGGGGTGGCTCATTTGGCACTGCCACTTTTCACAGAATGCAATGTATTTTTTTATGAATACAAGGCACTTATGATTGGACAAGGTGGAGAGGAGCAGTAATGTCACATATGCCCTCAGAGAACACCTTGTACTCATTTAAAAAAAAGGGGAAGCTGCAGCTTATCCTCTTGTCTACCACATAAGTCATATGTGTAACCTGGTCCATGATTGGCAACCAGCAACAACCATGTTGGTCTAGGGCACGTCCCTTCATTTCCTGAAATGAATAGGTTGGGGGTATCTAACACACCTTTTTCTAGAGAAACTTTGCCATTTTGGCTACTCACATAAACCCAGACACAGGCCCCCTTACCACTTATTTTTGAATTTGATTCCAATAAACAATTGTTGAAATGGTCAGAAACTGCAGGCGGCGCTGGACTGCAGCAGCAATGCAGAGAGGAGAGGGTGTGGAGAGAAACTGGGTTTCTCTATGACTTCTCTGGTCACAACAGTGATGTGGTTGGATGCTCTTGATCCATGTGTCTCTGGTGGCCATCTCGGGTCAAGAAGAGTCTATTTAAGACTGACCCCAGGTTTTGGCATGCTATATGTAAGTGGCTAGTGTGGGGGACAGGTTCCCTGCCTATCAGGGACAGCACTAGCAATAGGTAAAGGTTCTTGTGGAGTAGGGAGAGAGCAGGAACTACGTCTACCTTCTCAGGAAGCTTCCCTTCTGGGTTGGACTGACCAGATTGTGCTCGGATCCTCGTGGCAGACGCGATCAGCAATACTGAGTCTACATAACACTGTCTCTACGCACTGTTGTAAGTATTCCTGGGAGTGTGAGCCTCCCCGCCTGGCCTGGTTCTACAGTTGAATTACTTTTACAATATACTGTCTTTAGCAAATTGGGACTCTGTGTGCTTACTGTCCGCCACAGCAACCTGCACCTATCCAACACTTGAGGGCAATTGCCAAAATATGGCCATCTTTTCAGCTGTTGTGGAAGGAGGAGCTATTATGGGACCGTTAGGAGTGACCTTGGCACTGGTACCCAAATTTGATCACAGAGCTGGCCATTAACTGTCTGGAGGATGACACCTGTAGAGCAGTGATGGTGCTACTGGAGGACTCTCAGGCCAGCCTGGAACAAATTGTGGTGTGCTTGAAGGGTCTGTTTGAGGAGAATGTGGCAGTCCCATAGTTAAAGCAGAGGTTCTTTGTTTGCAGGCAACAAGAGGACAACTTTGAGGAAGCTCTCCAGAATTTGTGGAAGCGCCTAGAAAAGAAGGATGTACTCGGCTTTACTGACATCACCACCTCAGAAAGATTACTGAGGGACCAGTTTGTGGTGGGAATGAAGGCCGGGCCTGTCAGGATTGCCCTGCAGGAACAAATAAAAGCTCAACCCTTCCTCTTTCAACAATTAGGTAGTGAAGGCGGTGGCAACGGTAGATGTGGAAGCAACATTAGGAGTGAGAAAGAGGCATGAACCACTACCCCGAGGGAGGAATGCTTGGCCCCATCTCTCCTATTGGACATTCAGATGCCATATGGGACCTCATATGGCATCCATAAAGCGAGATATGTCCACATGTTAACAAGAGCTGGTCCACCTCTCCAAGGCTGAGAATCTGCTATGGATGGAACTGAATGAATACTGAAGTGCTGGTAGTGTGGCCACTTTAGACCACTATATAGCCAGAAACTGTGGCAGGCCTGATTAAAAAAACATCCACAGGCCGCCATTAACCTAGGGGCACCTGGGGCTGAGGGACGACCCCCAAAACCATCAACACAACGTCCCATCAGACCAGAAGCCATGGTCACGCCAAGTCCAGTGGTCAACGCACTAGTCAATGACCAAGAGGTCCCCTGCTTGATTGACAGGGGGTTACTGTCATGGAGTACGAGTTCTAGCCCAGCAGTTTGGGACCCCTCCTGATTGTCCCTAAAGGTGTCCAACAATCTGCCCATCTTAGTGGAAGGTGTCACCTGGGTCAAGATGCAAATAGAAGACCAGGTAGTCGAATAGGTGGGGGCAATGGTGACTCACTGCCAAGTGAGCTCAGCATAACCCACTGTCATGGCCTTTGAGGCCTATCAGCAACCATCTAGAAAACAGACTGAATGGGTGGGGGGTTGTCCGCATGCAAAACAAACAAAAGCTGCTTCTGGCACCCCTCCTAGAGGTAGCATGGTCCCTGCCCATTGGAGTTCACAAGAAGTTGCAAGGGTCCACGGTAATGATAGAGCTCCACAAGTACATAGGGGTACAGGGAGAGTGGTTGACAGCCTGAACCTTGTCCAAAGTCCACAAGTGAAAGGTGCTCGTCCACCTTATCAACTTGGGTACCTCCCTAAAACCATCTCCCAAACAATCATCACAAACCTCTATGTGGTGCCTGTCACTGCATCTCCAAAGCTCAGCCAGGAGTGGAAGCCATCTGTACACTGTTACAGGCCGCCATAACCTCCCTGGATGAGGATCAGTACATATTGCTGCTGCAACTGTTGGCCATCCCCTTCCAGGACAATCCCTTATCACAACAGCTCCTTCATCATCGGTTCCTGGAAAAACACCTGCTGGTTTTTGGAACCAGCCCTGAGGATTACAACTGCACTCAAGCAATAGACCATCCAATCTATACAGGGGATGCTCCACTCATCCAGGAGCAGTGCCAACATATTTTCCTGGCCCTTTGCCAGGAGGTCAAGGACCTGATCCATAACATGTTACGAAGTGGGGTCACCCGAGAGAGTTGCAGCCCATGGGCCGCCCTTGTTGTTTTGATGTGGAAAAAATATGGGAGCTTATGGTTCTGTGTGCGCTATCACAAATTAAATGCCTGCACCCACCAGGATGCCTACCCACTACCCAGGGTGGAAGAATCGCTCATGGCACTGGGCCAAACTAAGTTCATCTCTATGCTCAACCTGGCAAGTGGCTATTGGCAAGTCCCAGTAAGGGAACAAGACCAAGAAAAAACTGCCTTCATCACGTCTCTGGGACTATTCCAATTTAATCATATGACCTTCGGACTGAGTAACGCTCCCAGTATGTTTCAGCAGCTGATGGAAAGGTATCTGGGAGATTTCAATTTGAGACTGTGTAAGTCTAACTTGATGATGTCATAATCTTCTTTAAGTCATTCAAGGATCATATCCAACATCTGGACTGGGTGTTGATAAAGAACCCGAAATGTCAAAGTGGGCAGTAAGCTGGAGTCTTCACGGGAGTGCACCCCTTACTGGGTGGAGAAGCAACCTTTTCCTCAGACTCCAGTATACAATGTGGTCTCAGAGGGTCCTACACCTTTTAAAAGGCTGCTCTAGTGCAACCTATTGAGGCCATGCGTACTGAGTGGGGATTGCTCCATCAAGCCTGCCGGATACAAAGAGGACATGAACGTCCCACCAGTACAGGAAGTCCCTTTTGAATGGTACCTCCCTCCCCTTGAGCTAAAGCCACCAGCCCCTGTGGATTTTGAAGAAAAAAGCCTCAACACTGTGCCTGTGGACAGTTCAGCAACTTCTCCTCAAGAGGCTGCCAGCCCCATTGACTCCCTGGACTCTTCTGAGGTGGTAGGGTGGCTGCTGACACTACTGACCCCCAGCCACCTGGGGCTTTGGAGTCCCAGGAAGAAGCTGAGGACTGTGATGAGGCCTACCACCCCAATTCAGTCTAACCATGAGCAACTTCCTGCAAAGTATTCTGATTATGTTGTTTGAAGTTTTCATGCAATAACCGTATCTATGTTGTTGCTTTTGATGTATTGTTCTGTTTTGTTTGATGCCTAGGACAGCATCTGTCAAAGAAGGGGGGTGTAGGCAAGTGCACTCTGTATTCTCCACTGCAGGTGGCACGGAACCACAGCAGTAATTCAGAGGGGATGACATACAGGGAAACTGGGTTTCTCTATGACTTCCTCGGTCACACGGAACAGTGATATGGTTGGATGCTCTTGTCCCATATTACTCTGGTGGCCATCTTGGATTATGCAAGTGGCTAGCATAAAGACAAGATCCCTATCAATCAGAGACGGCAATAGTGGAGGGGAAAGGTTCCGATGGAGTAGGGAGAGAGCAAGGACAGGGTCTTCCTTCTCAGGAATCTTCACCTTTGGGTTGGACTGGCCAGGCCACACTCTGTTGCTCGTGGCAGATGTTGTCAGCAATACTGAGTCTATATACCGCTGTTTCTATGCTGCATTGTTGTAAGTGTTCCTGAGCATCCCTGCTGGGCCTGATTGTACTGTTGAATTACTTTTACAATACATCGTCTTTAGCAAATCAAGACCCTGTGTGCTTATTGCCTGCCACACCACGCTGAACCTACTCAACACACCCTTCAGGCTAGGAACAGATCCACAGTCTCCACTACAACATTGGACTCCTCAAGACTCAAGAGGGCACTGGAGTTCTAAAGATAGCTGGGAATTCGTCTACTCAGGTATGCTCCCCTTTCACTAAATGTACTACCGCAGTCCACAGTGCTCCAGGTAACAACCAGAGAACAGTGTCATTCTTGTGGTTCAATTCTAATTCCACCAGCTCCTGAATTACTTTTACAACAGCTATCTGTCCTACCAGGAGGAAGCATCCCTTATATCAAGCCACCTCTGCAGGTACCTGTATCTTCCCTGCATCCCTCTCTGGTACCATTTTCATGTTCTTTTGTGGTTCTCTCTGTGGTATAGCAGCTGAGTTTACTGATACACTTGGAGCTTGCTCTGCCACACTCAGTGGGAGTGGTTGCAATTCCTCTGGCTACATTCGTTTGGGCTCTCAGTGAGCTGACTCAAGTCACATGATGGTTGTGGAGTCTTCCCATGACTACCATCCTGCCAGCCAATGCCAACTGGGGCTAGGAGAGCCAAAGGGGTTCCTCACCAGCAACCAGGCCACTATACCCTTTCCACATGGAACCTCTTCCCATGCTTCATCCTCTTCGCAGCGTGTTAATAAGTTCCGGGGCTCCTCACAGCCTAGGAGAACCTCAACAGGAAGGCACAACATTTTCCACAGCATGCCTAGGGAAAGATGATTGGTGTTACCTGGCTGCAGGGCAAGCACATCAGCACCAGGGTTTTACTGAGGCTGTAATGGCATAGGACAAGTCTTTTCTTAGGCACAAACCACAACCCAGTCTCCACAGTAGCTTCCCACCCTATCAATACTGCTATATAAGGACTAACCCCATCTTCAAGGCTCTCTTCCACAGGAATCAAAACATGTTCCTTGTTATGACCATACAGTCTGACAAGATGTCACACTCGCCTGCTGCCATGGATGTTCCACTCCTTCCACACATACTTACCTTACTTCCAAAGGTTCAGCGCCTGTGAGGCATCTTCTCTCTGGCTTCTTCCGGATCTTGGTCTTGGGAATTTTGATTGGCCAGCATTGGATGATGTCACTTCTGTACATGCACAAGAGTGCAGCCTTCCCAGCATACTGGCAGTGTGCTGGAATGTAAATTCACAGAGGAAGTGCTTCATGCAATGTTGCTTCTGCAATAAAAAGCCTAACTGGTCACATTTTTTAACTATTTACATTTAGTTCCGCTTTAAATTGTGCTGCTGCTTTGACAAGTCAGGAATTTATTGATACATTCTAGTAAAATGACTGAAAGGTCCAGTTTAATAAATTCTAATAACAATATAACTGCCGTCATTCTCCTTGGTTACATTCCTAAGCTAAATTTAAATTGAAAGCAGCAAGGAAACCCTTAACCTGACTAGCAAATATTCCTCTCAATATGAGTGTTATAATGAACATTTGTATATCTAAATAACGTTTCATCACAGAAAACATCCTTGTATCCTTAATACGGTTATACAGGCCTTTGTTGC
This sequence comes from Staurois parvus, assembly GCF_062004578.1. Classification (NCBI taxonomy): domain Eukaryota; kingdom Metazoa; phylum Chordata; class Amphibia; order Anura; family Ranidae; genus Staurois; species Staurois parvus. The sequence continues at coordinate 1,265,752 of NW_028318226.1, forward strand.
CTAGGTGATGCCTCAGGAAGAGAGCTTATCTCCGTAAGCACGCTTGGTCCCTGTATGTCTCCCTCTCTCTCTTTCTCTCATCACAGCTCACAAGGCATTTGTACAGGTCAGGGCAAAATGGAAGTTTCCAGCCTAACCTTAAATAGGACCCTAATAATTTATCCCATTACACCCATTAACTATTGTAGCACTACCCACCAAGGAGCCAGTTGGTAATTTGGGCTCTCTGCTCTGTGACTTGACTCCAAAAACAACCTCAGCCCTTCTTACACAACTGGTTGGATCCCTTTAAGGTAGCTGTGAGTTAGTACCAAGAAATAGACACAAGACTGTTTAGTGGTAAATTAGCTCAATGTATTGGTACAGGTTAGAATAAATGATGGTTTGAGCATAAAAGCACATACAGTACATAGATACAAATGTAGTCTGCAAGACAATGTAATAACTATGCCAAAGTAATTTAGAATAGAGTTATGTACTACTTGACTGGAATTAATTCATAAATCAGCAAAGTCAACAATAAACATTGCCTATACACATTAATGTGGTTGTAAAGCCTCAAGGTTTATTACCTTCATGCATTCTATGCATGAAGGTAAAAAAAAATATTTTCTGTGCATCTCCCCCCCCCCCCAATAGTCTCCTAAGGCCCCTCTCGGTCCAGAGATGTGCACTAGAGTCTCGGATATCCTGGAACTCCTTCTCCTCATTGGCTGAGACAGCAGTGGAAGCCATTGGCCAGATGTATGGCCAGTTCCTATAGGGCTCAGTTTTGGAGCAGCAATGAGTAAATCCCCACAGCAACAGCTCCCAGTAATATTGCTGCTCACCATCCAGTCACACCATGATTAGTCCATTCTCTGCTCTGCACCCAGGTGACTCTGTCTTTCAGCACCCCCAAACTCAGCACTCTGGATCCTGCTCACGCCACCGATGCAGCAGTGGTGCACACTGGACAGCAATGTGCAAGGGGAAGTGGTGTCCTGTACAGCCTGGAAAATGCAGCACTTTCCTCCTGGAAATTTCCTTTCTTCTTAGCAGCTTCTTCTTTTTGCTGAAATAGTTGTTAACCAGTTCATCACCACAGGGCAGCAGCTACAGAGAGCAGCTGCAGCCAGTGTTTCCTTCACTCTTATTCATTGCCAAGCAGCTAAGCAAGGGCTTCCCTCAACTTGGTTCTAGCTTACAGATGTAGCATCATTCTAGCATAGGATGCTAGGCATATTTAGTTTTTGTCTCTTTCTGTAGTCCAGGGAGCAGTGGTTGTTTGTTCTAGCCTGTTCAGGGTTTCATACACTGGGAGTTTGATTTCTTCCCCCTGCCTCTGGAGGAAGCTTCCAGAAAACAGGGAGGGAGTCAGATCAGCCTGAATGTTTATAATGTTCTGGCCAATCCCCAAAAAGGAGTGTCTAGGAGGTGATAAATAGGTGACAGTCTAAAGCCCTGGAGATATTGTTCCTTCTCCCCCAGTTGCGTTCCAAAGCCTCAGGGGCTGCTGTCCTAAGGCAACTCATGGACAGCGTAGCTGTCAGGGCAGACAGCCTAGATTGATCTACTGAGGACCTGGTTGTAGGACTCCACCACAAGGAATCTGGCCTGAAGAAGGATTGCCTCCCTCACTGGACTGGATGGTGTCAGCTGTCCTGGGGACTTGAGAGTAATGACCCTGAATTGATTCCTGGTGACTGTGTGCTTTTGGGGTGTAAGTGCCAGTGTTAGCTGTGGACTGAGGCAGCTCTCATTGGGTCTCAGAGTACATAGTTACATAGTTAGTCTGGCTGTAAAAAAAGACAAAAATCCATCCAGTTCAACCATTAAAAAAAAACCGTTATAATCCTATACTCAGTTGATCCAGAGGAAGGCAAAAAAACCCCAGCAAAGCATAATCCAATTTGCCCCTGCAGGGGAAAAAAATTCCTTCCTGATTCCCTGAGAGGCAATTGGATATTGCCTGGATCAACTTTACCTACAAATGTTAGTATCCAGTTATATTCTGTGTATCTAGGAAAGAATACAGGCCTTTTTTAAAGCAATCCATGGAGCTGTCCAGAACCAACTTTTGAGGGAGTCTATTCCACATTTCCACAGCTCTCACTGTGAAGAAACCTTTCCGTGTTTGGAGATTACATTTCTTTTCCTCCAGATGTAAAGAGTGTCCCCTTGGCCTCTGTGATGACCTCAGGGTGAATAACTCTACACCGAGTTCACTGTATGAACCACTGATGTATTTATAAATGGTGGTCATATCCCCCTTAATCTCCTCTTCTCAAGAGAATAAATTCAGTTCCTCTCATCTTTCCTCATAGCTGAGCTCCTCCATGCCTCTTATCAATTTGGTTGCTCTTCTCTGTACTTTCTCCAGTTCCCCAATGTTCTTTTTGTGAATTGGTGCCCGAAACTGACCTGCATATTCCAGATGAGGTGTTACTAATGATTTGTACAGGGGTAAAATGATATCTCTCTCTTTGGAGTCTATACCTCTTTTAATACAAGAGAGGATTTGTTCGCTTTAGAAACCGCAGCTTGGCAATTGCATGCCATTATTAAGCTTGTGATCTACCAGAACCCCCAGATCCTTCTCCACCATTGAATCCCCCTAGTTGTACTCCCCCTAGTATGTATGATGCATGCATAATCTTAGCCCCCAAGTGCATAACCTTACATTTATCAACATTAAATCTCATTTGCCACATAGTTGAGCAATTTAACAATGCATTGAGGTTGGCTTGTAAGTTGAAGACATCCTGTAAGGACATTATTCCACTGCACAACTTGGTGTCATCTGCAAATACTGAAACTGTATTTTTAATCCCAGACCCTATATCGTTTATAAATATATTAAAAAGTAAGGGTCCCAACACTGAACCTTGGGGTACACCACTGACAACCCTAGATCATTCAGAGTATGAATCATTAACCACTACTCTTTAAATACGATCTTTTAGCCAGTTTTCTATCCATTTACATATGGATTTTTCCAAGCCCGTAGACTTTACCTTACACATTAGCCATGTGTGGGGAACTGTGTCAAACGCTTTTGCAAAATCCAAGTATACCATGTCCACTGCCACCCCTCTGTCCAAGGTTTTGCTCACCTCCTCATAAAAAGAAATCATATTTGTTTGATGTCTGTCTTTCATGAATCCATGCTGTCTGTTGCTTAAAATATTTGGCCATTGCCCTGTCCTCAGCAGAATCCTGCAGTGTCAACCTAGAGAAGAGTGTTCCCCCATTACTGTGAAGTGTTATGGAAATCACACTGGGTACCAACAGTTGTGCAATGGCACAAGGTAGCAGATGCCAAAAATAATTGCCTTATGATCTACAGCTGTAAGGCTTTAGGCTGTTCTAAGTCCCAATTACCTTCAGAGAGATTGGAGAGGAAATTGTCCTCTCATTGTTGTTGCTGTTTTTTATTGGAGTATCCCATGCCCTAACCCCTCTACTGTTTAAAGTTTTCCATGCAGTAAGTATTAAAAAGACAACCCCTAGACTGTGTTATTACAGCCGGTGAGCATGAACTGGTGCTTGTGGTAGTGTTTAGCCTCTGTACTATTAGGGAAGAACCAGTTTTTACCAATGACCCTGGCGCCCATAGCAACCAACAAGAAGATTGAGAATTTAGGGTGTTCTGTGGACTGAATGGTTCATGCACAGGCAGGAGAGGGTTGCTGTGGGGCTTATTTACTGTGAAAATGGAAGTTTGTCTGAGGAAATAGCTGCCAGAGCAAGATGCATTTGGCAGTGGGAAGCGAAAAGTTAACTTTCTCTGATGAAGGAGTCTACCCAGCTGAAATGGAAGGTTTTTTTCCTGCCTCAAAATATTAAAATATGCCTAATTGTCCTAATGTGCATGGACTGATAGGATAACACATGGACTCATAGGATAACACTGAACTATGTCTACAGGAAAACACAAAGCTCCTGTAGAAGCAGCCAGTGTGCATGGAGCCTTACATACACCCCTTGAGAGACTTCAGACCAGGTAGATTAGATGAACAAACAGAATATTTTACTGAGGTAGTTAAAGATAACAAATTAATAGTGCCCCTGAATAGCGCCTCGTGAGGTAGTCATACTTTGGGCAGATGGTTAAGTCGTCCATAGAGAGTCCTTCTCAAGGCAAGAGTCCATGTTTGGCATTAATCCACCAGAGGTAGCAACAATCCATAACAGGCTCCAGCTTAAGTTAGCACAATTGATATAAGTTCAAAGGTTCCAGACCCCACTTGGAACCCTTGCAAGCCGTGTACCGGGGTGGGCTCCCCAGGATACCGTGAAGTCACGAACGAGGAAAGCAACCACAACACCAGCTTTTGCCACAACAGAATTTTACTTAGATGTGGCAAATAAACACAACCACAAATGCTGGAAACATACAATAAATTTACATACACCCAGCCCAAAGGCTGAGACCCTTGTGCTGCACAGCACCTTCTGATGGATGAAGGTAGAAAGTGAAGTAATTTACCTACTGGAGGGCACAACTAAGCTGCCACAGCTTACCTGTTATTACCCTAAAAGAGCAGGAGTCAGTGTATGGGTGTATGGTATGGGCTAGCCTGCGGTGCAGCACAACAGCTTACAATCTTACACAAATCTACAGTATTTCCTCTCCCATAACTGGTCCTGTAGCACGTGCCTGAGTATTCCTTCTGAACAAAACGCCAGTCTGGCTTGAGTTTGTGAGATTTTATCAGCTCTCCAATGTGAAATGTCACTTTAAGTTGTGGAGTCCTTCCAATGATCAGTAACAACACTTGTGGCCTGACACAGAGACCCTAACTAACTAGCTATAGGCCTGGACTCAGTCTCAAAGCACCAACACTGAAATGAGGTGCGTGCACGATCTTACCAACCCGGGTCTGCTTTGTATCCGCTGGTGACTCTGAACAGAACAAATGTCTCTCCAACAAGCATGCGGTCTTGCCGTATATCTTGCTTAGTTCCTCTGCTTTCATCAGCATTCCTGGCAGCAATCTCATCAGCATTCCTGGCAGCAATCTCATCAGCTTCCTGGCAGCAATCTCATCAGCTTCACTTAGCTGCAGCTCTGGTTACGGAGGTGCGTGCACGATCTTACCAACCCGGGTCTGCTTTGTATCCGCTGGTGACTCTGAACAGAACAAATGTCTCTCCAACAAGCATGCGGTCTCGCCGTATATCTTGCTTAGTTCCTCTGCTTTCATCAGCATTCCTGGCAGCAATCTCATCAGCATTCCTGGCAGCAATCTCATCAGCTTCCTGGCAGCAATCTCATCAGCTTCACTTAGCTGCAGCTCTGGTTACGGAGGGTTGCTTTCACATCTGGATGTCATCAGAGTCTGTGTTAGAAAAATAGTGACATCTTGTGGCTAAACTGCAGAATGTCAGTCAAAACATGTAATTTACTCCACACAAGCAGTATTCAAACAATGAGAGCTGTTTCCCCATCTCACACCCTGACAGGGCACCACCCAAGATGTAGTACAGACCAATAGCATAACAGTTACATTTTGGAAGTCTTTCCCCTAGGTGACTTCAGTGGACATTAATGAGACCCTATTTATATGGTTCGACCTGTAGGGGATGTTAACCTTCCTGAAAAGAGCAGGAAAACCTGTCCACCAGGAACTACCAGTTCAGCAGGTCAACCAAGGACATAGTACAATTAACCTACATTGTAGCAAATAGCTTTCACACAAACACAGTTGAAACAAAATAACCCTAGAGCATGAACATAGTAGAAGGCTCACAGTGAAGGGGTATGAGCACCTAGGAATACTATGCGGACATTGTAAGAAGTTCACGGCTGTGAAAAAGGCCTGGAGCCACTTTACGCATTGTGGAGAGGCTCTGTAGGGCTCCTTACCAAGCAATTTACCACCAAGTATATTGAGAGTCGACTGAGACACTGGCTGTTGTATGGAAGCATCTGAGTTTACTTGCCCAACTGCAGTGAGGCATGAGGCTTCCAATACTCCCACCACTGCCCAGTGGGAAGCAGCCAATGCATCTTCGGGGCAGGGAATGAAGACTATTGGTTACACCTGTAGTCGCGGGTGGAGATTCCCCATGAACAATGAAGACCTACCCACATCTACCCACAGTAACAATGTGGTGTCTTGGACTGTAAAGGAGAGGTCGACGGCTGATGGCACCAGTGTACCAGAGGAACTGCATATTGCAGTCCAACAAGGTGATCCTGTTGGGGAATGTAGTGATGAGGAGATGGATCCAGGGTCACCAAAGTTTAGGGTTGAGCCTGAGTCACTGGAAGAGGAGGTTGGAGAGTGGGCATCCTCCAAAGTGGGACTGAGCGAATGTGAGAGATAAAGATTCACCAGTACCAGAAGGAGAAAAGCATGACAGCGCCACTGATCTGGAGGTAGCAGAAAAGAAGGAGTTTGCCAAACAGTTGCTATTGAGTGCCCAGAGACTATGCTTTGAACAATCCTATGAAGAGTGTGGAGTTGACCTGTCAACACCCTGTTCCTGGACACAGGCTAGCGCTTGGCATACAGGGTACTCAAAAACAAATTCCCTGCATCCTGTCAGGGAAAGGTGAAATAACAAACACCTTGACTGTCCCGTCTACAGAGAGTAGCACAGAAAAGAGTTGCATGGGAGTATGCGTATGATTACCCAAACATGCACATGCATGGCATGGAAGAGGTGGAAGAGTGTCCCCAGGGTTGTTGCAAAGAAAGTATATAGGAGTACTTAAACATCCTAAAGCCCTGCAGGAGTCCACAGTTCCCTGAATTTTGGGAGAGATTTCTGGACAATAGAAATTAATTGAGCTATCTATAAAGACCGAGTAATCATTGAAAAGGCTGCATTAGGTTTGGTCTGAAAATATCTGGGGTACAGATGGCAAAATTATTCAGATCCTACATCTTCAGTTTTACAGCTGAGCTAGACAAAGTTCTTTACCTGCAGCTGCATCCTACAGGCAAGGCTGGGATAAAGGGAGGGCAGAAGGGACAGCTGGCCTGGGCACAGTGAAACAAGGGGCAAAGAATGAACGCACAGTGGTATACCCATTCTATGCCATGTATCAACAATGGGGGAAGTGGGCACAATTCTGGATCCTTGCCCTGGGTGCTAGATTACCCCGTCTACTGCCAACAGGAGAGAGTTATAGGTTTTAGACGAAATTGCTTTAGGAACTGATCTGTTGCCCAAAGCAGGGAGCAACTGACACCTGGCAATTCCCTGTTGCTTCTACTGAATCCCGCAGAGGGGATTCTCTGCCCTTGTTCCTGAACCAAAAAAAAAAGTAGAAAAAAAACAACTACCTAAGGCATATTGGACTTTGGGCTTTCAGATTCAATGACTAAAATGTAGATGCATAAATATACATTGAAAAGAAAATGTAATGATATTGCAATATATTCTTTTCCCTCAATCAAGGAATGGTGCTGCTAAGTAGAAAATATATACATATTGTCTAGCTAGGATTTATTATCGATAGGATATAGCTTTGTTTTATTTCAGGGCTCTGGAAGATGACGGTCTGTCAAAATTGACCGTTGTATCTATTTAAAATATTCTTACATTTGCACTTGCTTAAATTTTTGCCCATTAGGGGTGTCGTAGTACTTTTTGGCCTCTAGGCAATTCAGTAGCAAAAATAGTTATTGACTCTAAACACTATCCATCAGGATTGTAGGTTGTTATATGCTATCGATTTGCTGGAAGATCATCTCTGTGAAGATAATGCTCTGGGTTGTAATGTCTATGCTGCTCTTTTAATTCTGTTTTTTTTTGCAGGTGAGTAGTGACAAGAGATTTATCAATGCCACTTGGGCAGCAAAAAGCCTTTCTTTGGTGTAAGGCGCTAGCCTGCCATGGTGCTCACGAGAGACTTCTCAAACCATCAACTCTGCAGTTTTTTCAGCAGAAGGTACCCCCTTAACAGGCATAAAATGATCCATCTTATTGAGACAGTCGATGAATACCAATATGGTAGTCATTTCTTTTGAGAGATGTATTATTATTATACAGGATTTATATAGCGCCAACAGTTTCCTCAGCATTTTACAATATAACAGGAAACAATACGGCAACAATACAGTTCAATACAATAGGGTTAGGAGGACCCTGCTCCTTGGAGCTTACAATCTAAGAGGGAGGGGCTAGTGGTACAAAAGGTAGCAACTGTGGGGGATGGACTGGTAGGAGGAGTAGAAGATTCAATTATTAGCTAAGGGCAGGATAGGATTCTCTGAAGAGAGGTTTTCATAGATCGCCTACAAGTGAGCAGAGTAGACGATAGTCTGATAAATTGGGGTAGAGAGTTCCAGAGGATGGGGGAAGCTCTGGAGAAGTTCTGGAGACGAGCATGAGAGGAGGAAACAAGGGAGCTAGATAGCAGGAGGTCGTGCGAGGAGCAGAGTTTGGGTGATATTCGAAGAGTTATAAATGGCTTTATATGTTATTGTTAATGTTTTGAATTTTATCTGTTGGGCAATGGAAAGCCAATGGAGGGAGGGGTGGCTGATACAGAACGGTTAGTAAGGTGGATGAGTCTGGCAGCAGCATTCATGATAGACTGAAGAGGGGATAGCCTGCGATGAGGTAGGCCAATGAGGAGGGAGTTGCAATAATTAAGGCGAGAGATAACAAGGGAGTGAATAAGTTGCTTAGTAGTTTCTGAGGTTAAGAATGGGCGTATCTTGGAGATGTTGTGGAGGTGAAGTCTACAAGATTTGGACAGCGATTGGATTTGGGGCTGGAAGGACAGATGGGAGTCTTGGATTACACCTAGCACCCTGGCATGAGGGGAGGAACTGATGGTTGTGTTATTGATCTTGATGGAGAAGTCATGGGAGGGGGCACAGGCTGGGGGGAATACTAAGAGCTGAGTTTTGGAAAGATTTAGTTTGAGGAAGTGGAGTGACATCCATGCCGATATGTCGCTTAGTAGGTTAGTAATGTGAAACGAGACTGAAGGGATGACATGAGAAGTACAAAGATAGATTTGTGTGTCATCAGCATAGAGTAGGTACTTAAAGCCATGGGAGTTTATCAAGTGACCAAGGGAGGAGGTGTAGATGGAGAAGAGTAGGGGTCCAAGGACAGAACTTTGAGGGACCCCTATAGAAAGAGGGAGTGGAGAGGAGGAGACAGAGTTATAGGTAACGCTGAAGGAGCGCTGCGATACGTAGGAGGAGAACCAGGAGAGAGCAGAGTTTTGGAGGCCAAGAGCGTGGAGCTTTTTGAGGAGGAGGGGATGGTCAACAGTATCAAAAGCCACGGAGAGGTCAAGTAGTAAGAGTACGGAGTAGTGGCCATTGGTTTTAGCAGTTAGTAGATCATTAGTGAGTTTTAGTAGGGCAGTTTCAGTGTAGTGGAGTGAGCGAAAGCCAGACTGTAATGGGTCAAGAAGGTTGTTGTCAGTGAAGTAGGAGCTCACGCGATTGTAGACTAAGCGTTCTAAGAGTTTAGAGGTAAACGGGAGATGGTTCTTAAGTTGTTCAGGTTGGTGGGGTCCAGGGAGTGATGTGTGCATGCTTTAGAGGGGAGGGGAAGGCACTGTTAGAGAGGGAGAGATTGAAGACGTGAGTGAGGGAGCATAGGATGGAAGAAGAGGGGGACCGTAGTAGTTGTGAGGGGACAGGATCCAGGGGGCAGGTAGTGAGATGGGTTTCTGAAAAAACCTTAGTGACCTCTTTGGTAGTAGCAAGGTCAAAAGAGGAAGTGTTGAGGGAGGTTTAGTATAAGGTATGATAAGTGGGATGGATGTCTGCAGTGGAGATGCCCCTACGAATTGCATCAATCTTGTTTTTGAAATGATTTGCAATCTTGTAAGCAGTGAGTGAGGTACTGGGTGAAGGTGGAGGTGCAGAAAACAGAGAGTTAAAAGTGGAGAAGAGACGACGAGGACTGGATGACAAGCTATTGATGAGAGTGACAAAGTAGGCTTGTTTGGCAGCATGGAGGGAGGAATTGCATGTTAAGAAAGCAGATTTATATAGGGTGAATGCTTGGTGAGATATGGTTTTACGCCACAATCGCTCCAGCACACGACTACGTCATTTAAGATTCCTGGTATTATCAGTCTGCCAAGGTTGTAATGGCCGGGGCCTGATGCTTTGTGTTGTTAGAGGAGCAAGTGAGTCTAATGTAGATGAAAGTGAACTGTTGTAGACAGCAGTGGCCAGGTCAGGGCAGGACAGGGGAGAGATTCTATCATAGAGGTGGTCAGTTGCAGAGTGGAAAAGAGCAGGGTTCAAGTTGTGAAGGTTTCTGGGGGTAACTGTTTGCTGCTTAGAGGGATAAGTGTTTGAAGATGACACTGTGAAGGTGATGAGATTATGATCAGAGAGAGGAAAGGGGGTGTTTGTGAGGTTGTAGGGAGTGCAACAATGGAAGAAAACAAGGTCTAATGTATTCCCATCAGAGTGAGTGGAGGACTGTGTCCATTGCATTAAGGCAAAAGATGAGGTTAGGTTGAAGAGTTGGGATGTAGCTGGGTTTTTCACATTAATGGGGATATTAAAATCTACAAGAATGATAGTGGGTAGTTCAGAGGAGAGAAAGTAGGGTAACCAGGTGGAGAAATCATCAAAAAAGCGGGACACCGGTCCAGGAGGCCGATAGATCACTGCAATCCTCAGAGAAATGGGAAAAAACAGCCGAATGCAGTGAGTCTCGAAAGAAGAGGATGATAGAGAGGGAGGGTTAGGGAGGACTTGAAAGGTGCACAGTGGGGATAGAAGCAAACCAACCCCACCTCCTTTCTGACCACTGAGTCTGGGTGAGTGGGTCCAGAGAAGGCTTCCATAGGAAAGTGCTGCTGGAGAAGAAGAGTCTGCTGCTTGAAGCCAGGTTTTTGTAATTGCTAGTAGGTTAAGGGAGCAGGAGACAAAATAGTCATGTTCAGAGGTGAGCTTATTACAGACAGAGCGGGCATTCCAGAGTGCACATGAAAAAGGGAGGGTGGTTTTTGGGAGCATGAGGACTGATATTAGATTGATAGGATTGCGACTATTCCTGGAGGAAAGAGGGTGCCTGGTGTGGGGGTGAAATAGTGGAGGTCCAGGGTTTGGGGAGATATCCCCAGAGGTTAGGAGAAGAAGGAGAGTGAGGAAAGTAAGGTAGGAGCGGGATGTATACGAGTGGACATGCCTTCCTGTCCTGGTGTTTGGGTCAGCAGGTGAGTAAAGTATCAGCAGGAGGTGATGAGAGCAGTAGTAGGGAGATGGTAGCAGTGAGGGTGAGATGCATAAGCTTTGAGGTGGAGCAGAGGGGTCATGAGATGAGATTTTGGGAACACAGTATAGTAATATGAAAAGGAGTAGAGGTGGTATATTAAAAAGGTAGATGGAGTGGGTTTCAGACTTGTAGGAGATGTTTCTCAAGGTGCTTGCAGTCTATCCAGCGTGCAGTAGAGTTCTTTGTTGTATCTTCCTGCTGCTTGGGTTATCCTGCTTTCGTAAAACTGCTGTGTTCAACTGCATCTTCACACTCCAGCATTAAACACACTGCTGTGTTCGACTGCATCTTCACACTCCAGCATCAAACACACTACTGTGTTCAGATGCATCTTCACACTCCAGCATTAAACACACTCACGCAGAAAACTGCACCCTATTTGTGACTGTGCCCCCCATCTGTGACCTCCCCCCATGAGCTGGTCTAAATTTGTAGGGAGATGGTCAAATGAGCAACTCTTCTCCGCCCCAATTAGGAACTGATAAGGATCACATGAATTAGGGGGGGGGATGTTTCTCAAAGACAGACCAGCCACAGACACAGGCCAAAGTCATAAAGAAGTGAAACAGGATGTGAGAATCAATCACCACAAACAGACCAATATACTGTATATACAATAATTGTTCTGAGATTTGCAGAAAGTCTATGTGTTGCTGGAGATACAGTTTAAAGTGGAGATGAGAGCAGATGCAGCATTTACCCAGAGATAGCAGAAGTCTATGCGTTGCTAGAGGTACAGTTTAGGTAAACCACAGAGTTTAAAGAAATTAACCACCATGGTCTGGAGGGAACAGGCAGTGGCTGGAGCAACCCCAAAGGAGAAACTCAAAAAATAAAAAAAATCCACAAACCAGTAAAGAGGACTACAAGTCCCAGCTTCCACAGATGTCAGTTAGTGGTATTAACGAGATGCAGTGAGAGCAAATTCCATGTAAAAAAAGGGTCCTGCAGCTTGCAAAGGAGACCTGGGGAGATCCAGTAAGCTCAAACAACAAAAGAAGAGCAGCACAGGATCCTCATTAGCATGATAAGAGTAATTGATTAGCTGGTTCCCATCCGGCCAGTAGCTGATTGATGGCTGGGCAGGCATTTCATCCCTCAAGGTGGAAGTCATATGATGTCCTACCAGATACACAGCTTAAAAGCGCCCCTGAGGGCCGCAGCACGGTGATTATTGGTGAGCTGTCACCATCACTGATCAGGGTAAAGAGCTAATGACATTGGCTCTTTACCATGTGATCAGCTGTGTCCAATCATAGCTGATAGCCGGCTTTTCTGTGACAGGGGACATTTACACTGATAATCATTGCAAACCCATCAGTACAGCATATCAGCGCCCATCAGTGCAGAATATCAGCGCAGCCCCATCACTGCCAATCCATGTCCATCAGTGCAGCATATCAGTGCCCTTCAGTGCTGCCTCATCAGTACCTCTTTATCAGTGCCCATTAGTGCAGCCTATCAGTGCTGCCTCATCAGTGCCCATCAGTGCAGTTTCATTAGTGCCCATTAATGCAGCATATCAGTGCCCATCAGAACAGTCTATTAGTGCCCATCAGTGCAGCCTCATCAGTGCACATCAATGAAGATGAAAGTTTACTTATTTGAACATTTTTATAACAGAAACTAAGAAAGGTTTTTTTTTTCTAAAATTTCGACGTTCATTTGTTTAGCAATAAATAAAAACTCCAGTAGTGATTAAATACCACCAAAAGAAAACGTTATCTGTGTGAACAAAATGCTAAAAATTTAGTTTGGGTACAGTGTTGTCTGACAGTGCAATTGTCATTCAAAGTGTGACAGAGCTGAAAGCGGAAAATTGGTCTGGGAAAGAAGGGAGTGAAAATGTCCAATATTAAAGTGGTTAAACAATAAAAAAAATAGCTGGCATGAGAGGAAGCTGACAGCTACCAAAAATCCTAAACCCCTTTTGAGAAGACTCAAGAATGTCTTGGAACTTGTGGCCCCTAAGAAATTATTTTGAGGCACACATTCAGAGTTGCGTTTCTGGAGTGGTTCAGACAATATCTTACCATGCCTTGGCCAAGGTCGATACAAGATAATAAAATTTAACCTGGAGAAGTCCAACGTGTTTTGCCTATAAGACAGTCTCTTGACAGAATGAATGAATTCCAAATTGTTATGCTCAGTGAGAACAGTTGCAGGATGCATAACTCCTTCCAGCAGATGCCTCCACTCAGAAAAAACTTCCTTAATTGCTAGCAACTCTTTATTTCCAGTGTCATAATTTCTCTCAGATGAAGACGTTAAACAAGAGAAATAAGCACAAGGGTGAAGCTGCATCTTTTCTACTCTGTACTTTGCAGTGGAAGCTATCCTTTCTTAGCACAAACATCCATTTCCACAATAAAATGTAGTTCAATATTGGTTCAGAAGTGAAGAGTCTTTAGCTTATTAAAGGCAGTCTGTGCCTCAAATAACCACACAAAAGGCATCCCTCTCTATGTCAGCTGCATAATAAATGCTATAATTTAGACATTTCATATGAATTTTCTGTAGAAGTTGGCAAATCCAACAAAATGTATTTCCTTAGCGCTTCTAGGGGCAGGCCAATCCACTACTTCTTGGGATCCATGCTTACTCCTTCTGGAGAAATAATATATCCCAAGAACCGGATCTGGGTTAGTTCAAATTCAAATGTTTTCAGTTTGATATAGAGTTTATTCTTCCTTAATTTTTCAAAGACAGTGCAAACATGCTTGCGATGCTCCTCTAGGTTATCAGAAAAGGTGAGAATATCATCACAAACTGGTCTAAAAGATCTAAAAAAAATGTTGATGTAGTGTTGAAATGTTGCGGGAACATTGCAAAGGCCAAAAGGCATAACCATGGACTTCAAATGCCCATATATGGTTCTAAAGATGGTTTTCCATTTGCATCCTTGACAAATGTGGGCAAGGTTATAGTCTTAAGTCTAGTTTTTTTAAGACTTTGGCAGAATGGAGTCTAACATTTCAGAGAATAAGCAGATAACAGTTCTTAATACTGCTTTTATTCAAGTCCTTGTTATTGATGCATGGACGCAAGGTGGATTCTTTTTTTTTATTTTTCAACAAAGAACAGGGCTGCCATGCAGAAGATGTGCTTGTAAGTCTAATAAAGCCATTCTTAAGATGACCTTACCAGTTAGTGTTGATGGGGGAATCCCTCCTGCAAAGTTATTGTGTTCTCCCAGGGGGTGGGTGTAGGAAGCTCTCCCTTCTGGGAGAATTCACAATGATTATTGCTAACAGCTATAGCCACTGGGCATTAATCGCATAAAAAATCCAACATGCTGTTTGCACCCAAGCCAATCGATGGATCAACTTTGGTACAATCATCCTGTCCATAATTGTCCTGTCCCTGCTGAACCAGCCAAGATTCAAACCATCCTTGTCCGGCTTTTCTGGAAGTACAAATAGAGAACAGTACAACCATAGAACTGTTATGGCAAATGAAGGTAGAACTTGCAAGCAATGAAAGTGAGACACAGTTCGAGATTAACAAACAGTGGCATACGTACATAGTAGGTACAGCAAACTCTTATGAATCAAACTAGACCATCAAAATCAACCACAGATGGTCAAAAATAAAATACTGGGGGTGCTACTTCAAAGAGTGTTGGTCAAATAGGATAGGACGTATTTCCTGTTCCATACTGCTCCGTGGGACGACAGAAAAAGGAGACTAACATGTTGCTGCACAGCTCTTATCACAATGAATAAATGGATATTGTGTCATACATATTGCCTATACATATTTTATACATTATTATTTTTATTATTATAATGCCTGTGATATTTACTTCATGATTACGAATGGCTACATGTTCTTCTGGGTTGTAGTTTTTTGCAAGCATGGCATGCGCACTATTTCTCTTGTGATGTTTTATTGTACGAAACCAGTACACATTACACGAAAATCATAAGTTCTTTTCAGTAACGAATTATGCCATTTGCGCTTTCAGTCATTTCTTTTCGAAGGTCTGAACCGGCCCTTGAAAATATTATGATCATTATGAATAGGGAATTTTCCCTCTAATTATCATATAATATGGAAGCCCCATTAGTGATTGCCAAATCTGTTACAAGGTAGACTTACCATTCCATAGATATGGTCATACACAGTTAGGCCCACATTTTGCAAACTTGGACCAAATGTGACATTTTCAACTCCACCGAAAAAGTTTTGTTCCCTTTTGGCCACAGAGGAGGGGACAATGTTAACTGGCAGGGCTATCTCAGCTTTTGTATAATCACCAAAAAAATTCTGCTGTTGGGAGCATACAACTGCACGTGGCAAGAACCAGTTATGATATACAAATTAAAGTTATTCTTATTCATATTAACCAACTTGAAATAACCTTCCACTTATCTATCTCTACTAAAAAGTGAGTGTAATGATTTGGCTCTTGCACTAACTTACATAATAAAACTGCCACCTTTATTTTCATAGATTACATTACTTGATGGTGAGAAGGCAAGCTGCTTTCAAATGCAGTGGATCGGATCTATGTGCATATATTGTACCACATATAAAGTAGGAATCTATTGTACAGTACATATCCAATCCATTACCATTACCAGTATTTAACTCCTTGAATCTTCTTAAATGGCATAGTATATGTATAGTAGACTCATTGTAATGCTCCCCAATCCTATTGTGGTGGCAGTGGATGGTGTGCACAAGTGCAGGCATAACATGTTTGTAATAACTTTACTCAACGTAATTGTTATGCATGTGTGTCTTAAGGTATGCAAAAAAAATAGTATCTTTGATCACATGAGTTTCATGTTAGTAATAGTAATTACAATTTTATACAATGCATAAAGTTGCCACCATAATTTCCTATCGAAGAATTTAGTGGTATTTCATGAATAGCATTAATGTGTTTGGGGTCCAGCACATGTTGATATGTAATGATATTAATTTACCCATAATTTCAAGTAACATATTCTCTTGGGCCCATAAGGGAGGCTTTTAAGTTGTAAAAACGTATTTTTATCTAATAAAATCACAAATATTAAAACAGTCTATAAACAAGTAGTACCTAACTAATTTTTGGATATTTGATTTGACTCAAATGAAATATGATTCGAATGCGGACAAAAAATTCAAAACGAAAACAAAACAAATTCTGAAAAAGAATTATTCTAACATATCAAATGTAACTAAACAAAATTTTTAACTTAACCGCTTCCCCTCTGCCCTATAGCAGAAATACTGCTACAGGGCGGTAGGGGTGCACACAATCATGTATAAATACGTGATTTTGCATTTCCTGATAGGGGGCGAGCACTAGCCGCGCACACTCCCTACGTGCACCTCCATTCATGGCCTCGGCCGTCAATCACCGGGTTCCGGTGATCGCTGAGTATCTCCAACGGGGGAAAGATATGTGTATAAACAACACAGATCTCTCCCCTGTCAGCTCCTGCACACTGCTTTGTATGGCTCTGCAGTGTGCTTACAGTGCAAAACACAGACAGCATACTGTGAAACAGCACACAGTTAACCCTTTGATCAGTTCCCCCCAGTGTCAGAATGCCCGCTGCAGTCCCACTATAAGTCGTTGATCGCAGCCATTACTAGTAAGAAAAAAAATAAATTCCAGTATATATACCGCCATTTGTAAATACTATAACTTTCATGTAAACCAATTAATTTACATGTATTGGGATTTTTTTTTTAGCAAAGACATGTCGCAGAATACATTTTCGCCTAAATTTATGACGAAATTTGACTTTTAAAATTTTTGTATTGGACATGTTTAATAGCAAGAAGTCAAAAAGTTTTTTTTTCTCAAAATTATCAGTCTTTTATTGTAAAATTAAAAACGCACAGGCGATCAAATACCACCGAAAGAAAGTTCTATTTATGGGAGAAAAAGGTAATTAATTTGGGTGCAGCGTTGCATGACCACGCAATTGTCAGTTAAGTAACGCAAAAAATGGCCTGGCCAGGAAGGAGGGTAAATCCTCTGGAGGGCAAGATGAAACTATACAATTTTTTTCATTCCACACATGTCTACAAACAATACTTTCTGTTTTTCAGATGTAAATGCAGCAGGTTGCAACGAGAAATAAATGCAACATTGCTTAAGGAACCTCTGTAATAGTGGTGATCTGCATTGAACTTGAGTGGTAGAGGCAGATGTGCATTAGCAACATCTTGGGAACATAAGTCCAGCAATTGATTCTACAGAGCAGGGTTTTCCATCTGTTGCCTTTTTACCACACTTTCCAGTTTGGAAACTTTTTCTTCAAAGGAAACACTGAACGTGGCGTGGCTTAAATAGGAAGTTCATGGGAGGAGCAAATAGGTCAAGGTTCAACCAGAAGCAAGACAGAAAGTAAGTTTGTCCAAGTAATCACGGAAGGCACTGTCCAGCATCTCATGTGGCTCAGCAAGATGATCTATTGCCAGACACAACAGAGGTTATGGGTTCAGATCCTGGGCCTGACAGCATGCTACAATGTGATGCTGTACAACAAACTAAATCCTACAATTCAAACCAAACGCCAAGGCCTATTGTTGGAAGGTTTTGATGTTGATGTGACAATGCACAGCCACATATTGCTGTTCACACTGTTCAAACGCTTCAGAAATTGAGTTTTAAAGTATTGGAGCATCATGCATATAATCCAGATCTCACTGCCATAGACTTTCATCTGTTTGGTCCACTTAGATGTAGCACCCTTCTAGTATAGGATGCTAGGTACATTTAGTTTTTGGCTTAAAGACTGTTCAAATAAGTTTCACTTAGTTTAGTGTGCCCTCGTGATGCAATATAGCACTCTTGGAGTACCCCATACAACCCCAATTACTCTCCTGTTTAAGTTCTGCAAGCAATAAATCATAAAATTACATCCCCTAGACTGTTTAATGGAGTCAGAGTGAGTGGACTGCCTGTGTGAATGGTGGCCTCTGCATTGTTTGGAAAAGAACCAGTTAAATCCAGCGGCTTCTACAAAGGTAGAGCTATTTAAGATGTTAAAGCGGAGCTCCACACAAAAGGGGAAGTTCCGTTTTAAGGCTTTGTCCCCTGTTCCCCATTAAGGTTTGGCACCTTTGGGGAGTGGGTACCTGAATTTGACAGGTACCCGCTCCCACTTCCACTGCGATCGCCTAGGAGATCGGAAGCAGAAGTTGTCCTCCCCCCTCTCTCCCCGTAGTCTTCTGGGACACGTGACAGGTCCCAGAAAACTACGGGGCCATTCACAAAGCACAGAGCTTCTCAGGCATGCACAGTGGGCACCCGGCTGTGAAGCCGCAAGTTGTCACAGCCAGGTGCCCACACTGAAGATGCAGGCACTGGGGAAAGAAGACGGACGGTGAAACCGGCGTGGTGAGGACACTGCTGGACCAAGGGACAGGTAAGTGTCTGTATTTTAAAAGTCAGCAGCTACAGTTTTTGTAGCTGCTCACTTTCTCACTTTTTTACATGACTGATGGAACAAATCAAAAATATTTTTCCTGAGGGTCTACACAAGCTTGTGGAACGCTGGAACAAGTGCACTGAAAAGCAAGAGGTCTATGTTGAAAAATAATGTAACTTTATGTTTTTTACTATTGTTCCAATAAGTTATAGTAATAGGGTGTGAGTAATAATTGACTCACCCTTGTACATATCCAAAAAAGGGGCATGGTTACAATCATGACCTTATGTCTGTCTCAGCTTTATTAAAAGGAAAATAGAGATACCATTAGTGCAAGACTTTCAGGCACAACCGCGGCAAGAAGAAAGCAGAATGAACTTACTAATAGTAAATGGGTTCAAATAGATGATTGTTTTATACTGCAGTGATGAAAAAAATTCAAAGGAGCAAGATGAAAAAATGTTCTTGAACAATCAAAACTCTAACAATGAATGTGGTTTTCCTTTGGGAAATTCTTCAATTCATTCCAAAACTTCTTTCCAACAACATTCATCTAGTCTCTGCTGGAATGTTGAATGTATGGATGAGACTTTTCACACGAATATTCTTACCAAAATCTACCAATATATGGCCAGCTTCACGCCCTAAAATGCCTGTTGTGGAGCATCAGGCAGCAAGACAAATCCATAACTGGAGGGGAGGTTAATCACATGATTTTTATGGCCATGGGACTGGGCACTTTTTTTTAAACTCCATTAAGCAAGATTCCAGCCAAAAACAAGATAAAATTAACTTTGCATTAAAAGCTATGGTAATAAAACCAGCATTTGCTGCAAAGCTAGGCTTCAATCCAGAGATTTTCCCTGCAGTATTTCTTCCTATCACTACATTTCCTTAGTCTGGTAGTTACCAATGTCATTCAAACCACTTTAAGTCATCCTAAACCCACCCAGCTTGTGACTGGACAGTATAAGGAGAAGCAGCACAATAGTGAGCTCATCGTTCTATTACTTTTCTCACAACTCCTTGCCTCTTGCTTCTTGTCATCACATTAACTTATTGGCTTCTTGTACTGTTTCATCCTCCCACACTCCAGGTCTGCAAGAGGCAGATACCAGGTCAAATGCAGGTACTTATACTGCTTGCATTAAAAAAAAATACATTTAGCCACTTGTTTACCAAGGAGCATTTGTAAATATCATGGCAGTGATTGCATCAAGCTCAAAGCTGGTCCTGCAGCTGTGACCTTGATAACAGACCTAAGAGCCTCTATAGCCACCCAGTTACTTTTTTAAGGGTATCAAAGGACCCACCTTCCCAACCGCTGGTACTAAAGGTGGTTCCTGGGTTCTCCTGTTCCATCGGGGAGCCCAAGACTTTAAGAGACTGCTTCCTCAAAGTAAGCAGGTCTCCCCTGCCTTCCAATAGTTGCATTAGAGGGCAGAGATGACATTTGAGGTCTAATAGACCCCCAAGAGTACCTGTCACTTGACCATGCTATCATATAAGCTACTTGTTAGCCTCCTTGTGATGGCAATAAAGTAAAAAAAAAATAAAAATAAAGAACTGTATAAAATAAATAAACATAATTTAAAAAAAATTTAAAGCACTCCCATCCACCCAGCACACACCCCATATAAAAAGTGCAGCATAGGGCAAGCAGATATATATATATATATATATATATATATATGTGTGTGTGTGTGTATATATATATATGTATATAAACTTCAGTTGTGCCAAACATGTGAAATATCGTTGCAAATGTCTAAGTAGGTGCAATATTTCTGGGGCCATAATTTATGGTTAACTTCAAACTGATAACCTATAATCATTTTTAAAGAGTTGCCTGTGGAGAATTTGGGGAACCATAGTTTTTTGTGATTCCATTGGTGTATGCAATTTTAAGACTTGACATGTATTTACTCTTTCCACTCTCATGTTTTATATTTTATCAACATTTGGGTATAATATTTTGTTTGTTTGCACTAAAATTAATTTGACTGTTAAATTTAGATGCACAGAATATATTTGGATACTAACATTTCTAGGTAAAGTTGATCCAGGGAATATCTGATTGCCTCTCGAGGGATCAGGAAGGAATTTTTTTCCCTGCAGGAGCAAATTGGATCATGCTTTGCTGGGTATTTTTGTCTTCCTCTGGATCAACTGTGGGTATAAGATTTAATTTTTTTTTTTAATGGTTGAACTGGATGGACTTTTGTCTTTTTTCAGCCGGAGTAACTATATAACTATGTAACTATGTAATTTGCATTTGATAAATAACAGCAAATTTCATGCAACATAAAAATATTGCAGCTACCATCATATTATTCTCCAGGGTCTTTTTATTTTTAGGGGGGTGGGATTACAGTAAATTTTAGCTAACAAAAATGCAACATTTAACATATGTAAAAAAGTAAAAAATTGCCCCAGTAGACAAGTGGTTATGGTAGGATAATGATTGCAGTGCTGAGTTGATTTGTGTCTTTTATATCTGTCTAGAATTTGGCTTTAAATTCCTCCTTCACTTCAAAATTGTATACAGTGTTTTGACTTCTTATTCTGTATGCAGACTATAGGCAGCTGACACTAGAAATTGTGTGAACTTAAAATGCATAAGAGGACCTTTGTCCTTTTTAAATCCTTTTTAAATAGGCCCTTCATTACTACACACATGCCACACATGAATTCACTATCCCTACGGACCAGCCTGTATGCGTGATCTGGATGTATTCACTGAAAGAAACGCTCAGCACTACCACTCAAAACAGGTGGTGTCTTGACAAACACAAAGTGAAGGGTTAATTCCAGACTATAAATCCTCTAGATGTCAAGCTCAAACCTCTCTCCTTTGTCTAACTGGAGGTAATACTTCTTGTGCAGTACCACCAATGTGCCAACTCACATACAGTACAAACCAGCCTAAAATGGTATTGCATTTTAAATTCATTTTATTTTATGATTAAAGACCTACATCAAATAAAAATGTTCAGGTATTCTGATAAATCTGCTTGATTAAACTATACAGTAAGAGATGTCAATAATTACTTTTCACTTTATAATAATAATTTATTATTAATAATAATAATAATAATAATAATAATTTACGTTTTACTTTATTTTAATTTACTTTAGGACTTTTGCTTTAGGATAATAATCTTACCAAAAATTGTAATATGTTGCATTTTAAAATATGTTTGGGTTATAATTAAAGACCCATATTCAAATACAAATGTTCAGTTATTCTGACAAATCTGCCTGATTAAACGTTAAGAGTTGTCAAATAATTACTTTATAATTAAGGCTATTTATAATTTAATAATAATATTTTACTTTATTTTAATTTACTTTACTTTAGGACTTTTGGTCATTTTGTCTCTCCTGAAGCGACTTTTCAGGACTGGTCTCAGTGTAACATGTCTCTTTAAGACAGTGTCACTTTCAAACAAATCGCAAGGCTTCTAACATGCTCCTTATCTGTGTATAGACTCCAGAAATAATTTGCATTCACGCCTATGTGTGCTTGACCCAGCTCGTACCATGCAATGCCTGTAACAATCTCATAGACAGCTCAAGGCCTTTGTGATTCATGCACAGTTCTTGGTCATTGTGTGCTAAAAAAATACAAACAATTCCACATTGTCTTCTGTCTGAATTCTGCACTGATGTCACCATCACATTTTTGGCTGTTATACCCTTAGTAGCACACTTGCTCTTTTTATAGTATCATAATAGAAGCAATGGCAGTGAAAGCACAAGGGACTGGTTCAACAAATAAACATTGTTTATTACATCTACTATGAAACAGATGGCAGGTATAGGAGCTTGCAGGTTTAAAATCTTGATCAACAATAAACAATGGTACATTTTGTAAGTATTTACAGACTCTAGTAATTATTGAATTTAAAGCAGATTAAGCATACCTCCATTCACAGTTGAAATTTTACCATATGGATATATAGTTCAAATACTATGCAAAAATCAAAAGGAGTGGGCTTGGGGATTTATATCTGCCTTCTGTTTGAAATAGCTCTGCAATTCAGTGATCCAGAAGGGGGATATGTTTTCATAAAAGGATTTTTATTCCAAAAAACAATCACGTTGGCTAATATATACTGTACCTACCTAATTAACAACAGGTACCATTTCTTTTGTCATCGCTTTCTCGGGTAGAGGATTTTACAGAGGGTGCAGTGATTTTGGGAGGAGAATTCAATTTTGTCCCAGACTCTGTGCTGAACTCCACCTCTGGAAAATTCCCATGCTCAATGTTAGCAATGACAAAAAAAACCAGCTACATGCAATGCAGCTAGTAGACATCTGGCGTATTCAGCATCTGCAGATGAAGAATTTTACATATTACTCCTATGGTATCCTACTAACGGTTAGCCAACAGCTAGCTAACAAAACTGACAGAAGCAGCGTTGTATTTATTTCCAAATCTGAATTTACTTCTGTCAATAGTTCTGTAAAACTGCAATCACAAAAACTGAAGTTACAATATGCTTGTAAACATGTTTCTTATAAATGCAAACAATAAACACATTTCTGGCAATTTCTTGCAAACAGCTACTTAAATATATTGAAATGTGATTTAGATATATATGACTTTGACAGACACAATGAAAGAACCTACAAGCGTGTGTGTATCAAAGGAAGAAAGGAAGCCTTCACTGGTGTGTCCTTCCGGAGGATAAAGTGAAAGTGCAGTGGTAGATGGGAAATCTTTATTTTTAACAATCATGAGACACTCCTTGTCTGAATCACTGTACCCCACACAAGCATCCCATTTTGTACGTTTTTCTTTTGGGATGTGCACATTATACAGGATTTATTATACAGGATTTATATAGCACCAACAGTTTGCTCAGCACTTTACAATATAACGGGAGACAATACAGTTCAATACAAGAGGGATAGGAGGGCCCTGCTCCTTGGAGCTTACAATCTAGGATTATGTATGGTTCAAATCGCACCGCATCCATACCAAAAATGTGCAGGACCCTTTTTTGGGTCAGCACTAGAATCATAGACTTTGCTTCCAAAAATTTCCATTCCACAGTTCATATGGGGTTCTTTCTCAGCTGATTTACCTGGTAGTTGATTTTGGAGATAGCATGCGGTCATAATTGCCTCCCACCAGTATGTGGTTGGCATATCTGCATCAAACTGCATGGTTCTTCCACTCTCACATAGAGTACGGTTTATTCTTTCTACAACCCCATTTTGAAATATTATGCAATGCTTTCTGAGAATTGCCAGTGTGTTATCACCTGTATATTTAACGCCATTATGAAAAAGGTACAGGTCTGTGAGAGCCAGAAATCTTGCTTGTTTGTAGGTGACCAAATACTTTTTTTCCACCATAATTTGCAAATAAATTCTTTCCAAATCAGCCAATGTGATTGTCTGGATTTTTTTTCTCATTTTGTCTCTCATAGTTGAGGTCTACCTATGATGCCAATTACAGGCCTCTCTCCTCTTTTTAAGTTGGAGAACTTGCACAATTGGTGGCTGAATAAATACTTTTTTGCCCCACTGTAGCTATTGCGCTACACTTTATATTTTCATTATTTGCAGTACCTTGCAATTGCTACAGTCTGGAATTTATCTTTTGATTGCACTGACTGGTTCTTTTTATTTAGAACTGAGAATAATGCTAACTAGGAGTACAGGAGAAGCAGAGACCACAGTTTAACAAATTTCTATCAGGATCAACAGGTATGTTTTTGCAATTATTGAACAAATATAACAAAATGTTTATGTATATAAACAACCAAAACGTATGTGCAACAGCCAAAAATAGTAGAAGTTTTGTCACGTACCTGATAGAAGTCTGAATTGAAGAGATCAGCCCTTGTATCACCAACCTAGGCCCCACAGAAACATGAGTGCCTGTGGGTATTGATTGTAGAACTGGCAGCTGGTGGTGTAGCCTTGGTAAATCAAGCAAGGCATCCGGTCAGGAAGAGAGGAGATGCCAGAATGGCCAGCTGACATTAAGGAGGCACTCCACTGGAACTGCAAGATCTGGGTACCTGGCTTGCTGGAACTTCTGATAAGCGTGAGACTGGAACACACCATGACAACCGGAGCTGATATAATGGATAGCCAGGACAAGCACTAGGCAGGACTGTAGGGCCAAACTGGAGACGGAAGATTAGTCAGAGTAATAGCCAGGGTCAGCAACGAGCAGGCTATGAGGTACCGGAACATCAGACAGGGACAAGGTAAGGAGGAAGCCAGGATCACAAACCGATGAGCAGAAACATAAAGAGAATCCAAGAGCAGATCAATGGCAAGCCAGGTAGGTAACGAATACACACAGGATACAGCAGGACACAAGAAATTAGTTGAAGACCAGTCAGCACTGACAAAGAGTAAGAGCCTACTTTAAATAGTCCATCTGGCACCAGAGACAGTGGGCACGCTCCCGCGTGCACGCATTCTTGCACACATGCGCGAGCCTATGCTCATTTCTATTAGCAATGCAGCCATGCTCAATTCTATGCACGATATTGTGCGCATGCGCATTTCTATGTGCCAGTCGCCATACAGGAATTCCCTTACAAGTTTATTTTCATGGTTTATATAGCAGCTCTGAACCCAGACCTGAGCATTTCAGGGTTCCTGACTCCTCGCTGAGATGGGGAAATCCTACCCCTTTACCAAACTTATTGATTCAGCTTCATTTTGCATATGCAGTTCAGTTTTGGTCACCAGTCCTCAGGAAAGATGTTAAATTAGAAAGAGTTCAGCAAACGGCAACAACATGAATAAGAGGTATGGAAGACCTGAGCTATGAGGATCAATTACAGTTACAGTTTATGTTAGAGAAGAGTCAAAAGTAATTTCAGTAACTGTAATAAACTTTTTACCCTAATGTCCCTTAAGAGGACACATGGTCACAATTTGAGGTTAGAAAAAAGGAGGCTTAATTTTAGATCGTGTAAAGGGTTCTTCAGTGTTAGAGTAGTAAAAACATGGAACTCCCTCCCCCAGGAGTTTGTTAACAACTTCAAAACCTTTTTTTGTTGTCTTCCTCTGGAAGCAGAATATACCCAGCTATGGGAATTGTTAGAGATTAGGAATTACATACATATAGGTTGAACTGGATGGACCTGTGTTTTTTTTAATCCTTATATACTATGTAAATATGTAACTGACAGAAGCAGAACGGATAAAACAAAAAGCTAAGATCACCTCTATGCTTCCCCTCCTTTCACTGTCCAGTCACAGGCTGGGGCAGATTCAGGATGACCTGACCTAGTGTGATATGAAAACATAGAGACAAGCTGATCTCACCTTTATTTTATTGTTTCAGTTGCCAGAAGTAGACAGAAGTTCTTCTTTATCAAGTGATTAGAATAGTAAACAAATGTTCCTAATTTACCATTTGAATAGACAGCTTTAGGGCCTGGAGAACAGAGGAACTAGCACCTTGCTGATTATTACTCTCTGACAGGTCCTGTAGGCTTGTGTGTAGATAAGGGGAGGACAGCTGTCACCTCAGCAGCTCTGGTAGGGATGTTTCAGACCCGTCAGCCTCTGAATTAGCAGAGGTCATCCCATGTTCAAGGCATCAGAGTGTCTGCCGCAACACTAATTTTCTTAAGATCAGATAAATAATGTTTCCTCTCATAATAAAGACCAAAATTATTGTAGCAGAGAGATTAATCTAAATTTCTTCTGCTAGTACATATCATGGGCTACAGACAGATAAGAAATGAAATGTCCTGGTTGTATAGAAACCATAATAACAGACAAAATAGTTTTTTGGATCCCACCTGTAGCGGTCATGTCGTACTTGATGTGACTGTGATAATCCTTCTAACCCCAATCCAGCCATTAGGATCATCTGGTCCATATAAGCTAAGGCCACCTCAGGAGGCAGGCTCTCCTCACAGCAGGTGAGATGACACCTCCAGAGGTGATTGGCCAAGAGGTATAGTCTGTCCCACATTCATGCCTCAATAAAGGCAGTAGCAGGAAAAATGAACAGGGAAAAAGCAAAGCTTAAGTCTCTATCAGACCTTAAAGTATATCTAAACCCACACTTTGTAAAACAACCCATTGTCAGGGCAGGGCTGTGGAACGGACAGGTAGGCCTAGTGGCAGGGTAACGCACTGGCTGATGACAGCCACCACCAACAGACCGAAGTCCCTCAGGGCGCGGAGTCTAAGTCCCAGGCTGCCCTTCACCAGGGCCCCTGATGGTGGGGATGGACTTGACGCAGCCAGGAACCAGGTCGCGGCCCCCGAGACACCCCGGCTGCAGTAATGGCCGCCGCCAATGGCGTGTAGCTGGTGAGAATGACAATAGCGTAGTCAGGCAAGCCGGGTCAACAACAACGGGACAAAACAGTACAGAAGAGTAGACAGAGAATCATAGGTCACGGGCCGGGTTCAGCAACGGAAGGTCAGATCGAAGGAAAACACAGAGAATGGTCTTAGTCACAAGCCGAGTCAGAATACCAGAAGAGTCACGAGCGTATACACAGAGCTGTAGCAAGACAAAGACACAAGACACAAGTGCAAAGAGCATGTGCAGATCCCAGGGTTATATGTACTCAGCCACACCCCTCTGGGGGATGGACCTCAGAGACCTGAAGGCATAAAAGATTCCCATCATGCTCAGCAGAAATCCAAGATGGATGCCAGCACATGGAGTAACATAACCTCTGGGAAAAGGTAGGACCTTGACACCCATTTAGTTTAAATGTAGCACATACTTAGGAGTCACTAGAGATTTGGGTCCCCCTATAGTTCTGCACAACCAGGCAACATGCATTTCCTTCCAGACTTTAACTCCAGAGCATGGACGGACTGACCATTTGGGCATTCTGGCATTGCCCGATGGCCCAGGGTCAGTAAGGGGCCCCGTGAGAGGCTCACTGGGCACAATTCACTAAGCGATATCTTACCGCATCCGAGTATGCGGTAGGATACCACATAGCATTTAAAAAAAAATATGTTTGATTGAAAAACGCTACTAAAATACCGCATGAGTTATTTTATCAAGTCATGCGGTATTTTAGTAGTGAAAACCATGCGTTAATGTTTCAGCTATCAGCGGGGTTCCCCACTGACAGCTGAATGTAAAAGAAAGAATTGCCAGCAATTAAAAAAATAATTTTTAATTGCCGGGTCTGGTATGGATTTTGTGGGGAACCCCCTACACCAAAATTAAAAAAAAAAATGCCTCCCCAAAATCCATACCAGACCCTTATTCAAGCATGCAGCCAAGCAGGTCAGCCCGACAAGGGCCTCTTCCCCACAACCCTGGCCGGTGGTTGTGGGTGTCTGCGGATCCCGCCCCCCATGTGAATGAGTATGGGGTACATGGTACTGCTACTCATTCACAAAAAAAGTGTAGTGTGAAAATAGACAGGAGACAGTCCTTGACAAGTCCTTTATTAAAAGAAGAAAAATAAAAGAATGTCCCCCGAAGTAGTTCCAACATCAATCACCATACCCGCCTCTACCCTAAAAAAGAAAAAAAAAAGGCTCCGGTCCTGAGGCTGGCTCCCGGCCGTCTGACTGCTCCGCTGGCTTGACAGTTCTTAAATATGTAAGGAGCAGGGCCACCCGATGGCATCACGTATGTGACCCGGCTCCTTATGGCGTCATCAATCGGGGCATGCTGGGTTAATGATGTCACAAGGAGGTGGGGCCACTTGCGTGATGTCACTGGGTGGTCCTGCCCCTTACATATTTAAGAACTGTCCAGTCAGCAGAGCACACAGACGGCCGGGAGCCAAGCCTTTTTTTTTTTTCATTTTTCGCGTAGTGGCAGTGGCGGGCATCATGCTTAACGTTGGATCTACTTCGGGGGACATTTTTTTATTTTTCTTCTTTTAATAAAGGAGTTGTCAAAGTCTTTTTTTTGTGAATGGGTAGCGGTACCATGTACCCCATAATCATTCACATAGGGGGGCCGAGATCTGGGGGCCCTCTTGCTAAAGGGGGTTTTCAGATTCTGATAAGCCCCCCACCTGCAGAACCCCACAACCACAGGCCAGGGTTGTTGGGAAGAGGCTCTTGTCTCCATCAACATGGGGACAAGGTGCTTTGTGATAGCTATCACATCCCCCTGACAAAGCCACGTGACCCCATGGTGCAACGCGTAGGAGAGGGGCTCTGACGTCACCACGCACCCGAGCATAGACGGCGAGTACAGGCTGTGTGCGGCAGACACACAGAGGAGGCTGTGTTATTTATATGAAAGCATGTTACTTATTTTAACAATGTGAGTGCACAATCTTACTGGGCACTAAATAAATAACTTTTTAAAGGATAAGGCACTATATTTTCCTTTCTCTTATATATACATATTTTAAAAAATGCTGAGAAAACGGAGGAATGGAGGAGTAATCCTGCAGCATAAGGAGGGAGAGATCCTTACAGCCATATCTGCAAAAGAGGATTGGATCATCTGGGAAACTCCAGGGGATATCCATTGCCCAGCAGAACCTCAAGGCATAGCAGTTGCAAACATCTTACTATATTTAAGGACACAAAGTTATGTTTGCCTATATATATTAGGATTTCATTGAGGTGAGAGCTTAGCACTACTATAATTTGAAGGAACTCACACAAGGAATATAGATATCATCTGGATCACATATATTAATTTGGACTTTCACTATTTATTTATTTATTTTAATTTGGATTGGTATTTTTATTATGTAATAGATTTATTAATTTAATTCACTTTATATTTAATCAAATCACAAGGCACACAGGGTATTATACACATGATTAATTATACAATTATGGAAATGTAGTATTGCATATTTATTTTTATGGTAATCAAATTTTGGAGTGCAGCATTTTAGTTTTTATTATTTCTGGTTGATTAACACATGATTATGAGGATGTGTATTTATACCAGCAAACCACACTAATAATAAGGAGTCATTAATTTATTCATCTTTAGTGGCTCACAAGTAATATTCACTTTTTTTATTTAGAAACAATGGGCACATGCTTCTCACTCGATTGGTTACTGCCTCGACCTTGTACTCTCCTACCTATGCGCTCCTTGTAACCTCACCAACTTTCCTTTTCCTCTCTCTGATCACTCCCTTATTAGCTTCACTCTCTCCTTGGCTTCCAACTACCACACAGTTACCTGTAGAAACCTTCGTTATCTTAATCCTTCTCTTCTTTTTTCGGAAACAGATTGTCTGGCCACTTCTGTCTACAATAGTTCACTGTCATCCACCCTGTTCACATTGGCCCCCCTCACTACACACAGAATTACTACAGCCCTGGCAAACAGACAAAACCAGATGCCTCAAAAAACATAGCCGTGCTCTGGAGCATTTGTGGCATAAGACTAAGACCCAGCAAGACTTCAAACAATATAAATCTGCCCTTCAAAAATACAACTCCTGTCTCCACACTGCCAAACAGACCTATTTTATCACTCTCATTAACACCCTCTCATGCAATCCCCGTCAACTCTTCTACCTTTAACTCTCTACTTCGTCCTTCTTTACTTCCACCCACTCACTGCCCAGGAGATCGCTTATCAATTCAAAAACAAGATTGATACAGTTAATGACTAGATCTCTACTATACAGATATCTCCCTCACCGTACGCTCCTTGTCCAGCTGCATAATCTATACTTCACTTGTTTAACCCAGCTACTATAGAGGAGGTTGATAAACTGTTTTCTAAAGCCCACCTAACCACCTGCCCCCTGTTCCCTCAGAAATACTACAGTCACCCTCTGGTTCTATCCTTCATTCTTTAACTCATATCTTCAATTTCTCCCTTTCTACTGGCATCTTCCCCAACTCTCTAAAACATACGCTAGTTACCCCCATCCTTAAAAAAGCCTCACTGGACCCCACCAATCTTAGCAACCTTAGACCCATCTCCCTTTTGCCTCCCAAGTCCTTGAATGTCTAGCCTACAACCAGCTGAGCTGCCACCTTATTGAGAATAACCTTCTCGATCCCCTTAAGTCTGGATTTCACCCACAACACTCCACAGAAACTGCTTTCCTAAAACTCACAAATGACTTACTAACCGCTAAAACCAATGGTCACTATTTAGTACTCTTGCTCTTAGACCTCTCCGTTGCCTTTGACCACCCCCTCCTCCTCAAAAAACTCTGTTTACTTGGTCTCCGTGACTGTACTCTCTGTTGGTTTGAATCTTACCCATCTCACCACACCTTCAGTGTCACTTACAACTCTACTCCCTCCTCTCCTACACCTCTTACTGTCGGAGTCCCCCATGGTTCTGCCCTTGGACCTCTCCTATTCTTGATCTGCACTTCTTCCTTGCGTCAGCTGATAGCTTCCCATGGTTTCCAATACCATTTCTATGCTTATGACGCACAAATCTATATCTCTACTCCTCAGCTCACCCTATCAGTTTCCTCACGTATCACCGATTTACTAAAGGACATATCAGACTGGATGTCACACCACTTCCTAAAACTGAATCTATCCAAAACTGAGCTCATAATATTTCCTCCCTCACGTGCCTCTTCCCCTGATTTCTCAGTCAGGATCAATAGCACCACTATCAGAACATCCCTGCATGCCAGGGTGCTAAGGGTAACCCTGGATTCTAAACTATCCTTTCAGGCCCACATCCAATCACTGTTCAAATCATGCCACCTCAACCTCCACAACATCTCCAGAACACGCCCCTTTTTAACCAATGATACCACAAAGCTCCTAATTCACTCCCTGGTAATCTCTTGCTTCGATTACTGCAACTCCCTCCTCTTTGGCTTACCTTTACATAGGCTATCTCCCCTCCAGTCCATCATGAATACTGCTGCCAGGCTCATCCACTTTACCAGCCGTTCAGTGTCTGCTAGCACTCTCTGCCAATCCCTCTACTGGCTTCCACTCGCCCAACAAATAAAATTCAAAATGCTAACAACAACTTACAAAGCCATCCACAACTCTGCCCCCAGCTACATCACCAACCTGGTCTCAAATTGTCAACCAAACCGCTCTCTTCGATCCTCCCAAGACCTTCTGCTCTCTAGTTCCCGTGAACACCTCCTCCCATGCTCGCCTCCAGGACTTCTCCCGAGCTTCTCCCATCCTATGGAACTCGCTACCCCAATTTGTCCGGCTGTCTCCTAATCTATCCACCTTTAGATTAAAACTTTATTTTAATGGTTGAACTGGATGGAATTTGTCTTTTTTCAGCCAAACTAACTATGTAACTATATTATTACATTACTGCACCAACAAGATATAACGTTCACCTCAGGATGACCAGCCCATAATTATTGTATGTAGCAAATATACTTTATATATGGCCATCTATCACATCAAAGTTATTAAGACCTGATTATCAGACAGATTGGTGTATTGATTATGGACATGGTCATAACTTGATGAGTTTTGCGTTTTCCTTCTTGCATTGAATGGTGCTCAGTTTTTCCCTTTCCCTTGCTGACAGACCGCACTCATATGCTTGCACCACAATATGTTATGTAAATGTATAAAAACTAAATATATGTATGTTTATTTTATAATAGAAAACAAAATATGAACCTTATGCTATTGATTCTTTTTTTTCCAATTCTTTATTTTCATCACACAACAACAGTACAGAGATCATAAAACAGAAACATCAGAAATAATAACATGTATATTCAGGGGTTCAGTGAGAGAGGACCAGGTACCATCTTAGGAACGTTTAAATTCTGCCCCAGGGTACCAGGTCCAGACAGGAAGAGATGGTTTGTGTATGCGAGAATTCCCCAGGTAACTAGGCAGTCAGTTGTCTCGGTACCCTATGTTTCATTTTGCATGTTAAACTCAGTAAAAAGTAAAGAGGGAAAGGGGCAGAGAGGAATAGAGAGTTTCCATCCACTCCCCCATCTCTTTTGACCCGGCAAAACCAGCGGACTGGCCTCCAGATTCTGCAGAAAGGCAATTTAGCCCACTAAGGCTGCGTAAATACATTTGTGCCCATGGTCAGTAGTCAAGGGCCCATGGTCAGTAGTCAAGAGGCTAGCCTGCAGGCCCCTCCAAAACACCCTATCCCGGGTTGGGTCTATAGCACATACTTTTTAACATGGTGTGACAGAGGGAGGCTCTGTCACTGTGAGAATATAGGAAAATGTGACACAGGAATCACATTTAGGGTCTGGGATTAAGAGTACCATTTCAGTGTTTGCAGATGACACCAAACTATGCAGTGAAATTACAGTCATGGCCAAAAATATTGGCACCCCTGCATTTCTGTCAGATAATGCATTACTTTACCCAGAAAATTTCATGGAATTACAAATGTTTAGGCATTTTCATGTTTATTTCTTTTGTTTGTATTGATATGACACAAAAAAGTGCAGAAACAAAAAGTCAAATCTGACATTCCATGAAAAACCCCAAAACTGGACTGGACAAATTTATTGGCACCTTCTCAAAATTGTAAGAAATAATTGCAATTGCATTTAATTTGCATTTGTGATGCCCCTGTAATTTGTAATCAAGCTCACCTGTAACAATTAACAGGTACCATGTGTGCCACATGAAGCACCAAGAAGAAAAAGAGCAGCAAAGAATTGTCTGAGAATTGAGAACAAAAATTGTGGAAAAGCATGGACAATCTCAAGGTTACAAGTCCATCTCCAGAGATGCTAATGCTCTTGTGTCCACTGCGCGCCCTGATCAATCTGCGGCTACCCAAACCCATACATAACAAACGGAGATGCCCATTGTTTCTGCTTTCAACTTCAGCAACATGTTTGCTTCTGCCTAATATATCCCACTGACTTTCAAATGCCATTGCAACAAGATAATCAATGTTATTCATGTAACTGTCAGTGGTCATAAAGTTATTGCTGATTGGTTTATATCCTGTTGGTAAAAAAAACAAACACAGGAAGAAGGTGCTCCAGCCTAGTGCATTACTGTCAGACTCTTGAATATACAATTTTATGCCAATATATTCACAATAGGGCATAGCCATTGAAACATGTAACTATGAATTTCACCTTCCAGAATGGCTTCACTAGAAAAAGATCAAAGTTTTGGCATTCCAAAGTTTTGCCCAGCTAGAGCACGGACCTGAATCCAATTGAAAATCTGTGGAGTGACGTGAAGAAGGCAGTGCACAGCGGCTGCCAGACAGATTTGGAGTGCTTTTGCAAGAAAGAGAGGGCAAAAACACCACCCAATCCTCGAGATTCTTATTCCCCCCTCCTCTGAGCAGAGTTACTTAGTGGAGTATGCTTACCAGCCTATTAGATTCCCATCTTTTACTCTTTGCTCATTATACCGACTGACACTACCAACAGGTTTTTAACCTTCTAAACATTCCGGTCTTTTGATTACCAGGCCCCCATCCCATTACATCTCCGACTCACTACACGATAATCCTATACTCCGAAAATCTTTTTCAGTATACTCTAGGCCCTGACAATGTACTCTCTGTTTACAACTACTGTATACCCTGCCACATTATACATGCAGTTTTTACGTACTTTTCATTTAATGGATTAAAAAAAAAAAAATCCCAAGGCAAGATGTGCTATGCTGATAGACTCCTACCCCAAAAGACTGAATGCTGTTATAAAATCAAAATGTGTTTCAACAAAGTATTAATTAAAGGGTGTGCATATTTATGCAACCATATTGTTGTATGTTTTTTCCTTTAAAGATTTCAGTTTCAGTTGCAGATTTTAGGTCACATTAAGTTCAAAAGTAGTTTATCTTGGTTTTATATTTTTTTTACATCTCAAAAACCTGGCATTTTCACAGGGGTATGTGGACTTTTTGTATTAGCTGTAAATATGGGTGTATCTGTGAATCCTTTGAGCACCATATCCCTAGTAAAATGTATACACAAACCCAAAGAAAAAAATGGGACTTTAACCAAAGACTCTACAGCTCAAGCAATAGATAGTCATATACAGTGGGGATCGAAAGTTTGGGCACCCCAGCTAAAAATTTGTATTAATGTGCATAAAGAAGCCAAGGAAAGATGAAAAAATCTCCAAAAGGCATCAAATTACAGATTAGAAATTCTTATAATATGTCAACAAAAGTTAGATTTTATTTCCATTATTTACACTTTCAAAATAACAGAAAACAAAAAAATGGTGTCTGCAAAAGTTTGGGCACCCTGCAGAATTTATAGCATGCACTGCCCCCGTTGCAAAGCTGAGACCTGCCAGTGTCATGGATTGTTCTCAATCATCGTCTGGGAAGACCAGGTTATGTCAATCTCAAAGGTTTTAAATGTCCAGACTCATCTGACCTTGCCCCAACAATCAGCACCATGGGTTCTTCTAAGCAGTTGTCTAGAAAACTGAAACTGAAAATAGTTGACGCTCGCAAAGCTGGAGAAGGCTATAAGAAGATAGCAAAGCGTTTTCAGATGTCAATATCCTCTGTTCGGAATGTAATTAAGAAATGGCAGTCATCGGGAACAGTGGAAGTTAAAGCAAGATCTGGAAGACCAAGAAAAATATCAGACAGAACAGCTCGCAGGATTGTGAGAAAAACAATTCAAAACCCACGTTTGACTGCACGATCCCTCCAGAAAGATCTGGCAGACACTGGAGTTGTGGTACACTATTCCACTATAAAGAGATACTTGTACAAATATGGTCTTCATGGAAGAGTCATCAGAAGAAAACCTCTTCTACGTCCTCACCACAAAAATCATCGTTTGAACTTTGCAAATGAACATATAGACAAGCCTGATGCATTTTGGAAACAAGTTCTGTGGACCGATGAGGTTAAAATTGAACTTTTTGGCTGGAATGAGCAAAGGTACGTTTGGAGAAGAAGGGGCACAGAATTTAATGAAAAGAACCTCTGTCCAACTGTTAAGCATGGGGTTGGATCAATCATGCTTTGGGGTTGTGTTGCAGCCAGTGGCACAGGGAACATCTCAAGAGTAGAAG
The DNA here is from genome assembly GCF_062004578.1 of Staurois parvus. Taxonomy (NCBI): domain Eukaryota; kingdom Metazoa; phylum Chordata; class Amphibia; order Anura; family Ranidae; genus Staurois; species Staurois parvus. The sequence goes on from NW_028318226.1 coordinate 1,301,237, forward strand.
GAAAAATGGATTCAATAAAATTTCAGCAAATTTTGGATGGTAACTTGATGCCATCTGTGAAAAAGCTGAAGTTAAAGAGAGGAAAGCTTCTACAAATGGATAATGATCCTAAACACACCTCGAAATCCACAGTGGATTACATCAAGAGGCGTAAACTGAAGGTTTTGCCATGGCCTTCACAATCTCCTGACCTCAACATAATTGAAAATCTATGGATAGACCTTAAAAGAGCAGTGCGTGACAGACAGCCCAGAAATCTCAAAGAACTGGAAGACTTTTGTAAGGAAGAATAGGCAAAGATACCTCAAACAAGAACTGAAAGACTCTTGGCTGGCTACAAAAAGCGTTTACAAGCTGTGATACTTGCCAAAGGGGGCAGTACAAGATATTAACTCTGCAGGGTGCCCAAACTTTTGCAGATGCCATTTTTTTGTTTTCTGTTATTTTGAAAGTGTAAATGATGGAAATAAAATCTAACTTTTGTTGACATATTATAAGAATGTCTAATCTGTAATTTGATGCCTTTTGGAGATTTTTTCATCTTTCCTTGGCTTCTTTATGCACATTAATACAAATTTTTAGCTGGGGTGCCCAAACTTTCGATCCCCACTGTAAATATTGTTAAAAGCATACATTTAATTACATAACACAATAGTGTTTTTTGGGGCAAAAACCAAGATTGTTGTTATTACATTAGTAATCAACAGGATATAGACAAAAAAATAAAACAGACCATGCTACAGGTATGGAGGTCCTCAAGACAGCTCAGTCCAAATGAAGATCAGAGTGGATATCTCCTCAATCTTCTCAGTAAGAAGACTCCATCTCTGACATCTACAGCTGCACGCACTATGAGAGCCTTGCTGCCCTCTTCAGTTCAACCAACTAAAAAACAAACATAGGAAGAAGGCACACCAGCCTAGTGCATTACTATGAGACTGTTTATTGAATATAAATGTATGCCAATATACTCATACAAAATAGAGAACAAGTGCATGTAACAATTCTTGTCAAACCACCTAGGGTGCAGCTTACGCATTTTCCTAAATTTTCCTCATGTCCTTCAATAAAGACAACAGTCCATCCAGTTCAATCGTAGTGTGTATGTCTGTGACTATAATTTTCCATTGCCCTGTACATTGCATTAAGAAATGCATCTACATTTTTAAAATGTATCCACACTTCTTACCGACCCCACCAACTGTGGAAGGGAGTTCCACATCCTCACCGTTTTAACAGGAAAGAAGCCTTTATGCAGTTTAAGACTGAACAGCTTCTGTCCAACCTCATTGTATGACTGTATGTCTTTTTTTTTTAGAAACCTTAGGTTAAATTGTTTCCTCCCAATGCTAAAGTCACCATTCAAAGTTTTGTATATTGCGATCATATCCCCTAATAGATGTCTCCTCAAAACTGAGGTCCTCCAGCCCCCTTATATTGCCTTTGTTGGTCTTCTCTGGACTCTCTCCAGTTTAAACACATACTTCCTGAGGATTGGTGGCCAAAATTGGACAGCATACTCAAGATGTGGTTGAACCAGAGTTTTGTAAAGCAGTAGAATAATAGTTTTATCTCATGAGTAAAAACCCTTTTAAATGCATGCTAATAGTCTGCTGGTCTTGCTTGCTTTAGCTTGGCATTGGATGCTATTGCAATTTTTCGATATTAAACTTAATTTGCTTTATCGGTGCCCACCCCTATATTCTAAGTAGGTCTTCTTGTAAAGTTGCTATATCCAAGTGTGAAGTCATTACCTTACTTAGCTTTGTAGTATCAGCAAATACTGAGATTGAGCTATTTATTCCAAACTCTACTGTATATTGTTTATAAACAAGTTAAACCGAATTCGTTCCAGGACTGAGCCCAGGGGTACCATGCTTACAACTCAGACCATTCTGAAAATATGCCATTCATCACCATCCTCTAGCCACACTCCTGTAACCAGTTTCCTATCCGGGTTCACACAATATCATCAATGCCAAAAGACTTAATTTGTAAATTAAGCATTTATAGGACACTGTATCAAATGTCCACAGACCTTCCTATATCCAAATTACAGCTTACCTCCTCAAATAATGTTAAAAGTTTGGTCTGGCAAGAGTAGTCCTTCATAAATCCATGTTGTTTACTACTAAAGCTACTATTTTAATCACCTAACAAAAAATAGCAGTATGACAGATGCAGTACTCCTTAAACAAAAGTGGTTACTTCAAAATCCAAGCGAAGTAATATTGTTATTCAAAAAACTTTATTCGATCACATAGATCATATAGAGGTTAGAGATAGATATGGTAAACAAGTAATAATAAAATCACTTAAAAACATTCGGCGTCCCCAAATAAAGTAGTTGTTTGGCAGTTTGAGGATCCACATAAGGCAATGGAGTTCCTAATCACTAGATCAAAGAATTTTCCATATTTTCCATAGAAAATCAGCATAGGGAGATCATTCTTCAGAAACCATTATGGTAATAATCACAATAAGTAGAATGACTTCCTAAAATGGAAAAACCAAAAAGAGAGATCATAGTAGGTGGAACTACAATAGGGTAAATATACTGGGCGAATGGATTAGCCCAGCAAACACAAAACTGGTGTATATTTAAATCATTACCTTCTCAAAAGCTTGACCATCATTGAAGGATGGATATATGGCCTTCCTGGGTAACCACCCCAGATGAAAGTGTATCCACATTAATAGATGACTCTAAAGAGGTGTATAAATGTGAAACATCAATGACAAAAAGCATATACCTGAATAAAAATAAATAAAGGTAAAAAAACGAAATATTACCATATGGAAGATCAAGAGGACTTAATCCACTTGAAATACGATCAGGTCTTGATGAAAAAAGTGAATGCAGGGGTGGGAAGCCAGGTGGTAAGTGTATATAGTCCAGACTGATATGGCTCAGTCTAAATATACTGTGAAATATATACCCAAAACTGGGTTTCCAAAAATTGCTCAAATGATGAGGAGGCAATGTAATCCTAATGGATATGTGAGACTATTTTCACATGCCACAGCACATATGTAGCGTATTAAATACGTATTACTCCAATGGGAGTTCAAAAAATTCCCCCAATTCTGAGGTAAAAATAAGCACAGGTTTTTTAGAGGTGTAAAGGTATACCTCATATACAGGTTAGGGTTCAAGCCTCAATATACTATACGGCTAATAACGTGCCACCGGTGGAAGTATGCTGTGCCTCAAAATCATCATGTGCGGGCTGCTTATAATGGTGTATTCATCGTGATTTCAATGTCTCCTGCCTTTCAAATGTGGAGCTGAAGCAAACCGCTTCTTCCTTCCTCGTGGGCACCGCGCCCTATGGAGACGCCGAGCGTAATGATGTCATCACGTTGACGCGTTTCGTCCGCCAATCACCGCAGACTTCGTCAGAACTGGGAGGGGACTGTTATTCCATTGCCTTATATAGTGCCCCAACTACATATAACGTTGTATATGTCGCCCTCTTGTGTTGAAAAAGCATCATTACATCTAAAATCAAAACTTATGCAAAAAATGTATACTCTATGATGACATTATGGAGGGGCCTTTTTTTATCAGAAAAGAGGATCACTTTTACAAAAACATACTTATATCAACAATTTTCTAACCCCAATGGCAATGTGTAGAGATGAGCGAATCGAACATGACGAAGTGGAATTAGTTTCGAAGATTAGGAAATATTCGATTCGCGCCGAATCCGAAAATTAGCAAACTTCGGATGCACGAATCAAATTTTCCCAAAAATGGCGGCGACATGTGTGGCGACGGAGCGGGGATCTCTGGGAAGGCGCGCAGACAAGGCGCGCTGACCCATAATGCATTCATTCATGACATGTGATCGCATTAGCCAATCAGCAGCCAGCCAGCCAGCACTGTGTAATGGTGGAGCTATAAATCGCGGCCATCTTAGAATTCTCCATTAGCCTCCGGTCATTCAAGAGAGACAGACCTCTGTGTATTAGGGACAGAGTTAGGGCCACAGAGACTTTAGGGCCACAGAATCGTTACTCAGGGACACAGAATTGTTACTCAGGGACACAGAATCGTTACTCAGGGACAGACACAGAATTGTTACTCAGGGACACAGAATTGTTACTGAGGGACACAGAATCGTTACTCAGGGACACAGAATTGTTACTCAGGGACACAGAGTTGTTACTCAGGGACACAGAATTGTTACTCAGGGACAGACACAGAATTGTTACTCAGGGACACAGAATTGATACTGAGGGACACAGAATCGTTACTCAGGGACACAGAATTGTTACTCAGGGACACAGAATTGTTACTCAGGGACACAGAATCGTTACTCAGGGACACAGAATTGTTACTCAGGGACACAGAATCGTTACTCAGGGACACAGAATCGTTACTCAGGGACACAGAATTGTTACTCAGGGACACAGAATCGTTACTCAGGGACACAGAATTGTTACTGAGGGACACAGAATTGTTACTGAGGGAAACAGAATCGTTACTCAGGGACACAGAATCATTACTCAGGGACACAGAATTGTTACTGAGGGACACAGAATCGTTACTCAGGGACACAGAATCGTTACTCAGGGACACAGAATTGTTACTCAGGGACACAGAATCGTTACTGAGGGACACAGAATCGTTACTGAGGGACACAGAATTGTTACTCAGGGACACAAAATTGTTACTCAGGGACACAGAATTGTTACTCAGGGACAGACACAGAATTGTTACTCAGGGACACAGAATTGTTACTCAGGGACACAGAATTGTTACTGAGGGACACAGAATCGTTACTCAGGGACACAGAATTGTTACTCAGGGACACAGAATTGTTACTCAGGGACATACACAGAATTGTTACTCAGGGACACAGAATTGTTACTCAGGGACACAGAATCGTTACTCAGGGACACAGAATCGTTACTCAGGGACACAGAATCGTTACTCAGGGACACAGAATTGTTACTGAGGGACACAGAATCGTTACTGAGGGACACAGAATCGTTACTGAGGGACACAGAATCGTTACTCAGGGACACAGAATCGTTACTCAGGGACACAGAATTGTTACTCAGGGACACAGAATCGTTACTGAGGGACACAGAATCGTTACTGAGGGACACAGAATTGTTACTCAGGGACACAGAATTGTTACTCAGGGACACAGAATTGTTACTCAGGGACACAGAATCGTTACTCCGGGACACAGAATCGTTACTGAGGGACACAGAATCGTTACTCAGGGACACAGAATTGTTACTCAGGGACACAGAATTGTTACTCAGGGACACAGAATTGTTACTCAGGGACAGACACAGAATTGTTACTCAGGGACACAGAATTGTTACTCAGGGACACAGAATCGTTACTGAGGGACACAGATTCGTTACTCAGGGACACAGAATTGTTACTCAGGGACACAGAATTGTTACTCAGGGACACAGAATCGTTACTGAGGGACACAGAATCGTTACTCAGGGACACAGAATCGTTACTCAGGGACACAGAATTGATACTGAGGGACACAGAATCGTTACTGAGGGACACAGAATCGTTACTCAGGGACACAGAATCGTTACTCAGGGACACAGAATTGTTACTCAGGGACACAGAATTGTTACTGAGGGACACAGAATCGTTACTGAGGGACACAGAATCGTTACTGAGGGACACAGAATCGTTACTCAGGGACACAGAATTGTTACTCAGGGACACAGAATTGTTACTGAGGGACACAGAATCGTTACTCAGGGACACAGAATTGTTACTCAGGGACACAGAATTGTTACTGAGGGACACAGAATCGTTACTGAGGGACACAGAATTGTTACTCAGGGACACAGAATCGTTACTCAGGGACACAGAATCGTTACTCAGGGACACAGAATCGTTGAATTAAAGAGTATGTCAGACAACACGCAGAGGAGTGGCAGAGGAGGCAATGTTTCAGGAGCGAGCAGACGTGGCAGCAGAGGAAGGGGTCGAGGCAGCACTAGTCGCAGCCAGAGGCCAGTGCTCCCGGTGTCATCCAGCGGTCGTGTCTCCACCGAGAACCCTGCCGTCATCGATTGGTTAGCTCGGTCGTCTTCCTCTTCCCAGGTCACCTCTGACACCTACAGCCAACGGTCGGTGGGTACGTCAGACACAACCGTTAGTTGGCATGGCCCAGGAGCAAGCCCACTGAAATCACGTGTCCTCTACCTGCCCCTGTCCTTTGGTGTTCCCTCACCAAGCGAAGTATCGCATGCTGTGGGCTCAGCCCCACTGTACAGTGAGGAAGAGCTAACAGAGGGCGGTCAGGAACGGGGGGAGACATCCGCCTCTTCAGCAGCCAGGCGAAGAAGTGCTGGCGAGGAGAGTGGCTCGGTAGCCGGTCTAGAGACAGGTCTGTCTCCTGACCCACACGCAGCCGAGGGGGCTAGTAGTGAGGCGGAGACCCTAATTGATGATGATGAGGCTGATCGCACTTGGCAGCCTCGTCGTCATCAGGCTATTACTTCCGCATCATCAGGAGAAGAGGGTGCCAGCTTGGCAGCGAGCAAAAAAGTCGGTGGGTTGCCCAGGAGGCAGCAGGGTCGCAGCAGTGTCAGTGGAGGCAAACGGCCACGGAGTAGAGCACCAGCTCCACTGCAGCCTACCACCACGGCCAGTAGTGGTGCCGGTGTGCATGGAGGAAGTAGCAGTCAGCCAGTGAGGAGTAGCGGGGGCAAAGTTTCCTACTCGGCGGTGTGGCAATTTTTCGTCAAGCCGCCCGAGGAAGTAAACGTAGCCGTATGTCGACTATGTGGCCAGAAAGTCAAGCGTGGCCAGGGGGCCCATGTTGGGACTACAGCGTTGCGTCAGCATATGCAGCGTCACCATTCGGTGGCCTGGGAAAACCGTGATAAAGATACGGCGGTTCTGCCTGCCCCAGCCCCCGCTCCATCACCCGCTCCGTTACTTGCTCCGTCACCCGACGTCAATCGCCCTCTATCAGCCAGTCAAGGCTCCAACACCTCTGCTGAGGGGAGTTGTCGCTCGTTGGCATCTTCCGCTCGTTCAGATGCTCCTTCTCCTGCTACTCCTCTTCACGGATTCCGTCAGCAGTCTTTCTTGGAATCCGTTTCCAAGAGACAACAGTTTGCGAGCACGCACCCGACGGTGCAGAAGCTGAACGTCCTCCAAATTGCTGGTGCTGCAGTCCCTCCCTTTCCAAGTGGTGGACTCAGCACCTTTCCGAGAAATGATGGCTTGTGCCGCGCCGCGGTGGAGAGTGCCAAGCCGGCATTTCTTCGCCAAAAAGGCAGTGCCAGCCCTGCATTCACATGTAGAAGAGATGGTGGGCCAGTCTTTGAGCATGTCGGTCTCTGCCAAAGTGCACGGCAGCGCCGACGTGTGGAGCTGTAACTACGGTCAGGGACAGTACATGTCATTTACGGCCCACTGGGTGAACGTGGTGCCGGCACAGCCGCACCAGCAACTTGGACAGGTCACGCCGCTTTTGCCTCCACGTTTGCTCGTCCTTGGTCCAGCAAAGATGTCCGCCTCTACCACCTCTTCTTCCGCCGTGTCCTCAGCCGCCACCCCCGTGCCAAGTCCCATTACCCAACCGGCATATCACATGTGCAGGGCACAACGGTGTCACGCTGTGCTGCACCTGGTATGCCTTGGCGAACGTAGTCACACAGGGGAGGAACTTCTGAGTGTAATGAACAGAGAAATCGACAGATGGCTGTCTCCGCGCAAACTGAAATTCGGAACCATGTTGACCGACAACGGAAAGAACATGGTGTCTGCTCTGCGTCAAGGAAGGTTGTGCCATGCGCCATGCATGGCTCATGTGTTCAATCTGGTTGTCAAGCGGTTCCTAAAATCCACCATCCCACTGCAAGACATCCTTAAAATGTCACGTAAACTTTGCATGCATTTCAGCCATTCCTACACCGCAAAGCACACCCTCCTTGAGCTGCAGCGGCAGAACGGAATTCCACAGCATCGCCTGATCTGCGACGTTGCAACAAGGTGGAATTCAACCCTACATATGTTAGACCTCCTTTACGAACAGCGAAAGGCCATCACCGATTTCCTGATGTTACAAGCGGATAAAGGTACTCCCCTGTGTAACTTAGATGTCAGCCATTGGCAGCTCATGCGTGACACCTGCCTCTTGCTCAGGCCCTTTGAGGAGGCCACGCTATTCGTGAGTCGGCAGGACTATGGGATGAACGACGTCATTCCTCTGTTGCACGTCCTGGAACAAATGCTGTTAACAATGGCTGGTCAGGGTGCGGTAGACGTGGCGCACAGATCTCAACGCCACATGACCCCTGTGGGGGCAGGACAGGAAGAAGAGGAGGAGGTAGAGGAGGACATTGGTGCTCAGGAATTATTGAGTGAAATGGGTGGTTTTTCCACTCAGCGGACAGGAGTGGAGGAGCAGGAGCATCTGGTAGAGGAGGAGGAGGAGACAGAGGACCCAGACGCACCGTGGCAGTATGCTGTGGAGATGGAGGCAGGGAGTCCCTCGCATTCCTTGGCACAAATGGCCCATAGCATGCTCGGTTGCTTGCGTAGCGACAGCCGAATAATAACCATCAGACAGAGGGATGACTTTTGGCTGTCCACCTTGTTGGACCCTCGCTACCGTTCAAAAATGGTGGCCTTTTTCACACCTGCTGAGAGGGAGGCCAAAATAACGTACTATAAAAACCACCTATGTAGTCAGTTGGTCTCTGCCTTTCTGCGCCAACGTCCATCCTCAGACACTGTGGGCCCTGTGCACTCACGTTCCGCTGCCATGGCAGCAGGGGAGGGGTGGGGTGGTAGGAGCAGTGGCAGCTCCACCAGCAGCGGCTGCCTCAGTCTGCAGTCGATGATGAGTAGCTTTCTTCACCAGCGCATTGAGGAAACTACTAACCAGCCGCAGCAGCAGCAGCATCAGGTGGACCTGGAGCAGGACCTCAAACAACAGGCTTGGGCCTACTTGGACAGCACCCTGCAAACCGAGGTAGACAATCCCCTTGACTACTGGGCAACGAAACTTGACCTTTGGCCCCAACTAGCTGAATTTGCCCTTGAAAGGCTGTCATGCCCGGCCAGTAGTGTGGCATCGGAGCGCGTGTTTAGTGCGGCAGGAGGTATTGTAACTCCGCGGAGGACACGACTGTCCACCCAAAGTGTGGAGAGACTCACGTTTGTGAAAATGAATCAGGCGTGGATTAGTCTGGATTTCAAACCACCAGTTCCTGACACAACTGACTAAATCCGCCATGAATCATGCCCCAAACATGTTATTATTTTTAACATAGGCCTCTGTATGGCCTTCAATTTAAGCTGCTTATGCTTCGCCACTCTGCCATGGGCCCCTGTACCGCCACCTCTTGCTGCTGCCAGGTCCAGAGTGTGTCATGGGTCCCTGTACGGCCTCCCATTGCTGCTGTCTCCATCGCCACACTCTGCCATGTGCCACTTTCAGGTCTCCTCACACTGCTGGTGGGTTCCATTTTGTCATAGGGTGCTGGCAGATTACGGGCCTCCCATTGCTGCTGCCAGGCCCGTAATCTGCCATGGGCCCCTGTACCGACTCCTCATGCTGCTGCCAGGCCCGTAATCTGTCATGGGCCCCTGTACCGCCTCCTCATGCTGCTGCCAGGTCCAGAGTGTGTCATGGGTCCCTGTACGGCCTCCCATTGCTGCTGTCTCCATCGCCACACTCTGCCATGTGCCACTTTCAGGTCTCCTCACACTGCTGGTGGGTTCCATTTTGTCATAGGGTGCTGGCAGATTACGGGCCTCCCATTGCTGCTGCCAGGCCCGTAATCTGCCATGGGCCCCCGTACCGACTCCTCATGCTGTTGCCAGGCCCGTAATCTGTCATGGGCCCCTGTACCGCCTCCTCATGCTGCTGCCAGGTCCAGAGTGTGTCATGGGTCCCTGTATGGCCTCCCATTGCTGCTGTCTCCATCGCCACACTCTGCCATGTGCCACTTTCAGGTCTCCTCACACTGCTGGTGGGTTCCATTTTGTCATAGGGTGCTTGCAGATTACGGGCCTCCCATTGCTGCTGCCAGGCCCGTAATCTGCCATGGGCCCCTGTACCGACTCCTCATGCTGCTGCCAGGTCCAGAGTGTGTCATGGGTCCCTGTACGGCCTCCCATTGCTGCTGCCAGGCCCGTAATCTGCCATGGGCCCCCGTACCGACTCCTCATGCTGCTGCCAGGCCCGTAATCTGTCATGGGCCCCTGTACCGCCTCCTCATGCTGCTGCCAGGTCCAGAGTGTGTCATGGGTCCCTGTACGGCCTCCCATTGCTGCTGTCTCCATCGCCACACTCTGCCATGTGCCACTTTCAGGTCTCCTCACACTGCTGGTGGGTTCCATTTTGTCATAGGGTGCTGTATGGCCTCCCATTGCTGCTGCCAGGCCCGTAATCTGCCATGGGCCCCCGTACCGACTCCTCATGCAGCTGCCAGGCCCGTAATCTGTCATGGCCCCCTGTACCGCCTCCTCATGCTGCTGCCAGGTCCAGAGTGTGTCATGGGTCCCGGTACGGCCTCCCATTGCTGCTGTCTCCATCGCCACACTCTGCTATGTGCCACTTTCAGGTCTCCTCACACTGCTGGTGGGTTCCATTTTGTCATAGGGTGCTGGCAGATTACGGGCCTCCCATTGCTGCTGCCAGGCCCGTAATCTGCCATGGGCCCCCGTACCGACTCCTCATGCTGCTGCCAGGCCCGTAATCAGTCATGGGCCCCTATACCGCCTCCTCATGCTGCTGCCAGGTCCAGAGTGTGTCATGGGTCCCTGTACGGCCTCCCATTGCTGCTGTCTCCATCGCCACACTCTGCCATGTGCCACTTTCAGGTCTCCTCACACTGCTGGTGGGTTCCATTTTGTCATAGGGTGCTGGCAGATTACGGGCCTCCCATTGCTGCTGCCAGGCCCGTAATCTGCCATGGGCCCCTGTACCGACTCCTCATGCTGCTGCCAGGCCCATAATCTGTCATGGGCCCCCGTACCGACTCCTCATGCTGCTGCCAGGCCCGTAATCTGTCATGGGCCCCTGTACCGCCTCCTCATGCTGCTGCCAGGTCCAGAGTGTGTCATGGGTCCCTGTACGGCCTCCCATTGCTGCTGCCAGGCCCGTAATCTGCCATGGGCCCCCGTACCGACTCCTCATGCTGCTGCCAGGCCCGTAATCTGTCATGGGCCCCTGTACCGCCTCCTCATGCTGCTGCCAGGTCCAGAGTGTGTCATGGGTCCCTGTATGGCCTCCCATTGCTGCTGTCTCCATCGCCACACTCTGCCATGTGCCACTTTCAGGTCTCCTCACACTGCTGGTGGGTTCCATTTTGTCATAGGGTGCTTGCAGATTACGGGCCTCCCATTGCTGCTGCCAGGCCCGTAATCTGCCATGGGCCCCTGTACCGACTCCTCATGCTGCTGCCAGGTCCAGAGTGTGTCATGGGTCCCTGTACGGCCTCCCATTGCTGCTGCCAGGCCCGTAATCTGCCATGGGCCCCCGTACCGACTCCTCATGCTGCTGCCAGGCCCGTAATCTGTCATGGGCCCCTGTACCACCTCCTCATGCTGCTGCCAGGTCCAGAGTGTGTCATGGGTCCCTGTACGGCCTCCCATTGCTGCTGTCTCCATCGCCACACTCTGCCATGTGCCACTTTCAGGTCTCCTCACACTGCTGGTGGGTTCCATTTTGTCATAGGGTGCTGTATGGCCTCCCATTGCTGCTGCCAGGCCCGTAATCTGCCATGGGCCCCCGTACCGACTCCTCATGCTGCTGCCAGGCCCGTAATCTGTCATGGGCCCCTGTACCGCCTCCTCATGCTGCTGCCAGGTCCAGAGTGTGTCATGGGTCCCGGTACGGCCTCCCATTGCTGCTGTCTCCATCGCCACACTCTGCTATGTGCCACTTTCAGGTCTCCTCACACTGCTGGTGGGTTCCATTTTGTCATAGGGTGCTGGCAGATTACGGGCCTCCCATTGCTGCTGCCAGGCCCGTAATCTGCCATGGGCCCCCGTACCGACTCCTCATGCTGCTGCCAGGCCCGTAATCAGTCATGGGCCCCTATACCGCCTCCTCATGCTGCTGCCAGGTCCAGAGTGTGTCATGGGTCCCTGTACGGCCTCCCATTGCTGCTGTCTCCATCGCCACACTCTGCCATGTGCCACTTTCAGGTCTCCTCACACTGCTGGTGGGTTCCATTTTGTCATAGGGTGCTGGCAGATTACGGGCCTCCCATTGCTGCTGCCAGGCCCGTAATCTGCCATGGGCCCCCGTACCGACTCCTCATGCTGCTGCCAGGCCCATAATCTGTCATGGGCCCCCGTACCGACTCCTCATGCTGCTGCCAGGCCCGTAATCTGTCATGGGCCCCTGTACCGCCTCCTCATGCTGCTGCCAGGTCCAGAGTGTGTCATGGGTCCCTGTACGGCCTCCCATTGCTGCTGCCAGGCCCGTAATCTGCCATGGGCCCCCGTACCGACTCCTCATGCTGCTGCCAGGCCCGTAATCTGTCATGGGCCCCTGTACCGCCTCCTCATGCTGCTGCCAGGTCCAGAGTGTGTCATGGGTCCCTGTACGGCCTCCCATTGCTGCTGTCTCCATCGCCACACTCTGCCATGTGCCACTTTCAGGTCTCCTCACACTGCTGGTGGGTTCCATTTTGTCATAGGGTGCTGTATGGCCTCCCATTGCTGCTGCCAGGCCCGTAATCTGCCATGGGCCCCCGTACCGACTCCTCATGCTGCTGCCAGGCCCGTAATCTGTCATGGGCCCCTGTACCGCCTCCTCATGCTGCTGCCAGGTCCAGAGTGTGTCATGGGTCCCTGTACGGCCTCCCATTGCTGCTGTCTCCATCGCCACACTCTGCCATGTGCCACTTTCAGGTCTCCTCACACTGCTGGTGGGTTCCATTTTGTCATAGGGTGCTGGCAGATTACGGGCCTCCCATTGCTGCTGCCAGGCCCGTAATCTGCCATGGGCCCCCGTACCGACTCCTCATGCTGCTGCCAGGCCCGTAATCTGTCATGGGCCCCTGTACCGCCTCCTCATGCTGCTGCCAGGTCCAGAGTGTGTCATGGGTCCCTGTACGGCCTCCCATTGCTGCTGCCAGGCCCGTAATCTGCCATGGGCCCCCGTAACGACTCCTCATGCTGCTGCCAGGCCCGTAATCTGTCATGGGCCCCTGTACCGCCTCCTCATGCTGCTGCCAGGTCCAGAGTGTGTCATGGGTCCCTGTACGGCCTCCCATTGCTGCTGTCTCCATCGCCACACTCTGCCATGTGCCACTTTCAGGTCTCCTCACACTGCTGGTGGGTTCCATTTTGTCATAGGGTGCTGGCAGATTACGGGCCTCCCATTGCTGCTGCCAGGCCCGTAATCTGCCATGGGCCCCCGTACCGACTCCTCATGCTGCTGCCAGGCCCGTAATCTGTCATGGGCCCCTGTACAGCCTCCTCATGCTGCTGCCAGGTCCAGAGTGTGTCATGGGTCCCTGTACGGCCTCCCATTGCTGCTGCCAGGCCCGTAATCTGCCATGGGCCCCCGTACCGACTCCTCATGCTGCTGCCAGGCCCGTAATCTGTCATGGGCCCCTGTACCGCCTCCTCATGCTGCTGCCAGGTCCAGAGTGTGTCATGGGTCCCTGTATGGCCTCCCATTGCTGCTGTCTCCATCGCCACACTCTGCCATGTGCCACTTTCAGGTCTCCTCACACTGCTGGTGGGTTCCATTTTGTCATAGGGTGCTTGCAGATTACGGGCCTCCCATTGCTGCTGCCAGGCCCGTAATCTGCCATGGGCCCCTGTACCGACTCCTCATGCTGCTGCCAGGTCCAGAGTGTGTCATGGGTCCCTGTACGGCCTCCCATTGCTGCTGCCAGGCCCGTAATCTGCCATGGGCCCCCGTACCGACTCCTCATGCTGCTGCCAGGCCCGTAATCTGTCATGGGCCCCTGTACCGCCTCCTCATGCTGCTGCCAGGTCCAGAGTGTGTCATGGGTCCCTGTACGGCCTCCCATTGCTGCTGTCTCCATCGCCACACTCTGCCATGTGCCACTTTCAGGTCTCCTCACACTGCTGGTGGGTTCCATTTTGTCATAGGGTGCTGTATGGCCTCCCATTGCTGCTGCCAGGCCCGTAATCTGCCATGGGCCCCCGTACCGACTCCTCATGCTGCTGCCAGGCCCGTAATCTGTCATGGGCCCCTGTACCGCCTCCTCATGCTGCTGCCAGGTCCAGAGTGTGTCATGGGTCCCGGTACGGCCTCCCATTGCTGCTGTCTCCATCGCCACACTCTGCTATGTGCCACTTTCAGGTCTCCTCACACTGCTGGTGGGTTCCATTTTGTCATAGGGTGCTGGCAGATTACGGGCCTCCCATTGCTGCTGCCAGGCCCGTAATCTGCCATGGGCCCCCGTACCGACTCCTCATGCTGCTGCCAGGCCCGTAATCAGTCATGGGCCCCTATACCGCCTCCTCATGCTGCTGCCAGGTCCAGAGTGTGTCATGGGTCCCTGTACGGCCTCCCATTGCTGCTGTCTCCATCGCCACACTCTGCCATGTGCCACTTTCAGGTCTCCTCACACTGCTGGTGGGTTCCATTTTGTCATAGGGTGCTGGCAGATTACGGGCCTCCCATTGCTGCTGCCAGGCCCGTAATCTGCCATGGGCCCCCGTACCGACTCCTCATGCTGCTGCCAGGCCCATAATCTGTCATGGGCCCCCGTACCGACTCCTCATGCTGCTGCCAGGCCCGTAATCTGTCATGGGCCCCTGTACCGCCTCCTCATGCTGCTGCCAGGTCCAGAGTGTGTCATGGGTCCCTGTACGGCCTCCCATTGCTGCTGCCAGGCCCGTAATCTGCCATGGGCCCCCGTACCGACTCCTCATGCTGCTGCCAGGCCCGTAATCTGTCATGGGCCCCTGTACCGCCTCCTCATGCTGCTGCCAGGTCCAGAGTGTGTCATGGGTCCCTGTACGGCCTCCCATTGCTGCTGTCTCCATCGCCACACTCTGCCATGTGCCACTTTCAGGTCTCCTCACACTGCTGGTGGGTTCCATTTTGTCATAGGGTGCTGGCAGATTACGGGCCTCCCATTGCTGCTGCCAGGCCCGTAATCTGCCATGGGCCCCCGTACCGACTCCTCATGCTGCTGCCAGGCCCATAATCTGTCATGGGCCCCCGTACCGACTCCTCATGCTGCTGCCAGGCCCGTAATCTGTCATGGGCCCCTGTACCGCCTCCTCATGCTGCTGCCAGGTCCAGAGTGTGTCATGGGTCCCTGTACGGCCTCCCATTGCTGCTGCCAGGCCCGTAATCTGCCATGGGCCCCCGTACCGACTCCTCATGCTGCTGCCAGGCCCGTAATCTGTCATGGGCCCCTGTACCGCCTCCTCATGCTGCTGCCAGGTCCAGAGTGTGTCATGGGTCCCTGTACGGCCTCCCATTGCTGCTGTCTCCATCGCCACACTCTGCCATGTGCCACTTTCAGGTCTCCTCACACTGCTGGTGGGTTCCATTTTGTCATAGGGTGCTGTATGGCCTCCCATTGCTGCTGCCAGGCCCGTAATCTGCCATGGGCCCCCGTACCGACTCCTCATGCTGCTGCCAGGCCCGTAATCTGTCATGGGCCCCTGTACCGCCTCCTCATGCTGCTGCCAGGTCCAGAGTGTGTCATGGGTCCCTGTACGGCCTCCCATTGCTGCTGTCTCCATCGCCACACTCTGCCATGTGCCACTTTCAGGTCTCCTCACACTGCTGGTGGGTTCCATTTTGTCATAGGGTGCTGGCAGATTACGGGCCTCCCATTGCTGCTGCCAGGCCCGTAATCTGCCATGGGCCCCCGTACCGACTCCTCATGCTGCTGCCAGGCCCGTAATCTGTCATGGGCCCCTGTACCGCCTCCTCATGCTGCTGCCAGGTCCAGAGTGTGTCATGGGTCCCTGTACGGCCTCCCATTGCTGCTGCCAGGCCCGTAATCTGCCATGGGCCCCCGTAACGACTCCTCATGCTGCTGCCAGGCCCGTAATCTGTCATGGGCCCCTGTACCGCCTCCTCATGCTGCTGCCAGGTCCAGAGTGTGTCATGGGTCCCTGTACGGCCTCCCATTGCTGCTGTCTCCATCGCCACACTCTGCCATGTGCCACTTTCAGGTCTCCTCACACTGCTGGTGGGTTCCATTTTGTCATAGGGTGCTGGCAGATTACGGGCCTCCCATTGCTGCTGCCAGGCCCGTAATCTGCCATGGGCCCCCGTACCGACTCCTCATGCTGCTGCCAGGCCCGTAATCTGTCATGGGCCCCTGTACAGCCTCCTCATGCTGCTGCCAGGTCCAGAGTGTGTCATGGGTCCCTGTACGGCCTCCCATTGCTGCTGCCAGGCCCGTAATCTGCCATGGGCCCCCGTACCGTCTCCTCATGCTGCTGCCAGGCCCGTAATCTGTCATGGGCCCCTGTACCGCCTCCTTATGCTGCTGCCAGGTCCAGAGTGTGTCATGGGTCCCTGTACGGCCTCCCATTGCTGCTGTCTCCATCGCCACACTCTGCCATGTGCCACTTTCAGGTCTCCTCACACTGCTGGTGGGTTCCATTTTGTCATAGGGTGCTGTATGGCCTCCCATTGCTGCTGCCAGGCCCGTAATCTGCCATGGGCCCCCGTACCGACTCCTCATGCTGCTGCCAGGCCCGTAATCTGTCATGGGCCCCTGTACCGCCTCCTCATGCTGCTGCCAGGTCCAGAGTGTGTCATGGGTCCCTGTACGGCCTCCCATTGCTGCTGTCTCCATCGCCACACTCTGCCATGTGCCACTTTCAGGTCTCCTCACACTGCTGGTGGGTTCCATTTTGTCATAGGGTGCTGGCAGATTACGGGCCTCCCATTGCTGCTGCCAGGCCCGTAATCTGCCATGGGCCCCCGTACCGACTCCTCATGCTGCTGCCAGGCCCGTAATCTGTCATGGGCCCCTGTACCGCCTCCTCATGCTGCTGCCAGGTCCAGAGTGTGTCATGTGTCCCTGTACGGCCTCCCATTGCTGCTGCCAGGCCCGTAATCTGCCATGGGCCCCCGTACCGACTCCTCATGCTGCTGCCAGGCCCGTAATCTGTCATGGGCCCCTGTACCGCCTCCTCATGCTGCTGCCAGGTCCAGAGTGTGTCATGGGTCCCTGTACGGCCTCCCATTGCTGCTGTCTCCATCGCCACACTCTGCCATGTGCCACTTTCAGGTCTCCTCATACTGCTGGTGGGTTCCATTTTGTCATAGGGTGCTGGCAGATTACGGGCCTCCCATTGCTGCTGCCAGGCCCGTAATCTGCCATGGGCCCCTGTACCGACTCCTCATGCTGCTGCCAGGCCCGTAATCTGTCATGGGCCCCTGTACCGCCTCCTCATGCTGCTGCCAGGTCCAGAGTGTGTCATGGGTCCCTGTACGGCCTCCCATTGCTGCTGTCTCCATCGCCACACTCTGCCATGTGCCACTTTCAGGTCTCCTCACACTGCTGGTGGGTTCCATTTTGTCATAGGGTGCTGGCAGATTACGGGCCTCCCATTGCTGCTGCCAGGCCCGTAATCTGCCATGGGCCCCCGTACCGACTCCTCATGCTGCTGCCAGGCCCGTAATCTGTCATGGGCCCCTGTACCGCCTCCTCATGCTGCTGCCAGGTCCAGAGTGTGTCATGGGTCCCTGTACGGCCTCCCATTGCTGCTGTCTCCATCGCCACACTCTGCCATGTGCCACTTTCAGGTCTCCTCACACTGCTGGTGGGTTCCATTTTGTCATAGGGTGCTGGCAGATTACGGGCCTCCCATTGCTGCTGCCAGGCCCGTAATCTGCCATGGGCCCCCGTACCGACTCCTCATGCTGCTGCCAGGCCCGTAATCTGTCATGGGCCACTGTACCGCCTCCTCATGCTGCTGCCAGGTCCAGAGTGTGTCATGGGTCCCTGTACGGCCTCCCATTGCTGCTGTCTCCATCGCCACACTCTGCCATGGGCCACTTTCAGGTCTCCTCACACTGCTGGTGGGTTCCATTTTGTCATAGGGTGCAGTATGGCCTCCCATTGCTGCTGCCAGGCCCGTAATCTGCCATGGGCCCCCGTACCGACTCCTCATGCTGCTACCAGGCCCGTAATCTGTCATGAGCCCCTGTACCGCCTCCTCATGCTGCTGCCAGGTCCAGAGTGTGTCATGGGTCCCTGTACGGCCTCCCATTGCTGCTGTCTCCATCGCCACACTCTGCCATGTGCCACTTTCAGGTCTCCTCACACTGCTGGTGGGTTCCATTTTGTCATAGGGTGCTGGCAGATTACGGGCCTCCCATTGCTGCTGCCAGGCCCGTAATCTGCCATGGGCCCCCGTACCGACTCCTCATGCTGCTGCCAAGTCCAGAGTCTGTCATGGGTCCCTGTACGGCCTCCCATTGCTGCTGTCTCCATCGCCACACTCTGCCATGTGCCACTTTCAGGTCTCCTCACACTGCTGGTGGGTTCCATTTTGTCATAGGGTGCTGGCAGATTACGGGCCTCCCATTGCTGCTGCCAGGCCCGTAATCTGCCATGGGCCCCCGTACCGACTCCTCATGCTGCTGCCAGGCCCGTAATCTGTCATGGGCCCCTGTACCGCCTCCTCATGCTGCTGCCAGGTCCAGAGTGTGTCATGGGTCCCTGTACGGCCTCCCATTGCTGCTGTCTCCATCGCCACACTCTGCCATGTGCCACTTTCAGGTCTCCTCACACTGCTGGTGGGTTCCATTTTGTCATAGGGTGCTGGCAGATTACGGGCCTCCCATTGCTGCTGCCAGGCCCGTAATCTGCCATGGGCCCCCGTACCGACTCCTCATGCTGCTGCCAGGCCCGTAATCTGTCATGGGCCCCTGTACCGCCTCCTCATGCTGCTGCCAGGTCCAGAGTGTGTCATGGGTCCCTGTACGGCCTCCCATTGCTGCTGTCTCCATCGCCACACTCTGCCATGTGCCACTTTCAGGTCTCCTCACACTGCTGGTGGGTTCCATTTTGTCATAGGGTGCTGTATGGCCTCCCATTGCTGCTGTCAGGTCCGTAATCTGCCATGGGCCCCCGTACCGACCCCTCATGCTGCTGCCAGGCCCGTAATCTGTCATGGGCCCCTGTACCGCCTCCTCATGCTGCTGCCAGGTCCAGAGTGTGTCATGGGTCCCTGTACGGCCTCCCATTGCTGCTGTCTCCATCGCCACACTCTGCCATGTGCCACTTTCAGGTCTCCTCACACTGCTGGTGGGTTCCATTTTATCATAGGGTGCTGGCAGATTACGGGCCTCCCATTGCTGCTGCCAGGCCCGTAATCTGCCATGGGCCCCCGTACCGACTCCTCATGCTGCTGCCAGGCCCGTAATCTGTCATGGGCCCCTGTACCGCCTCCTCATGCTGCTGCCAGGTCCAGAGTGTGTCATGGGTCCCTGTACGGCCTCCCATTGCTGCTGCCAGGCCCGTAATCTGCCATGGGCCCCCGTACCGACTCCTCATGCTGCTGCCAGGCCCGTAATCTGTCATGGGCCCCTGTACCGCCTCCTCATGCTGCTGCCAGGTCCAGAGTGTGTCATGGGTCCCTGTAGGGCCTCCCATTGCTGCTGTCTCCATCGCCACACTCTGCCATGTGCCACTTTCAGGTCTCCTCACACTGCTGGTGGGTTCCATTTTGTCATAGGGTGCTGGCAGATTACGGGCCTCCCATTGCTGCTGCCAGGCCCGTAATCTGCCATGGGCCCCCGTACCGACTCCTCATGCTGCTGCCAGGCCCGTAATCTGTCATGGGCCCCTGTACCGCCTCCTCATGCTGCTGCCAGGTCCAGAGTGTGTCATGGGTCCCTGTACGGCCTCCCATTGCTGCTGCCAGGCCCGTAATCTGCCATGGGCCCCCGTACCGACTCCTCATGCTGCTGCCAGGCCCGTAATCTGTCATGGGCCCCTGTACCACCTCCTCATGCTGCTGCCAGGTCCAGAGTGTGTCATGGGTCCCTGTACGGCCTCCCATTGCTGCTGTCTCCATCGCCACACTCTGCCATGTGCCACTTTCAGGTCTCCTCACACTGCTGGTGGGTTCCATTTTGTCATAGGGTGCTGTATGGCCTCCCATTGCTGCTGTCAGGTCCGTAATCTGCCATGGGCCCCCGTACCGACCCCTCATGCTGCTGCCAGGCCCGTAATCTGTCATGGGCCCCTGTACCGCCTCCTCATGCTGCTGCCAGGTCCAGAGTGTGTCATGGGTCCCTGTACGGCCTCCCATTGCTGCTGTCTCCATCGCCACACTCTGCCATGTGCCACTTTCAGGTCTCCTCACACTGCTGGTGGGTTCCATTTTATCATAGGGTGCTGGCAGATTACGGGCCTCCCATTGCTGCTGCCAGGCCCGTAATCTGCCATGGGCCCCCGTACCGACTCCTCATGCTGCTGCCAAGCCCGTAATCTGTCATGGGCCCCTGTACCGCCTCCTCATGCTGCTGCCAGGTCCAGAGTGTGTCATGGGTCCCTGTACGGCCTCCCATTGCTGCGGCCAGGCCCGTAATCTGCCATGGGCCCCCGTACCGACTCCTCATGCTGCTGCCAGGCCCGTAATCTGTCATGGGCCCCTGTACCGCCTCCTCATGCTGCTGCCAGGTCCAGAGTGTGTCATGGGTCCCTGTACGGCCTCCCATTGCTGCTGCCAGGCCCGTAATCTGCCATGGGCCCCCGTACCGACTCCTCATGCTGCTGCTAGGCCCGTAATCTGTCATGGGCCCCTGTACCGCCTCCTCATGCTGCTGCCAGGTCCAGAGTGTGTCATGGGTCCCTGTACGGCCTCCCATTGCTGCTGTCTCCATCGCCACACTCTGCCATGTGCCACTTTCAGGTCTCCTCACACTGCTGGTGGGTTCCATTTTGTCATAGGGTGCTGTATGGCCTCCCATTGCTGCTGTCAGGTCCGTAATCTGCCATGGGCCCCCGTACCGACCCCTCATGCTGCTGCCAGGCCCGTAATCTGTCATGGGCCCCTGTACCGCCTCCTCATGCTGCTGCCAGGTCCAGAGTGTGTCATGGGTCCCTGTACGGCCTCCCATTGCTGCTGTCTCCATCGCCACACTCTGCCATTTGCCACTTTCAGGTCTCCTCACACTGCTGTTGGGTTCCATTTTATCATAGGGTGCTGGCAGATTACGGGCCTCCCATTGCTGCTGCCAGGCCCGTAATCTGCCATGGGACCCCGTACCGACTCCTCATGCTGCTGCCAGGCCCGTAATCTGTCATGGGCCCCTGTACCGCCTCCTCATGCTGCTGCCAGGTCCAGAGTGTGTCATGGGTCCCTGTACGGCCTCCCATTGCTGCGGCCAGGCCCGTAATCTGCCATGGGCCCCCGTACCGACTCCTCATGCTGCTGCCAGGCCCGTAATCTGTCATGGGCCCCTGTACCGCCTCCTCATGCTGCTGCCAGGTCCAGAGTGTGTCATGGGTCCCTGTACGGCCTCCCATTGCTGCTGTCTCCATCGCCACACTCTGCCATGTGCCACTTTCAGGTCTCCTCACACTGCTGGTGGGTTCCATTTTGTCATAGGGTGCTGGCAGATTACGGGCCTGCCATTGCTGCTGCCAGGCCCGTAATCTGCCATGGGCCCCCGTACCGACTCCTCATGCTGCTGCCAGGCCCGTAATCTGTCATGGGCCCCTGTACCGCCTCCTCATGCTGCTGCCAGGTCCAGAGTGTGTCATGGGTCCCTGTACGGCCTCCCATTGCTGCTGTCTCCAACGCCACACTCTGCCATGTGCCACTTTCAGGTCTCCTCACACTGCTGGTGGGTTCCATTTTGTCATAGGGTGCTGGCAGATTACGGGCCTCCCATTGCTGCTGCCAGGCCCGTAATCTGCCATGGGCCCCCGTACCGACTCCTCATGCTGCTGCCAGGCCCGTAATCTGTCATGGGCCCCTGTACCGCCTCCTCATGCTGCTGCCAGGTCCAGAGTGTGTCATGGGTCCCTGTACGGCCTCCCATTGCTGCTGTCTCCATCGCCACACTCTGCCATGTGCCACTTTCAGGTCTCCTCACACTGCTGGTGGGTTCCATTTTGTCATAGGGTGCTGGCAGATTTCGGGCCTCCCATTGCTGCTGCCAGGCCCGTAATCTGCCATGGGCCCCCGTACCGACTCCTCATGCTGCTGCCAGGCCCGTAATCTGTCATGGGCCCCTGTACCGCCTCCTCATGCTGCTGCCAGGTCCAGAGTGTGTCATGGGTCTCTGTACGGCCTCCCATTGCTGCTGCCAGGCCCGTAATCTGCCATGGGCCCCCGTACCGACTCCTCATGCTGCTGCCAGGCCCGTAATCTGTCATGGGCCCCTGTACCGCCTCCTCATGCTGCTGCCAGGTCCAGAGTGTGTCATGGGTCCCTGTACGGCCTCCCATTGCTGCTGTCTCCATCGCCACACTTTGCCATGTGCCACTTTCAGGTCTCCTCACACTGCTGGTGGGTTCCATTTTGTCATAGGGTGCTGGCAGATTACGGGCCTCCCATTGCTGCTGCCAGGCCCGTTATCTGCCATAGGCCCCCGTACCGACTCCTCATGCTGCTGCCAGGCCCGTAATCTGTCATGGGCCCCTGTACCGCCTCCTCATGCTGCTGCCAGGTCCAGAGTGTGTCATGGGTCCCTGTACGGCCTCCCATTGCTGCTGCCAGGCCCGTAATCTGCCATGGGCCCTCGTACCGACTCCTCATGCTGCTGCCAGGCCCGTAATCTGTCATGGGCCCCTGTACTGCCTCCTCATGCTGCTGCCAGGTCCAGAGTGTGTCATGGGTCCCTGTACGGCCTCCCATTGCTGCTGTCTCCATCGCCACACTCTGCCATGTGCCACTTTCAGGTCTCCTCACACTGCTGGTGGGTTCCATTTTGTCATAGGGTGCTGTATGGCCTCCCATTGCTGCTGCCAGGCCCGTAATCTGCCATGGGCCCCCGTACCGACTCCTCATGCTGCTGCCAGGCCCGTAATCTGTCATGGGCCCCTGTACCGCCTCCTCATGCTGCTGCCAGGTCCAGAGTGTGTCATGGGTCCCTGTACGGCCTCCCATTGCTGCTGTCTCCATCGCCACACTCTGCCATGTGCCACTTTCAGGTCTCCTTACACAGCTGGTGGGTTCCATTTTTTCATAGGGTGCTGTATGGCCTCCCATTGCTGCTGCCTCCACTGCCACACTGTGGCTTCACACTCTGGTTTTGGCCCCGTGACTGCCCAAATGAGTGAAGTGTGCGGTGATTCTAAGATCGACGGCACTCATCTGCATGTCATACTGACTGACAGTATTATTTCTCTTCCCCAGCAGACTCCAAGGGCATTTAAATTAAAGGTACAGTGTTCTGCACTAATATAAAGGCTCTCTGAAGCCTAGAAACACCCTTTTTATAAGTTAAATTCGCAGCGAATATATTCGACTCAAATCAAATTTATTCCGCGAATTCGCCGAATCAGCCGAATCGAATTTTTGAATAATTCGCTCATCTCTAGCAATGTGGATATCCATTCAATATTAAAGTGGCTCTCCAACTCAGTTCAAGAATACTTTAAAGTTGAGTTCAGTATTTAGTCCATAGGGAACTAGTGTATTAAGAGAATATATCCAATATTTTTCCTTTTGGAGGAGAACTTTATCAAAGTCTCCTCGTCTAGCTGAAATATTTAGTTGGAAAATTCCTTTGACCTTTAGGCCCTCAATTTTTCTCCCATGTACTTCTTTAAAGTGTTGGGCAAGTGGATTTTCTCTCTCTTTTTTATTTCTATATTTATTTTCATTCCTAATATCTCTCAGATGTTCACCAATTCTAGTTCTCAGGGTCCTCTTCATTTTCCCTATATATTTCTTTTTACAAGGGCATTCTATCATATAGATTATCTTATTACTAGAACAGTTGATAAAATTCTTTATTTTAAATTTCTGGGATTCATCTGTATTGCAAAATTGGTTGGTCCTATGTACAAACGGGCAAACTTGACAATGTCCACAGGGAAACATCCCGGTTATACGAGTTTGTTTGTTTAGCCAGTTTGTTTGAGGAATTCTTTGAAATTCTGATTGCACCAGAATATCATTCAAATTTTGAGCTCTTTTTGCTACCATATGTGGATTATCTCCCACTATTTGTGCTATTCCTGGATTTTGAGTTAATAAATGCCAGTGGGAGTCCAGGGACTTTCTAATCTCATTCCATTGCTGTCCAAATTTAGTCATAAATCTTACTGGTTGGTTTTGAGGATTGTCATTCATTTTAATTTTAGAATTAGAGATTAATTCATTTCTTGTTTTATATGAAGCTCTACGTCTTGCTCTTCTCAGAGTCCTATGTGAATATCCCCTTTCTCTAAATCTATTATAAAGTTGAATAGATCCAGCTTTATATTGGACATCATTAGTACAGTTCCTTTTAATTCTCTGAAATTGGCCAATTGGTATACCTTGCTTTAGGCTTTCCGGGTGGTAACTAGTGGCGTGTAAAAGTGTATTTGCTGCTGTTTCTTTTCTAAAAGTTTTTGTAATCAATCTATTTTCACAGATTGAAATAGGTCTAAAAAAGAAATTACTTCTCTATCAGCTATATATGTTAGCCTAATGTTTCTATCATTCCCATTAAGGAGTTCAAGAAAACATTCCAATTGTGTTAAATCACCATCCCATATCAACAGGACATCATCTATATATCTTAGCCATTTAACTACATGTTGATTAAATGGAATGGATGGATAAACCAGATCTTCTTCCCATAGTCCTAGATGGAGGCATGCATATGCTGGGGCCCAAGGTGCCCCCATCAACGTACCACGTATCTGTTGGTACCATGCCCCCAAAAATTTAAAACAATTATGTGTCAGCATGAATTCTATGAGATCCAAGATAAATTCGTTCTGTACTCCATTCCTGGAAAGTGTACTTCTAGGAAAAAAGCTATAGCTCTCAATCCCCAAATATGTGGGATCGAGGTATATAGTGATTCGACATCGATACCTACTAAAAGTGCTCCCTTAGGTATTTCCAAATTGCTAAGTTTTCCCAGTACATCCCTAGTGTCTTTTACATACGACTTAAGTTCGATGACCATATCTTTAATAAGGTCATTGATAAATTTGCCAATTGTTTCTAACAGGGCCCTTTATAGCTGACACTATGGGACGTCCTGGTGGTTGAGTAGGATTTTTGTTTATTTTAGGAATAACATAAAATGTGGGGATGTTGTAGATATCAACTGTCAACATATCATATTCCCGTTTTGTTAAAAGGTTTACTTCAAATGGCCATTTTATCTTTCTATTAAGTGCCTCTACTATCTTGGGAAAGGGGTTTATATGTAGCTTACAGTAAGTATTAGGATCTCTTAGTTGTCTTAGAATTTCCTTCTCATAGTCTTCATTTTGTAATAATACGACATTCCCTCCTTTATCACTTCTCTTTATTACAATATCTTTCGCATTTTTTAGCTCAAAGAGTGCTCTTCTTTCCTCTTTAGTAAGATTATCTGGGTTCCTCATAGACCAATCAATTTTGCACAGGTCATTATGAACCAGATCCAGAAAGGTACTAAGCCATTTATTTTCTCTCATATTCGGCATTCTTCTGGATGATGTTGTTAATCTAGTATGTCTTTTCCAAATATCTGGGGTATAATCATCCTCCAGCTCATCTGCAGTGGATGTCTCATCCAGGAGGCTCACAAGATCTAAGAAAGCTTGCTGTTCTCTTTCTGAATCTAGAGCAAATGTCCTGTTTTCTCCGGAAATGTATGGAATTCTTAGCAAAACTTTCCTCAAAAATAAATTCAAGTCTTTATAAACTTCAAATAGATTCATTTTATCTGTTGGTGAAAAGGTTAATCCTTTACATAATAGATCATAGTGTCTTTTTTCCAGCTTAAATTTAGATAGATTAATTACCTTAAGATCTTTGGTATTCTCCTGTAGTTTTATCTCTTGTGACTTCGAGTTCGATTTTGGTTGGAGGATTTGGACATAGTTGTTACATTCCTTTCGTCTTTTGTTATTCCCATTGGTTTGTTTCCCTGTTTTAAAATTCCTTGACTTTCCCCAATGGTTTTTTCCTCCTCTAAAAAACTGACTGATTTCCTATTAGTGTCATCCTCATCCTCACTCATAGATGAATATTGTCTATTATTTCTAGAAAAATATCTCTTACGTTTAGATCTACTTCTTCCTCTATTGATGGACAGATCAAAGATCTCTCCCCTTTCCCAATCTTCCAGATATCTTTTAAATTTCTGTTGTTTAGTAAATTTCAAATTCTTTTGTATTTTTTCTATCTCTTTTTTAAGAAAATCATTATATTTTTCAAAGTCAGGGTTGTCCTTCAGAGGGTCTAGGGATTTAGTGCTAGCGTCAATTTGTATAGAGAGTTCATCTAATTGAACCTTCTCTTCTTCTACTATTATTCGCATCACTTCAATGCCATGTTTAATACAAACATCCTTCCATTTTTCCAGAAACCTAGAGGTATGGAGATGTTCTGCTGGAATTACTCTCTCCCGTAATCCTCTACGGATAATTCCCTTTTCTATATAGGATTCTAGGGAGGTAATATCCCATTTTCTATTCAAATATTTGGAAGTTAGTTTCTTATGGATTTTAAATTTATTTCTAATATCCACATTACCATCGTTTGTCTGGTGATTCAGATTTTTGGTGAATGCTGATTTTATTTCTGCATCCATTTCCTCATTAATCTGATAGGCCATCTTTCCCCTTTTTTTTTTTTTTTTTTTTTGTTTCTAGTCACCCGGTATTGTTTACCATAAAAATGTCCAAAAGGAAACAATTCCTATAAATTCACCTCAATAAAGGTAGCAGAACAGGTCATATTGACCTTTAAGAATACTTATTAAACAACCAAACGAAAAAGAGCCACCTAATATGACACCTATAAATATGTCATATTAATATCTCCGTCTCACTCATACTTAGTGTGGATTTATAAACCCAATATATACCTAACAAAAAATAGCAGTATGACAGATGCAGTACTGCTTAAACAAAAGTGGTTACTTCAAAATCCAAGAGGAGTAATATTGTTATTCAAAAAACTTTATTCGATCACATGGATCATATAGAGGTTAGACATAGATATGGTAAACAAGTAATAATAAAATCACTTAAAAACATTCGGCGTCTCCAAATAAAGTAGTTGTTCGGCAGTTTGAGGATCCACATAAGGCAATGGAGTTCCTAACCACTAGATCAAAGAATTTTCCATATTTTCCATAGAAAATCAGCATAGGGAGATCATTCTTCAGAAACCATTATGGTAATAATCACAATAAGTAGAATGACTTCCTAAAATGGAAAAACCAAAAAGAGAGATCATAGTAGGTGGAACTACAATAGGGTAAATATACTGGGTGAATGGATCAGCCCAGCAAACACAAAACTGGTGTATATTTAAATCATTACCTTCTCAAAAGCTTGACCATCATTGAAGGATGGATATATGGCCTTCCTGGGTAACCACCCCAGATGAAAGTGTATCCACATTAATAGATGACTCTAAAGAGGTGTATAAATGTGGTTTGGTTGTTTATTTTAATCACCTGCCGTCTCTTTGTCACTTGTGACCAACATCCCCTGATCATCTTTTATGGGTCCAATATGTTTTTTTTTTTTTATTTTTTTTTTAATCAAAGAAAAAAAGGCAGGTTCCAGAATAGTAAAAGATAGCACATCCTATACCATTGTACAGGATACATTTGTTTGTATCTGGTGAATAAGGTCTGGATACAAGAAGAGATCAGCTTAATTATAGACAATGTAAACCCACTATGTTATCCAGAGAACAGTCATTAGAAGGATGACCACTGTGTGCTCCATTATGGTGAGCCAGAGATGGTGTAGAACAAGTCTCAGAAAAACTAACTGCCTAATTTTTTTGTTTTTTTAAAAGATAGAATAGAATAGGAAGACAAAGAATAGGAAAAGAAGAGGTATAGGAACAAAAACATCTTTTAATCAACAGCCTAAACAGCAAAGAGCTTTCCCCTCTTCAGAGAAGACAAACATGTTCCACAATGTCCAAGTTTGGGAATATTGTTCACTTTTATGCCATGCCAAAAGTACTAGATCTTTCAATGTGTTTATTTCTTCCACCCTGTTAAGCCAGAGACAAATGCTCAGAGGATGTGGGCATTTCCAAGTTAGGCCTAGTTCAGACTGGCATTGAAAGCAGGTGTTTGAGGGGCGTTTTTAACGCTCCTCAAATGCCTATGCAAATGATACTATGGACAGCACACAGTGCTGTTCACATTATCAAAACTTGAAGCATTAGTGTCGCGTTGCTTAAAAATTGAACCCTCATGTCGAGTCTGGAAGAGTTTAAAGCCTTTTAATGCCTCCCATTCAAGTCTATGGTGAAGCTCCGCAAAGGCACTGGCAGGCTTTTGCAAGGTGTTTGCAGTGCGGTTGAGGCGCATTAATAACATTACAGTTTATAGTAGGCATTTGTGGTGAGGTTTTACCGCTTGTAAAACACTTATAAAACACATAAAAACTGTGCATAGGGTATTCGGGAAGCGTTTTTAATGCTTGTAAAATTCCTGTCTAACACCCATACTAAAGCTCATTAACGCCTAACACCCAAAATAATGCTATAGGAGCATTTGTTAAGAGTTAGAAATTTAGTCAAGTGTGAACAAGCCCTTAGAGGTATGTACGACGTGGCGGCGTTGAGTTGGTGATCAACCACAGATTGTTTGTAGATTTTAGCTGGAATTTTTGATACATGAAGGATAAAAAGGCCAGGTCTTCCGGGATCTCATAGTTTGTAATTTTTAGACAATCCATCATACCTCTCTCCAGTAGTGATCAAGTTTGGGGCAGGACCAAAAGATTTGCAACATTGTTTCCCTCTCCTCCTGACATCTCCAGCAAGGATCAGTAGTATTTGGGAAAAATTCATGTAAAAGAGATGGCATATAATACCAGCGTGTCAAGAGTTTAAATTTGGTTTGCTGGATCCTCGTGCAAATTGAGGTTTTAAGGGTAAACTTGATAATATTGTTATGTTGGTCTTGAGTGAAAGTACAGTCAAGGTCTGCCTCCCATTTCGTTATACAGGGTAATCGGTAATCTTCGGGAGGTGTGATCAATAGCTCATTGACTTTTGAAAGTACGAGGCAAAACTCCTTGATCAGTACAGTACTCCTCCAAAGTGGTAAGATGGCCACTAAAGTTATACGTAGCCGGTAGAGAATGTAGAAAATGTAGGGCCCCCCTAAAAGTCTAGACAAAATGGCCCTGTAGGGCTCACTAATGTTTGTAAGGAAGGCCAGGCATCCATTGACATGAAGTGAGAAGCCCAATAGCGACCGGAGTTTCCAGGTCACCAGTCAACAAGTCTACCTTAAAACCACTTGCCTACCAGCCGCAGTGTATATACTGCGGCAGGGAGACACCGCTGTGCTAAATATTGTTTTTAAACGTGATTTACCCGCGCCGCCGATCGCGGGTGTCAATCCCCGGGTCCTGGCCAGTCATTACCCGCCGGGTCCCGGCGATTACCAGCAATCACTGACAGGGAGCACGGCTGCAGTGTTTACACTGCAGCTCTGCTCCCTGTCAGTTCCTAACACACTCCCGGGATCAGTGTGTTCCTGTGAAGTACACCCTCCCACGCCCACTAGTAGAACACTCTCCTCACACAGTTAACTGTTTGATTGAATAAAAATGTTAACCCCTTCCTCCCCAGTGCCATTAGTACAGTGTCTGTGTTTTTTTTCATTGATCACTGTATTGGTGTCACTGGGGATGTCAGTGACCCCAAGTCAGTTCCCCTCCAGTGTCAAAATGTCCGCCGCAGTCCTGCAGTCCCTCCATAAGTCACTGATCACTGTCATAAATCGCTGATCGCCGCCATTATTATTATAAAAAAAATATATCCCAGTATCTTTCCCGCCATTTGTAGACGCTATAACTTTCACGTAAACCAATTAATTTACATGTATTGGGATTTTTTTTAGCAAAGACATGTCGCAGAATATATTTTGGCTGAAATTAATGACAAAATTTGATTTTAAAATTTTTTTACTGGACATGCTTTATAGCAAAAAGTCCAAAATATAGTTTTTTTTCTCAAAATTGTCAGCCTTATTTTTTTTTATAGTGCAAGAAATATAAAATGCACAGGCGATAAAATACCACCGAAAGAAAGCTCAATTCGTGGGAAAAAAAGGACGGAAATTTAATTTGGGTGCAGTGTTGCATGACCACACAATTGTCAGTTACAGTAACGCAGCTCTGTAACACAAACCGCTTCTGTAACCACTTCCTGACTGCCCTATAGCAGAAATACTGCTACAGAGCGGCACAGGTGCGCAAAATCACATATATATAATACATGATTTGCGCTCCCGTGGTTTTAATGCCCCTCCCAGATAGCGTCAGATTGCCCATCAGTACACGCATTTAACCCCTTGATTGCCAGGAGCACGCTCATGCACAATAAATCTCCATTGCTAGTATAGTGTCTGAACGGATCAATTTCTTTGATCAGATCAGCACTATACCAGCGTTCACATTAGTATAGCGTCCCCAAAAACGCAGCGTTAGCGGGATCAGCCCCGACACCTATCAGCACCTGCGTTTAGCCCTTACGCTTACCCCCCCTTCTCCCCCAGCAAGTGCAGTGTCAGTAGGTCACTGTCACTTGATACATTGCACACAAAACTGCAGTGTTCGCAGAATAAGGCCTGATCTCTGTTAGCACTTGTCGGTAAATTTTGAGGACTCTCATATGCAGCAGAGTGCCAGTACTAGTGCCGCACTACCTTTTCGTGAACTGGCGAGCACCAGCGGTCTAGTACATCTTGATCTTTCACATATCTCTTAGATTGTAAGCTCCCAGGATCAGGGCCCTCCTAACCCTCTTGTATTGAACTGTATTGTTCTGTATTGTCTCCCATTATACTGTAAAGCGCTGAGCAAACTGTTGGCGCCATATAAATCCTGTATCATAATAATACCAGCACTGCAGTATGACTTGGTGACGTGGCAAGTCCCATAAGTCCAGTACAAGCCGGTGCGGTGGCGTGCACAAGTATTGTCCCGCAGCCACCAAGAATTCGCACACAGGCCCATAGAGCTCCTAGTGTCCTTCCGGATGTGCTTGCAAATCCCGATTGACAGCCCACAAATTCTGAAGCACCTGTACTTCCCCCATTCACTGCCCAACCCGGAATTCAGGTGGAAATAGAAAATGTAACAACTCCCCTTGATTTTTGGAGCTGTTTTTCACGGAATATATTTATGCGTTGATTGTGGATCAAAGCAATTTATATGCACAACAATTTATCGCCATCGACCTAAATTCAAACCTTGCCAGACCAGTCGCATGGAAACTCATTACGGTTTCTGAATTTACATTTTTTTGGGCCTAACCCTCAACATGGGCATTACTAAAAAAAATCAATTGCGGTTGTATTGGTCCACAGACCTGATTCATCATATGCCGTGTTCTCTGCTGCCATGGCCAGGCATACATATGAGAGTATAATGTGTTTTACGCATTTCAACGACAATACACTCTGTCATCCTCGAGGTGACCCTGAATTTGACCGGCTCCACAAAATTCAGCCCCTCTCAAATTAGCTTAACCAAAAATTTGCAGATGTCTATACTCCCCAGCAAAAAGTCTGCGTTGATGAGTCCCTGATTAATTTTTCTGGCCGCCTTGCATTCAAACAATTTCTCCCCTGCAAGCGTGCCAGATATGGGGGTCAAGATGTAGAAGACCTGTGAGAGGGCAACAGGCTATACTTATAAGTTTCTACGAGGGAAATGATAGTCACGTGGAGCCCCCCAGATGCCCAGACTACATGGGGAGTAGTGGCAAGATAGTTTGGAACTTGGTGTCATCCTTTTTCCATATGGGGTACCACTTATACGTGGACAATTTTTATTCAAGCGTGCCACTATTTAGACATTTGTACAATCTTGGAACTGGCGAATGTGGCAAAGTGTGACCTAATGTGTGCCCACCATTATAAGTGGGTGAATGCAGGGTGGTATATTCTAATAGTGGGAATACCACACACTTTTTCTGGCAGAGATTTCTTCTCTTTTTTTCATTCAGTCCACAGGCTGCATACAAAAAAAAAAAGAAGAACATAGCATATACACCCAACAAGGATCAGCGATGTACTGGTACATCACTGGATTTGAATGGTTATATCAGGATGATGCCTACAGCTGCAGACATCATCCTGGTATTATTTTTTTTCAGCCGGCGATTGGCTTTCATATAAAAGCAATCCTAGTGGCTAATTAGCTGCAGGATTGCTTTAACAAGCAGTGGGATATGATGCCCCCCTCCCCCGCTGCCTTCCACAGCCTTCTTGGGCAGTCCCGCACCATCAGGGCAACCTGAGAATGCAACCGGTGTTTCTGCCAGCTGACCATAGAGCTGATTGGAGACCAGAATGGTGCCAATCATCTCTATAGCCTAAGAAATCAGAAGCTACAAGCATTTCATCTCTTCAGTTTTGCAGGATATAAACAGCGCCATTTGTAAATTGGGAAAGCATCTGATCACACCGATTTTGGTTTGATTAGATAACTAGATAAGAGAAGAGGAGATATCTAGAGTCTGATAGACCCCAGATTTCTGAAAAAAGAATATATGACAATGCCCATTGAAGTTATAGGGGATATTTGCATTCCCTGTGATAGCATTAAAAGTGATCAAAAAAAAAAAAAAATGAAAGGTACAGTGTAAAAATAATAGTGTGCACAAGCATTGACCCTGTGTCGGTATGTAAACAGCGGTTAATTTAACAGCATACGTGTGAGGTATCACCGTGAACGTCAGATGAAGGGCAGTAATTCTAACACTGGACCTCCTCTGTAAATCTAAAATGGTAGCTTTTAAAGTGTTGCCTATGGATATTAAAAACGTATGCAGTTTGTCACCATTGCACGAGCATGTCATGTTTGGTATCTATTTACTTGGCATATCATCATCTTTTGTATTTTACCAAATATTTGGCCAATATATTGTGTTTTTGTGCATGAAAAGTAAAAAAAGTGTATTTTTTTTTTTTAATTTCTTTTGAAAAATCGCTGCGTGAGTACTATGTGCCATAAAAAATTGTAGTACCCACCATTTAATTCACCAGGGTGTCTGCTTTAAAAAAATATATGTTTGGGGGTTTAAATTGATTTCCTAGCAAAAAATACAAATTTTTTTCATGTGAACAAAAAGTGTCAGAAAAGGCTTGATCTTCAGGTGTTTAGAAGAGTGAGTGATGTGTGGCATAAACTTCTAATGCTGTGCATAAAACGCCCCCACCCCCCAAAACGACCCCTTTTTGGAAAGTAGACACCCCAAGCTATTTGCTGGGAGGAATGTTGAATCAATAGAAGAATTTATTTTTTTACCACAAGTTTTTGACTTACAAAAAAATTTATATATTTTTTTTTTTTTTACACAAATTGTCACTTAAATGATTTATTGCTCACAAATGCCATGGGTATATGTGGAATTACTCCCCAAAATACATTCTGATACTTCTCCAGAGTACGGGGGTACCACATGTGAGAGACATTTTGGCAGTCTAGCCAAGTACAGGACCGCAAAATCCAATAAGCACCTTCAGGCTTTTTAAGGGCTTTATTTCCTCATTACACTTCCTGACTACCTATCACAGATTCGGGGGCCCTGAAATGCCAGGATTATTATTATTATACAGTATTTATAAAGCGCCAATAGTTCGCTCAGCGTTGTACATTACAAAGGGGGACAGAACATGTGACAGAACAATAACAATACAATGCAAACCATGAGGGGATTGAGGGCCCTGCTCTTTCGAGCTTACAATCTAGGAGGGAGGGGATGGTGGCACAGGAGGAGATAGCTGTGGGGGATGGAGTGGTAGGAAGAGTGGAGGAGGTTGGCAAGTTAGCAGGGGGTGGGGTAGGCTTCCCTGAAGAGATGGGTTTTCAGGGTGCACCTAAAGGAGAGGAGAGTAGGTGATAATCTGATGGGTTGGGGCAGGTTGGTTCCAGAGGATGGGTGACACCCTGGACAAGTCCTGGAGGCGGGCATGGGAGGAGGAGACCAGGGAACTAGAGAGAAGGAGGTCTTGTGAGGAGCAGAGTGTGCGTGCTGGGCGGTACTTGGATATTAGGTCAGTGATGTAGTTCGGGGCAGTATGGTGGACAGCTTTGTACGTCAGCGTTAGGATTTTGAATATGATCCGTTGTGCAATCGGAAGCCAGTGGAGGGATTGGCAGAGGGGTAAGGCGGAGACGGAGCGTTGGAAAGGTGAATGAGTCTGGCAGCCGTATTCAGGATCGACTGAAACGG
Organism: Staurois parvus; assembly: GCF_062004578.1. Classification (NCBI taxonomy): domain Eukaryota; kingdom Metazoa; phylum Chordata; class Amphibia; order Anura; family Ranidae; genus Staurois; species Staurois parvus. Next base: position 1,335,570 of record NW_028318226.1, read on the forward strand.
GGATAGCCAGCGGCGAGGCAGGCCAGTGAGGAGGGAGTTGCGGTAGTCGAGTCGTGATATGATGAGGGAGTGGATGAGCTGTTTAGTGGTTTCTGGAGTTAGGAACGTGCGGATTTTGGCGATGTTGCAGAGGTGGAGTCTGCACGAGTTTGTTAAAGATTGGACTTGGGGCTGGAAGGATAGGTTGGAGTCCAGAATGACACCAAGTACTCTGGCCTGCGGGGCGGGTTTGATGGGAACGTTGTTCGATGTGATAGAGAAGTCAATGGGGGGGGGGGTGTCCGGGCTGGGGGGAAGACAAGAAACTCGGTTTTGGAGAGGTTCAGTTTAAGGAAGTGGAGCGACATCCAGTCTGATATGTAGCTCAGCAGGTGTGTGATTCGAGCGGAGACCGAGGGGGTGAGGTGGGGGGTCGAGAGATAGATTTGTGTGTTGTCGGCATAGAGGTGGTAGTTGAAGCCGTGAGAGTGTATGAGTTGGCCAAGGGAGGAGATGTAGATGGAGAAGAGAAGGGGCCCGAGGACAGAGCCTTGAGGGAACCCAACAGAGAGGGGGAGTGAGAGGGAGGAGGTAGCATTATAGGTAACGCTGAAAGAGCGTTACAGGTAGGATGAGAGCCAGGAGAGAGCAGAATCTCTGAGGCCGAGGGAGTGTAGTTTTTTGAGGTGGAGGGGGTGGTCGACTGTGTCGAAGGCCGCAGAGAGGTCAAGGAATAGGAGCACTGAATAGTGGCCATTAGCTTTGGCGGTTAGCAGGTCGTTGGAGAGTTTGAGTAAGATAGCACCTAACCCCCCCCCCCCCCAAATGACCCCTTTTTGGAAAGTAGACACCCCAAGGAATTTGATAAGAAGCATGGTAAGTATTTTGCAGATCTCATTTGTTGCCACAAATTTTAAGAAAATTAAAAAAACAAAAAAAAAACATTTTTTCTATTCTTTTTTTATATTTCAAAACCTTGTGAGAAAAAATGAGATCTGCAAAATACTCACAATGCCTCTTTTTAAATTCCTTGGGGTGTTTACTTTCCAGAAAGGGGCCATTTGGGGGGGGGGGGTGGCGCTATCCTGGCATTTCAGCGCCTTTGAAACTGTGATAGGTAGTGAGGAAGTGAAATGAGGAAATTACGCACCTTCAGGCTTTCAAAGTGGTCATTGGATTTCAGGCTCCTGTATGTGACTAGGATCCCAAAAAGTCTCACATGTGGTATCCTCATACTCGGTAGAAGTAGTAGAATGTATTTTGAGGTGTAATTCCACATATACCCATGGCTTGTGCGAGAAATAAATCATTTAAATGACAACTTTGTGTAAAAAAAATGTTTTTGTCATTTTCCAGAAACTTGTGGAAAGAAAATAAATCTTCCATGGACTCAATATGCCTCTCAGCAGATAGCTTAGGGTGTCTACTTTCTAAAAAGGGGTCATTTGAGGGTGTTTGTACTATCCTGGCATTTTAGCACCTCAGGAAATGTGATCGGCAGTCAGAAAGTAAAAGCTGTGTAAATTCCATTATCTATACCATAGTTTGTAGACGTGTAATGGCAATTTTGGGCCTATAGTAATTTTCACCTTCATGAAGGTTATTGTGACTGTGGGGGGATTACACTTCAAAAGACTCAACTGAGGTGAGGGGGATGGAAGGCAACTGGAATTTCCTGTTAAACTGACCAGTTCTGAGCACACCCATGGGAGGTTAAGATATGTGAAAAGGTGTAAATTTACTTGTGTAGTTAGACCTGTGAACAACAGCTATATTGTAACTACTACAAACCATACTGCAAAATAGCTGTGCCTCAATTAACTGCCTGCTGTACTCCAAGCACTCAAATTTTGATTATTCAAGTTTGCTCTAATCCTTCTTGGGATAATAGGAGCAATTTAGGAAAAAATCTGTCAGAATACTTCAGAAAGGTCCACGGGGGGGGATTGAACTATTGGCAAGTTTCGGGTGATCCCCAGGCTGTTTGAAGGACTATATTCAGAACAGGGACAAATTAAAGTTTGCTCTGACAAGTAGTGAAAAGCAGCAATGTTGACAGGGGCGGTACCTGTCAACCCAATCACTGGTCAGACATTAGCTACCTCTAATCTAAGTGGAGAGATCTCTCTCTCCACTCCCCAGCTCACCCCCTCAACCTCCTCACATATCACAAATCTACTAAGCATGGATGTCACATCACTACCTTAAACTCAATCTTTCAAAAACTGAGCTTGTAATATTTCCTCCTCCCCGATCCCCCACTCATGACTTTACCATTAAAATCAACAGCACAACCATTGGTCCTTCCCCTCATGCCAGGGTGCTAGGCGTAATCCTAGACTCTGACCTCTCCTTTGGGCCCCACATCCACTCACTGGCTAAATCCTGCAGCCTCAACCTCTGGAACATTTCCAAAATCCGCCCCTTCCTGACCAATGACACCACAAAACAACTTATCCACGCCTTGGTTATATCCCGCCTCGTTTACTGCATCTCCCTCCTCACTGGTCTACCATTACACAGGTTATCCCCCCTTCAGTCTATTATGAATGCTGCTGCTAGACTCATACACCTTACCAACTGATCAGCGACTGCTGCCCCTCTCTGCCAATCTCTCCACTGGCTTCCAATTACCCAACGTATAAAATTCAAAATACTAACCACAGCTTACAAAGCCATCCACAACACTGCCCCTAGCTACATCACTAACCTCATCCACAGTTACGGCCCAAATTTCCCACTCCGCTCCTCCCATGATATCCTCCTCTCTAGCTCCCTCATCGCCTCCTCCCACATTCGCCTCCAGGACTTCTCCAGAGCCTCTCCCATCCTCTGGAACTCCCTACCACAGCATGTCCAGTCAGCCCCCACCCTGTCTTCCTTTAGGCGATCTTTGAAAACTCACCTCCACCTAAGAACTGTACTTGAATCACCTCCGCCAGATCATCCCCCGCAGTTATCACCTTTTGTATCACCTCCCCCTTTCTTTAGATTGTAAGCTCCATGAGCAGGGCCCTCCTATTCCTTCTGTACTGAAATGTATTGTAATTGTACTGTCTCCCTTATATTGTAAAGCGCTGCGCAAACTGTTGGCGCTGTATAAATCCTGTATAATAATAATACCTCTGGGGCAACCGCATAAGGTTGGGGAAACCGCTTAAGGTTGGGAAATTATTCCAGGGTCCGGTATCCGTAAGGATGGGTAACAGTATCAACTCAAGGAGGACGTCTAAGTGTGGCAAACCCTGCCAACTGACCCCAAGGGAAGAGATGATAGGTAAATATGGACCTTGGGTGGTAAAATATACACATGATTGGGAGTGCTGGAGTTTTCTAAAAAAGGTACTTTTAAACCTAAGACTTGGGAAGACCTCTGGTATGATCATCGTAAAAAGATGACACGCCCAAATGAAAGAGATGCTTGGAGCATATGGCTGTTAAGCAGGACATAGATTTGGAAAAAATCTCGCGATTTTTCTTCCGATAAATGAAAAATCAGTTGGTCATAGAGCCAATTAGACCACCAATTACAACAAAAATCGGAGAAAAAATTCTTTGTAATGGTTACCTCTGCAAGAAATAATGTCGTTTTTTGGGTGGAAATGATGTCGTTTTTTGGACAGAAATGCTGTCGTATTTTTGGCGGAAATGATGTCGTTTGGTGACCTTTTTTTCCCTCCCTCTTTTCGTAATCTGCAGTCAAGACATCAGCAACGTGTCGTCCCTACGAATTTTCTTCATTTATCTTATGAAAATGCCCAAAATGAACCGCAAACAAAAGCTGGCCCTTATAATGCTAGGTGTGTTAGCACTGGAGGAGGAAAAAAAACAAAAAAAGAAACATATAAGGAGCAAAACCATACTTTGCTCTTCCTTTATCTATCTTTCTGATGGTTTTAACAAATGATGACTGTATTGTCAATGTAGGTTTTGTCAAAGAATGTCTCCTTTTACTATGACTAATTTATTCCTTCAAGACTACAATGTGATTGCACACATTGTGCATGTTGTATATTATGACTTCTTTACTGAAGATCGGAACAAATAACAATACTTGTATTGTCATATATGTACACAATGTACAGTGAACAATTTTTTATGGTAAAAAAAGCTGTTATATTTTTTATAATGAATAAAAAATGATGCTTTTGATACTGTCTACCTACATGTGTCAATAAAGCTTTGCTGCTTTAAAAGTACATTGCTGTTATTTTTTAAATATATATATATATATATCCATAAAGTGTTATAGGTGTTAATTGTGCCATAAATTCTTTTAATTATGGGCTAATTAAGCACAACACAATAAGCATAGTGGATGCATGTTATTTCTGTACATCAAACACAAAGGTTACAACACAGAAATACATGACATGACGTTCTCTTTACATACTACAACTTTTGACCTTTCTCCCGGAAAATAAATTTCGTTCCTTGAGAAACGTCCAGATCATAACACATGCGCATTAATTTGTTGTTTAGAAATTCGGGGAATATTACCATTAATGGGATGAAATTCGGTCATTTTATAAAATTTACCAGCAGGACCGATAATCAAAAAAGACAAAAAATAAAGGAAAGTCTGCAGACAAAATTACCCATACACGTCAAGAATATTTTAATAGTTTAATGTCGTCTGAAAAATCGCAGGATTTTTCACAAATCTATGGCCTGCATTAGAGTCAATGAGTAGGGCGGAGGCAGGGAATGTTTTTAATATGGAATCTAAAGAGAAATCATTCCAAACAACACTTGAAAGTAGATGTATGAAGGAACAGTCACAAAAGTTTAAACCCCAGAATTGTGGCAATGATGAACAGGGGGACAATGAGCAATTATCAGGACTGGGGCCTTATGCAGTTACCCAGTCCTTGCCAGTGGAATTCTCAAGCACTGATATGGACCGTTATTAGCAGTTGATGAAAAGGGAGAGCCACAAGGTAAGGCCAAACTACTGTGAGGAACAGGATAAGAAGGAGGAAAACAGAGAGGTTAGTCAGGGAAAGGCCAGACTGGAGTTAGAAGATACAAAATCAAAGCCTAGCGGGAAAAGTTGTAAGCGTGCGGGAAAGACTCCACTGATCTTTGCTGCCTGTTGGATGGCTAAGGAATATGAACATCTGAAGTTGCAAAACAAATCACTAAAGGAAACTCTTGAAATATCCAAAAGTGACCTGAGTAGTTAAAAAATTTCTGTAACTAATTCTGATGCTAGCCACCAACAGCTTACAAGAGATAACAAAAGATTACAGGAGGAAATGGATCAGTTAGTAGAAAGATTGAAGAATGCAGAAAGTGAATTGAACCAATTCTCTGTCAACTGCCAGAAGCAGTTTGCTCATTTTCCCATTAGAGTAGATGATAAAAAGACTGATTTAAGTATTTGTGAATTCAGTGGGAAATCATCCGCCCCTTGTGTATGTGCGAATATCTGTAAATCTCTGGATGGTAAGAGCAATTGTAAAGCTGCCCCTTCATCTTGTAGGTGTTGCACATACAGTAAATAATTCAACTGTGCGAAGGATGGGTCGGGTGAAACCAGAAGTGCTTTATTAGGAATGGCTGTAACAAACAAAGAAAACTCTTAATTACATGTGACTGGATATGTTCACTGTAATCACTGTCCTGTAGGAAACAAAGTGTTAGATTTTTAGTTCCCACTTCTGTGTCTTCCTATTATCACAGGAAGTAGTTCTGCCCTCTTGTGATGATACAATAAAAATGCAATCACTAGTATCTTCTATTGACAAAGATAGATTACTGTTATATTAGGTATTAGGCTTTGGATTTAAATTTTATGGGGCTGCCTATTTTCTACACCTCTTACATAGGCAGCCAGAAAAAGTTGTTAATCATGTGTCAGTCACTGAATATTCTCAGTCTAAAACAAAGCCTTTAGTTAATAGATGCAGGACCACCTTAGAAAAGATCAAATGTTATGCATGTGGATTATTTGGCCACATTGCACGATTTTTTCAATCAGCTTCTGCTGGAAAGGTAGTGAATCAAAATCCATACAGGACAAGGAGACGTGATGTTGAAGTGTATTCAGCACGCTTTGGAACATGGCCAAGGTGTAATAAGTATGAAAGGCCGAGATCATGGGTCCCATTACAGCATATGAAGGTAGAGAATGCATCTATAAAGGCTGACAATAAGCAACTGAAATGGGAGGAATCATTAAAGGAATCTCGAACTTCCAAAATAGATTTTATGGAAGTAAAAAGAAAACGTCCAGGTTATTGGAGAAGACGAGCTGGTATTAGTGGTATCTAGAATTTGTCTTTAAGCTAACAAATTGTAAGAGTGTGTTTATGGAATCTATGTTGTCTTGTCTGAAGGTAAATGGAATGTTTGTCAGAGCTTCAAAAACCTAATGTTGTCTCAGTTGCTGACAGCCCACTAGTAACTGACACCCCCCCTCCTGTATAGCCAGGTCTGTGAGTGGAAATAACTCTATTGACATGCAAATGGCCTATATTCACTATAATGTGTTTGTTTGTTTTTCTAGGACAAGTTTTGAAGAATTTCTTTGTAAAGTGCAACTCTTTGTAAATGAATGGTAATGCTAAAATGTTTGTTTTTGAGCTGGTCATTTTTATTTTAACCATGGTAAACAATTTTTTTGGGATATTAATGGTATGCCATAAACAAAATCCACGTGGTAATAATTAGCTGACGTCAACAATTTTTGTAATAGAAAAAGTGCACTCTTAAAACATCTCAGAATATGTTTTTTTTTAAATATTCACTGTAAGCTGTGATGGTGTTGTAAAGTCCCTAACCATTGGTTTATTATTTTTTTTAGGTGAAAAATGTAATGTTTTATTACTAAATTTTATTGGTGTTTTACCTCACGTTTTGTCATTGGCTTTCAGGGCTTTCCAAACAGAAGGCGATCATGGCCTCCAATGACAAGAAGTGTTGTTCCAAAAATTGTCTTTTTCCTGTATTGTCTGTTTTCACATGTCCATGTTTATGAGTTTCACCCCCCATTAGCTAGATGGTGCTTGTTTGAGTTTGTCAGTCAGGTTGTGTCTTACTGTTCAGGTCTAGGCGTGTGTTGTATATTCTAATCTAATTGCCTTGTTGTAACTATGTGATCGTTCACTAAAACTTTTGGCCCCATATTGGTGATCCTCAGTGTGCTGGTAACATTCTCCCTTGCAGATTCTGTTCGGTTCCAGCCAACGATCGCTGCAGCACCCACTTACACACACCGCCATTTGTAACGCAGGAACGTGCTCGTTTGGATTGGACACTTGTATGTCCCAATCTGACATGTATGGAGCTCTGGTATGAATGAGTTTCTTTGCTCCTCTGATTGCCGACTAGGTAAAGCCAGTTTTCAGATAGAAATATGATTAGGACAGCGCTATAAGGCTAAAAAGTGTTACTACGTTTATTGTGTTTGTGTTTTGTGAAGATATTCCTAAGGATCAGTAGGTATGATGGTATATGTAGTGCCATGGCTTTAACTTGTAAGGTTTGGCTGGTCCTTGTTGTCTCACAAGACTTGTGTTGTGGACTAGTTAACCTCCTGCTGTTAATTCAATTAGCTACACCCCACCCCTGAGCCAGGCTCTTTTCAAGCTTACCTAATTACCATAGGCTTTTAAAGCAGCAAAGCTTTATTGACACATGTAGGTAGACAGTATCAAAAGCATCATTTTTTATTCATTATAAAAATTATAAAAAATATAACAGCTTTTTTTTACCATAAAAAATTGTTCACTGTACATTGTGTACATATATGACAATACAAGTATTGTTATTTGTCCCGATCTTCAGTAAAGAAGTCATAATATACAACATGCACAATGTGTGCAATCACATTGTAGTCTTGAAGGAATAAATTAGTCATAGTAAAAGGAGACATTCTTTGACAAAACCTACATTGACAATACAGTCATCATTTGTCCAAACCATCAGAAGGATAGATATATAAGGAGCAAAACCACCTTATTGTTCCTAGCAGCCTGCCTTTGTGTATCCAATTGTATTTTTAAGCCGGTTTCCTGTCCAGTGTCACTGTGCACCTCTACCTGTCTTCTAGAGATTTCTGTTTGTTTGTTTGCATGGCTGTATTTGTCCCCAGTATCTGTGTGTCTCCATGCATACCTGTCAGTTTGAATTGTACCCCCTACTGTTCAGGGATCCCAGCGCCTCAGCATGGCAAGGGATTCTTGTTTGTTTATTGCCCATTTTATCCCAATAGTAGCAGTTCCTTGAACACTGCACCTCGGCTCTTCCAAGAGCCCTTCACCTTGTGATACATTTGGGTATGCTGTAGTCTCCTCAGAGACTACATACAGTAGGTGCCCTTCCTGTCCTAGACTCCTAGTGTACCTCAACTAATACTACACTACAGATCTGGAGGTACTCAGAACCAAATTGCTACATGGTGGTGAAGGGGTCAGGAAATCCAACTTGCTCTGTCCAGTACCCAGGTACAATCAGAGGTGTCCCAGGACCTCGGAGGAATGATTGCCTCTTTCTCAGTGGGATAATTTCCACTTTGCAGAGACATGTAGGGTAGTATCCAAGTTTGCTATGAGTCAGAAGGATTGGTTGGCCCAGTTCCATGGCTGTCAAAGCCTGACTTGCAATGTCTCATCCCTGTGTCCAGTTGCAGGGACTGAACAACCTGCATATACCGCAGTCAATTTGGGTACTATCCTAACGGACTTTACTGTGTTACACCCCCGAGTCCATCATGTTTTGATGGTTTGAGTCCGGACATCCTCAGATGATTGATACTGATGAGTGCTGGAGAAAGGAGAGTGTTATGTTGTGCCAAGGAAAACAGGACAGGATCAGGAGACAGCAATGCTGACACAAAGAGAGGTCGTGTCTAATGGATACTGAGGAATTGTCCCAACCTTATTTAGAATACTTGGGGCAAGGGTATTAGTGCCGGTATCAAATGTCTAGTGATGCCCTATATTCTACATACGGGTTACATTGCACTCAGCGGGGTACACTACCTCGGGGAGTCCACTCTACATATCCTTTCCTTGGCATAGATATAGCAGAGACACAGGGATATACCCCTATTACCTCAGAGAAAAGGCTTGGTCTCAAACCTAACACCCCCATAGATCTTCAGAAATGTCCTTTGGAATTTGGAGCAGAGTTAAAAAGTTTGGTTCTGGGCAAACCAGTGTTAGATAGCGCCAACAGTTGGTGCAGTGCGTTAATAGGAGGACCCAGCTCAAGGGGCTTATAATCTAAAGGGAGGGGGTTGTACAAAAAGTAATAGCTGCGGGAGAATGGTCTGATGGAGCTGGCTGAGGTATAGTTTTTAGGTGGAGGCGGATGAGGTTCCCCTAAATAAATTAATTTTCTAGGATCACCTAGTGGTGGACAGGGTAGGAGCTGGCTGGACATACTGGGGAGGGGAGTTCCAGAGGTTCTGGAGCAGTCCTGATGATGAGCAATGGAGGAGGTAACAAGGGAGCTGCAGATCAGGATGTCTTAGGAGGAGTGAAGTGGTCAACTTTGGTGTTATCTTTGGATCAAAGTCGATTAATCCAAGTAACACACACATTAGAGAGAGATGCTAAGGTATGCTGATGAGTTTTTTTCGGGTACAGTCCTAAAGCCACAGCTTTCTTAAACATCTTACTCCACCCTCTTCATCTGATTTGTGTAACCCTGTTGCTTTTCCTGATGCAATTAATAATGTGCATCACCATCTGGGAAATGAACACCAAACTTATGAGGTGTACCTCAATGAAGTATCTCCTATTGAGAAACAGAGAGCCCATTAACTCAGAAATTGCTCTCTGAAAAACCTGATCCGACCTAGACAAACATAAAAGAATTTTTCACACTCAAGAGAGGACTCTAAAACAACATAAAGTTAAAGAAAAAGGAAACGCATAATGTTCTTTGTTTCTTTTTTCCCCATTTTTATTGTTTTTTTGGTTTGGTTTGTTTTAGGGAGAAGCTTCTAAATTAGAGCAATAAAATGCAGTCAGGTTTATCTAAATTCTAAAAGTTTTTTCGATCAATTTCTTTTTACTCTCTCCATTTTTGTGTACTTGACCTGCAAATATACTGTTGATTACTAGTATGGCGGAGGACTTGTCTATTGTCAAGTAACTGCTGCAATTTTTGCAATGTTTTTGTGTTTTAATAGTTACCAATAGTTTTTTTCAAGGCAACTATATATACAGTATATATTTAAATTTTTTTTCTTTTCACTTTTTCTCATTTTTAATTTTTTTTTGTATGAATACAGATTCATTGCTCTTCACCATCCTTAAGTAAAAGTCGCAGTTGGAGGAGCATTAAATCTGTACCCTTTTTATTTTTATATCATTTTGTTTATGCTTTTGTTTTTATTAATCTTTCCTCTTTCTTTTTCCTTGTTTAATAATCCATTAGCATATAATTTTTTAGATAAATGAGCTGTGAATTATTCGGCTGTGGCATTCGTGCCCGACTCAGCTTCAAGAGTCCGATGGGGATCCACAGGCTTATTGCTTCCTGCAGACATCCCTCAATCTTCCTACGGCGTCAACCCAAGCCCTGTGAGTGGGTGGGGAGAACCCAGGGACTGAGACCTGGCAATAGCATGCAGCATTGGCCATCCCCACCTTCCGGGCCCTGGTAAATACCGGCTACCGACTACCGGCATCCTGTGGGGATCCTACTTTACTTGCCCACATTAAGACACCTATGCTTAACAACCTTAAAGGCCAAACAACTGCTTCACACTTGATTTCCCCCCAATAACATTCTCCTTTTTTTGTATACATGTATGATTGTCTGGAGGCCTGCCCTACCACCACCTGAAGAAACAACAACCACCACGTCATCTCTTGAGACAAGGGTGCAAAAGCTAGACCTTCCCCAACTATCTTTCACCATGTTGAATAGTGCCATTTCATGGTCTGATCCAATCTTTGGAAACATTGCACAGTGTTCCAAAGCTACGGGACTAAAGATACCAGGATCCCGCCATCGATGTTGGAGTGCCGTCCTTCCGAGGCAGAGGGGCGAGGAAAAATCGCAGCACAGGCATACATTGTCTGAATGTGAGGTCTCAGAGGCACCAGGACTTCTTTGTTTACTCAGGACAGATAAGGAGAAGGCCGCAGTGGTGGTGGGAGGGTTGGGCCTTCTGGGTGGGTACAAAATCATTGAGAGAGGGCAAAAGTTCTCCAATGAACTTGAGGGGGAAATGTAATGGCAATTTTGGGCCTATAGTAATCTTCACCTTCATGAAGGTTATTGTGACTGTGGGGGGATTACACTTCAAAAGCCATTTTTTTTTTTCTAGAAATGTTTTTTAAAAAAAAGTGTGAAATATGTTCTTTTTCAATGATAAATAATATATATATGACATGGTATTCAAACTATATAACATGAAATATTTCTGAGACATTATGTAAAGTCTTATATTAATGCAAGCTCTCCCAGCTGAAAACAAGTGCTCTGTCTCTCCAATCTAAGCATTGATAGTGTGATCTCTGTAACTTACAGTTGTGATGAGATAGCAATAACTTCAACCTCCCTTGGATACCACAATCAGTGACTCATTCGATAAGACATCTTTTAGATCTTGTTAAGTTTATTCCATAAACTGAGAGAATCTTACAACAATGAACATTCCAAAGGTCAAAAGATCATAATGTTTCCTGCTCCATGACATGAGGCTTGAGTTGCAATGCATTTCTGGGAAAGGGGGAGAGCTATCTATACAGCATTAACTAAACCAAAGGAAAGGGAGGAGTAGAAACAAAATATAGAAACACTTCAAGGCATATGACAGTCATGTGAAACATGACAACAAGAATATCCTTGAATATAATTCAAGTAACACTGTACTTCTCAAAGCAATTCTCAAACAAGAGGAATTTGCTTTTCTGCCAATAGGGGGCACTGCAGTGGAAAGGCTAAAATTGTGTTTGCTTGTGGACTCCATCTTGTAGCTCCTACAGTTGGATGATTATTGGGATACAGTAAAATGATAGTTTCTGTCCTCTCAGATCTTAATTGACAGGTAAGAGTAAATTTATCTGACAAATTAGTTCATCTTTATAATCTTTAAATGATTCATAATAATATTCTCCACCACCACAGCATAATTTTTACCTATAGTCCTCTCAGTAAATTGTGTTTTCTTTTCCTCCTCTCAATAAAATAGTGAGACCAGCATCTAGAGTTTGGAAATATTTCCATAGTGCAATTTCTGCCGAGAGCAAAACTGCAATTTTCAAATACTGTGAGAAGAAACATTCTTTTCCAAATGCTACAAAGATGACAAAACATACCCTTGCATGCCAGAGCTACCCTAAAGACATTAAAGAATACTTTACGGAGGTAAATCATAAAGGACCATAATGAAAGTGCAAATATATTTTCCCTCCAGTTTTCAATCCAGAAACACGATTTCTGCTGCTTCTGGATCATCACAAAGTGTTTATTCACCAGCAACATCTTAAAGTAAGGGAGTATTACAAACCACAGCCTCCCAACAATACACAATACCTTCATTTATAGGTAAAATGACACTTGAAATTCAGGATAAAATTGATCAAACTCGGCCGGCTCCTGGATGGCAGCGCGATAGACACCGCTCCGTCCACCCGCCAGAGATAACATGCCGCAACCCCGAACCGAGGGACACAGACATCACAGGTAGGGAGGTAAGAGGTATGCAGACCTCACCAGCCATGCCACGCCGCAGAAAAACCCCTGGACCACCAGGGAAACTTACCCACTTCTTCTCCCGTCACCACCGATATCCAAGATGGCGCCGGCGGCAGCACAAGTGAACATGACAGGCAATAGGGAGATCAGACAGCCCAGCCCCTTGATCCCAGGCTGCGATACACTCTGTACCCTGGGGATCCTGTAAAGTTTTCTCCACCATTATCCCCCACAACACGCAGCCCGGCTAAATCCAGGCAGCGCTTGGACACAGACCCTGCAGCTGACTATCAGACCCTTAATCAGCCACTGTTTCAATTGAACTCCGACACGCCAGTAATAGAGGCATTTCCTGCAGTGGACCAGCCCATAACAGAGCTCTGCATGAAAAATATGTTATCGCTCAAACAATCCTTACATAGTGATATTCAGGCGTCACTAGCTCAGATTATGTCAGTGGTCAAAAAACAGGAACGCAGATTACACCATATTGAGTCCAGAATGGAGGAGATTATTACGGCGCATAATGACCTGATTGACGCACATACTGACCACACGTCAGATATCGAACAAATAAATCTGAAACTAGCGGATCTAGAAGACAGCTCACGACGCAATAACATCAAATTCAGAGGTATTCCTGAAACCGTCCCTAATGGGGAGTTGCTCCCCTATATACAGCAATACATGAAATGCCTCATCCCATCTCTCTCGGACGTAGAGTTGGCCATAGACAGGGCTCACCGACTGCCCAAACCACCGTTTCTCCCAGCCTCAGTCCCAAGAGATGCTCTGGCGCAGATTCATTTCTACCACATCAAGGAAAAAGTTATGACGGCAGCCAAAAATCCACCCTCACTCCCCCCGTCGCATGCAAATATTCGACTGTTTGCTGACCTATCAAAGGCTACGCTCCTGAATCGCAAGAAAATGATTACTATCACTAAAGCTCTGCACAATCACGGTATAAGCCATCAGTGGGAATTCCCAACCAAACTCACTGTTAAACATCACAGTAAAACCTTCACCATAAGAAACCTTGACGTGGGCCTAGAGCTGCTAACAGCGTGGAATATACTACCCACAGAGGCTCCACACCCCACAACTAACAACATCCAGCAAATGGAGGCAGAGTGACCCTCCCCTAATACTCCTTGTTCATACCTTCAACGCATCACCTCGGAAAATACACGTTAATCTTTTAATCTCTGGCGATCGGCCATGTTCTTTCAAGTGAAAAATGTCTTTTTTACCTAAAAAAAGTTAGGCATTACCCTTTTTACGGCCAATGCCGTCTAAAGACCCCCAAGTTTACAGTAGCTCATCCGGCTACTCAAGTTACCTGCGTTTTCTGCAAGTTATTTTTACCCTTTCTCCCCTACCTCCCTCCCTTCCCTACCGACCTCACCAGTCGATCAAATATACCATCTCTTTACCAGAACTTTACGACATATCGTGGAAAACTCTCCCCAACCTGTCGATCAAGCCAAGACCTCACCTTCCAGTCATCAAGATGCACTTCCAAGATGAACTTCTATACAAACGCATCCATCCGCATATATCTATCCTAAACAACATCTCGACCTCTTCATTAACCAAACTAAAGTCAAACACCATGCTTAATATCACGTCACTCAATGTTCACGGCCTAAACTCACCCTTCAAGAGATCTATGCTGCAAAAAGAATCTCAAACACTTCAAGCCGACGTTCTCTTCTTACAAGAAACACATTTCGCAACATCCAAGATCCCTAAATGGCAATTACACCGCTATTCACACCTCTTTATGGCTACCAACCCAAAGAAAAAAAACGGTGTCATCACAGCTATAAAAGACTCTGCTCAATTCCAATACATATCTGATGTAGCAGATCCGCTAGGCCGCTACCATATTTTACTATGCCGCATAAATGACGTTCTCTACACACTATTGAATCTCTACAGCCCCAACAAAAATCAGCTGCAGTTCTTCCGCAATCTCTATACCACCATCTCTGCCCACAAACAAGGCAGACTTCTTATTGGTGGAGATTTCAACATAGTTGGCAATCCTCTTCTAGACTTCCTCCAACAAGAGATCTCGCACACAAACTTTCAACCGTTTTCTCTGCAACAACGACCTTTACGATATATGGAGATGCCACCACAGCAACGAGAAAGATTTCACCTACTTTTCCCCTTCTCAATTGTCCTATTCCAGGATCGACTTTTTCATTACAGATAAATGGACACTACAACATGTTATATCATCAAAAATCGGAACCATCACCTGGTCAGACCATGCTCCAATCAACACAATCTTGGACAATAACCAACGCTCTGCAATTCCACCCATCTGGAGCCTGAATTCTACAGTCCTCAAGAACCCAGAAAACCAAACACATCTACTAGATGCCCATAACCTTTTTTTCGACTGTAATGACACACCGGATGTTTCTATAATGACTCTTTGGCCAGCTTATAAAGCTTACATGAGAGGTATCCTTATACAACTAAATTCCCGAATCAATAAACAACGATCCTACCAAATTGACAAACTCCTAAACTCCATAACAACAAACGAAGAAATTAACAAAAAAAACCCAAATGCTTTCACTTCTAAATCCCTAACAACAGACAGAAACAAGCTTTAATTATTACTGCTCCATAAATACGACCTTAACCTTCAAAAGTCCAAATCACAATTTTATTCCCTAGGTAACAAAGCAAACTCACTCCTTATGAAAATGATTAAACAGCGTCGGCTTAAATCCAAGATCAACCTAATTCGACATCCCACAACCCACATATCGCTTACAAACCCACAAGAGATAGCTAACGCCTTTGCGAGCTACTACCAATCTTTGTATAATATCAAAGATGACCCGGACACAACACAACCGTCGACTCTATCCATCTTAAACTTCCTGGCAACCGTTAAACTCCCCCAACTCACCCTCTCACAACTTGAATCTATCTCGGCCCCGGTATCCGCGGCAGAAATAGAAAAAAACATAAAATCTTTACCTCTAAACAAATCCCCGGGAAATGACAGATTTACAAACGAATACTACAAAATATTTGCCCCCAGTCTGGCACCACAATTATCTGTTCTCTTCAACCAAACAGCATCCTCAGGACAATTCCCTAACGACATGCTGCAGTCTATAATCACAACCATCCCCAAACCTGTAAAAATCCCCAAATGACCCAAAACTACAGACCAATCTCGCTATTAAATACAGACATCAAACTATACGCTAAAATAATTGCCCAAAGATTACTCCCCCACCTCCCCACACTAATCCACCCAGACCAAGTGGAATTTATCCCTGGTCGACAGGCCCCAGATGCACGTAAACAAATCATATCACTACTACACAACCTTGAAAGCTCTAAACAACCTTTCCTACTACTATCCCTAGATGCTGAGAAAGCATTTGACCGCATCCACTGGCAATTCATGAAACTTACTCTCCAAAAATTTGGCTTTATGGACTGGATATTATCAGCGATATTATCTCTCTATTCTAACCCCTCAGCTAGAGTACTTACTAATGGCACCCTCTCCCAACCCTTCCAGATTTCTAATGGTACTAGGCAGGGCTGCCCCTTGTCCCCCATATCAATCAAATCTCTCCATACAACACACCTCTCGACATTAGGAAGTGTA
Source organism: Staurois parvus (assembly GCF_062004578.1). Lineage (NCBI taxonomy): Eukaryota > Metazoa > Chordata > Amphibia > Anura > Ranidae > Staurois > Staurois parvus. The sequence continues at coordinate 1,351,864 of NW_028318226.1, forward strand.
GCGACCCTAAAAATGTGTATCTTGCCCAAGATCCTATACATATTCGGCACGCTCCCCATTCCAGTCCCCAATATATTCTTCTCCAAACTACAAACTGTCTTCGCCAAATTCTTATGGAATTCAAAAAAACCTAGATGCTCTACGAATCTCCTAATACGCCTAATGCACAGGGGAGGCGTTGGCCTCCCTCACCTGAAATCATATTATACTGCTTCGTCGCTAGATCAGATCTATTTCTGGTGGCACCCTACCGACGAAAAAACATTGACTACCATGGAAACAATCCCCCTTTCTGGCCATTCGCCTGATAATATTTTATTCCTCCCCAAGACCAGTCAACACCAACTCATACCGAAACACCCCTGCATACAAGCTTCTCTCCAAGCCTGGTATGATCTTCTTGCACTTAACCATATGGACACCAAACCAATCCCTACACCGCTTGCAACTCTCCGTTTCATCATCCCATCTCTTAAGCTATTACATTGGGGAAAACAAGGCATTACACACATCCGCGACATCTACACAAACGATAAACTAGATTCTTTTTCAACCCTCCAGGAAAACTTCCATCTCCCCAACACTGATCTCTATACATATATACGGATAGCGCACTTCTTACAAAAATCGACTATTCCACATATAATGACAGTCCCATCTGCTACAATCAATTTCCTACAAAAACCACAATACCCCAAGAAAGGGATCTCAACCTTCTACACGCTCATTACCAACACCCAGTTCACATTAAGAACCACCTCTATATATAATTGGGAAACTAATCTCTCACTCTCGATACAACCTCATATTTGGGAAAGAACTTTTACCATCACCCATAAAGCCTCTAGATGTAGCTCACATTGGGAAACGTACATGAAAATTCTACACCAATGGTATCTAACACCAACCAAACTATCTCTGTTCTACCGTCAATACTCACCCAAATGTTGGAGACAATGTGGAGAACTAGGCTCACTTTTTCATGAAATGTGGACATGTACAGTTGCAAGAAAAAGTATGTGAACCCCTTGGGATTACGTGGAGTTTTGCATGAATTGGGCATAAAATGTGCTCTAAATGTCATCTAAGTCACAACAATAGAAGAACAGTCTGCTGAACATAATACTACACAAACATTAGATGTTGCCATGGTTTAATTGCACATAACATGTAAACATTCACAGTGCAGGGAGGAAAAAGTATGTGAGGCCCTAGCTTAATGACTTCTCCCAGAGCTAATTGGAGCCAGGAGTGAGCCAACCTTGATTCCAATCAGTGTGATGATATTGGATGTGTTGCTGACAGCTGTCCTGCCCTTAAAAAACACACACCTGTTTTGGGTTTACTGGTTTCAAGAAGCACTGTCTGATGTGAACCATGCCTCGCAGAAAAGAGCTCTCAGAAGACCTACGATCAAGAATTGTTGACTTGCATGAAGCTGGAAAGGGTTACAAAAGTATCTCCAAAAGCCTTGATGTTCATGTGTCCACGGTAAGACAGACTGTCTACAAATGGAGAAAGTTTAGCACTGTTGCTACTCTCCCTAGCCATGATCGTCCTGTAAAAATGACTGCAAGAGCACAGCGCAGAATGCTGCATGAGGTAAAGAAGAATCCCAGAGTGTCAGCTAAAGACCTACAGAAATCTCTGGCACATGCTAACATTTTTGTTGACGCATCTACAATAAGGAAAACATTAAACAAGAATGGAGTACATGGGAGGACACCATGGAGGAAGCCATTGCTGTCCAAAAAGAATATTGCAGCACGTTTGAAGTTTGCAAAAGAGCACCTGGATGTTCCACAACACTACTGGCAAAATATACTGTGGACAGATGAAACTAAGATTGAGTTGTTTGGGAAGAACACACAACACTATGTGTGGAGAAAAAAAGGCACAGCACACCAACATCAAAACCTCATCCCCACTGTAAAACATGGCGGAGGGAGCATCGTGGTTTGGGGCTGCTTTGCTGCCTCAGGGCCTGGACGGATTGTTGTCATTGATGGGAAAATGAATTCCAGAGTTTATCAAGACATTTTGCAGGAAAACATACGACCATCTGTCCGCCAACTGAAGCTCCGCAGAGGAAGGGTGATGCAACAGGACAATGACCCAAAGCATACAAGTAATTCAACTAAACAATGGCTGCAACAGCACAGAATACGCCTTCTGGAGTGGCCCAGTCAGAGTCCTGACCTCAACCCGATTGAAATGCTGTGGCATGACCTTAAGAGAGCGATTCACACCAGACATCCTAAGAATATTGCTACATTGAAACAGTTTTGTGAAGAGGAGTGGTCCAAAATTACTCCAGATCGTTGTGCAGGTCTGATCTGCAACTACAGGAAATGTTTGGTTGAGGTTATTGCTGCCAAAGGAGGGTCAACCAGTTATTAAGTCCACATACTTTTTCTTGCAACTGTAAGTCTCTAACATCCTATTGGAACAAAGTGTTTCAACTACTCTCTTCAATCACTGCATCCCCAATACTTCCAAACCCAGCTCTTGCACTCCTACACATTGGGATCGAAAAATTCCCTACAGATTCCCGCACCATCATCATACACACGTTAGCGGCTACCAAAATCAACATCACCAAATTATGGAAATCGCATAACACTCCTATCATAAATCTCCTTATTGACCTTAACTGTCAATGCGAGATGGAAAAGAGATCAGCACTATATAAGTCTTCATATTGAAAATTTGAATGCCAATGGTCTAAATGGCTGCAAAACCCCAACTGCACTGTAAAATGATGCTCACATAACTTTATTGCACAAGAACCCTTTCAACTGACTGGTGTTTAGTTTCTTCTCCCCTCCCCATACACTTCACCCCCCCCCCCCATCCTCTCCCCCCATAATCCTCTTCTATCCTTCACTTGTTCTGTACGTTATACATTGCTCCACCCTGGTTCACGCGACACCAAGTATACATCTCAAGTAAGCAAAGCCTATAGCGATGCCGTCCCTAGCCTAGTGGTGGGGAAAATGTTCATTATATACCTTGCTATATTCAATGTGAACCGCACTGACGCATTTAACTTCGATCTGTTAAAAAATTTTGTCTTTCAATAAAAACTATTTGAACTAAAATTGATCAAATTCTTGCAAGAGCAATATGTGTTTCTAGATCAGCATTGTCAATAACTGAAAATGTATATTGGTGGGAAGCTTTGACATTATTACGAAGGAAAAGGGGTGGTTACCTGTTCTCATGTATAGTTGAAATGTTCCTAACATATACAGTCCTTGTTATTCCATTTGCAAAAAAAAATAACATTTTAAAAAGCAAGTTTAGTTTATATACACTACATTTCACGTCCCCAGTGTAACAAAATAATTTTCAATTTTTAAAACTACTTCACATTGAATTTTTTTTCCAATTTTTCTAAACATTTCCATTTTTTCCAGAAAAAAAACTGATTTTTTTTCCCCCCATGGCTTTAAAATTCTGGATAACGTACCCCTGGAGAGTTGCAAGCCAATTATATGAGCTGTCAAACCAAGTTCCTGATATTCCCACGAAGTCTGGGCTTCCAAACAAACCTGCTCACATCTTGAACAGCAGTTTTCAATTTCAACGGTTGTTCAAGCAACCTATATATGAAGCAAGAAGGGAGTCGCATCTCCACTGTTAGACATGTTACCTACTAACATAATGAGAATCATCAAATGTTTTCATTTTAATAGGCTTTTATTTTATCTAAATGTATTTTAGCACTTTTTGTTTGCCCTAGATGTTTGAACATGTCTTGCTTATAGTGTCCTTCAGCATTCTCAATGCCTCTCTGTTTTACTCACAGTGACCCCCTCGGGGTTTCCTCCGTATTCCTGCTCTGCATTCTCAGCGCCCACCCCATATTCACAGCACCATCTCTGTATTCACTGCACCTGCTTGGCACTCACATTGTACCGCACCACTCACTGTGCCTTCTCAGGACTCACAATACCCTTAGTATACGCAGCACCCTCTCACTACTCAGTGTCCTCAGTATTCCCAGTGCCAAGCTCCTTTCAGTATTCAGTGCCTTAGTACTTACAGTGCTCTTCAGTACTCATAGTGTCTCTTCATCTTCAGCTTTTTAGCAGAGGTCTGAAGGTTTAGTGCCAAAATTGACATATTTAGAATCATTGATAAATTCCTCCACCTTGACTAACGCCCCAGTTCCAGCTGAAGAAAAATAGCCACAAAGCATATTGTACATAATGCTGCCACTACTATGCTTCACTACAGGTATAGTGTTTTTTGTTTAAGCACAGTGTTGGTTTTGCACCAGACTTTTTTTATTATGACCAAAAAGTCCAATCTTGAACTCGTCCAACCATAACACATTTTTTTTGTTGCTGGACTTGGATGTTTTTCGTAGTAAGAAAAGGTTTTTGTTTTGATACCCTACCCTACCCAGACATATGAAGAATACAGGTGAATGTTGTAACATGTAGTACTAGCCAGAAATTCCTGCAACTGCTTTAATGTTGCTGTAGACCTTTTCGAAGCCTCCCCACCCAGTTTTCTTAATTTTTTTTTTCACCATTTTGGAGGAACATCCAGTTCTTGTCACTGCTGTGCCACACTTTCTTCACTTGTTGATGACCATATTCATGGTGTTCCATGGTATAGTTAATGTCTTGGAATTTTCCTTCTCCTGCCTGATAGGAAGCAACATTGAGATCCCTTTGAGGCTTTGCAAGCTCTTTGCAGACTATGGCTTTTCATGTAAGAGACAACGGAGTAAATGTCAGAAACATCCTACTTGAACACCTAAACTTTATAAAGGGATTAATCAGTGTTGCTTTCATTGATGGCAAATGTGTAGTGACTACTATTTGATATCAGTTTCAATGTGATTGGTTCATTCTGAACAAAGCCGCATCCCAAATTATAAGAGGGTAAGCAAACTTATGCACCCACACTATTTTATTTTTTTCCCCACTTAAAATTTTCAGTTTGTTTTTAAATTGGATTGTACAGATTAAATGTCACATGAAAAGGAGAAAATTCTGGAGTGATTTATCTTGGCCTGATTTTTTATACTTGTCAAAAAGCTGTCATTTTTTTCAAGGGTATGTATACTTTTTATATATTTTACATATCCATCCTAATGTACAACTATTTGTGACAGATATAGCTGTTTATACAATTGTGTAGTGTAGAGCTTATCTTCTAGAGAGAGGATAGATTAACAACAGAATGTAGGTTGCACCTCCTGAAGTACATTATAGTAAAACAGTTTGCCTGGGTGGTGCTATTTACTAAGCGATAACCATATTGACTTACTTATCAAAGCAGAAAACAAATTAGGACTATGGGCGGACACTGGAAAGGAACCAAACCTAACAAAAAGGTGTGAACAAATAAAAGGAAAACCAGAGGCACTTACAATGTTTCTTAGCTATGCATGTTACACAGTAGTCAGGTTGAAGAAGAAAAAAAGAAAGAAAAAAAAAAAAAACCACACTGATTTATTTGGTTCAATAAAAAAAAAAAAAAAAAAAAACACACACACACACACACACACACACACAACTAGAAAACCCCATATAGAATATCCTATACAAACAGTTGATCCAGAGGAAGGCAAAAAAGCCCAATATAACATGATCCAATTAGCTCCAGTTCAGTTAAGCTTTGCTCATAGCTTAGATCCTCTATGCCTCTTATCAGTTTGGTTGCCCTTCTCTGCACTCTCTCCAGTTCCCCAATGTATTTTTTGTGAATTGGTGCCCAAAACTGAACTGCATATTCCAGATGAGGTATTACTAATGATTTGTCTCTCTTAAGTCTATACATCATTATACAAGAATGCATTTTGCTCACTTTAGAAACTACACTTTGGCATTGCATGCTATTATTAAGTTTATGATCTACCAGAACCCCAAGATCCTTCTCCACCACTGTCTCCCCTAGCAGTTCTCCTCCTATGTATGCAAGTGCATAACTGTACATTTATTAGCATTAAACCTCATTGGCCACATCGTTGCCCAATTAAACAGTGCATTGAGATTAGCTTGTAAGTTGGAGACATCCTGTAAGGACTTTATTCCACTGCACAGCTTGGTGTCATCTGCAAGCACTGAAATGGTATTGTAGCTAGCTTGACATTTATCATAGTGGTCTGGACTTTCTAAAGATAAGTTTGCTGTAGGGCAATCATGGAAATGCCTTTCCACAGGTACTTTTAGGATAAGAAACAGATGAGGATTCCTAGCATGCTTCGCTATTGCCAGGATCAGTGTTTCCATTATTTCTTCCTGCAATAAAGTGCATTAAAGAGGAACTATAGAACTGTATGTATCTAGATATACGGTGTACATGTAAGAAAACCAAATTATGGTAAGGAACCTTACCAGTGTGTGTACATGCTTTATGAACCTTAACACCTGCCACAGCTATTTTAAAATGACAGACAGAACTCTCCTAAAGTGTATGTCAAAACAAAAGAATGAAAAAAAACCCAAAAAAACTGCAATACATGCACATCCCATGTTCGATCCATTTAAAATTGCTGTTGATCTGCCAGTGTACTCTGGCACTGATAGGGTATACTCCTAATTTGCTATGAACACAGAGCTTACTGCACTAAAATCCCATGCAGTGTTGTCAGCCATGCTTGCTGAACTACATGAGTCTATCCCCACCCATGTTTGTCCCATTTCACATGCAAACATTAATATCTTGCTGCAGTCCTTACTCCCCACACCCTGCCCCCACACTTTGTGCAAGGAAACAGCTCTTTGGACATGCAGTCATGGAGGTGTGCTTAAACCAATAGTAACTGAGCTTTCAGCAGTTGGCACTGAAAACATTTTGAAGCCTGCAGATGACATTGCAGGGAATAATAATTTAGGATTATTGTACTCATCATAAAACCAAGTCCCATTGCAGGGCACAGGAAGCGTTTAACCTTCAGTTAATACTGCTGCCTACAGGAGAGGACTATGGCAAACCAAAATAACTGTAGGCCATCTGAGGAAAACCCCTCCTACTATCAGCATACCTTAGTTTTGTAGCAAAGCAGTACAGAAGGCATGGTCATAAAAACAGACTAGTGGGTCCTGGTTCCCTCAATGGACTCTAAGAAAAGGATTTTATGGTGAGTACAAAAAATCCTATTTTTACTCTTGTCCATTGAAGGACACAGGAAATCTTTAACCTTTGGCACTTCCAAAAGCAGTCCAACTCAGAGGTGGACAAACAAAAGTGCTAAACTGGCACAAAAAAAAAAAAGAAAACCCACAACAGAAAAACTAGGGACTGTCTGCAGCTCAAAGAGCTGCCTGAAGGACCTTACACCTGAAGCTGACATCAGATGAGGCCAAAACATTCACCTCATATAGAGTAAAGAATGTGTGAGCAAATGAACAAGTGGCAGTCTTGCAAATCTGGAAACTACATGTGGTTCTGCAATGTGTCTGTCCTGGATATTAGCCACTTGCCCTCCAGAGGATTTACCCTCCTTCCTGACCAGGCCATTTTTTACGTTACGGCGCTGCATTACTTTAACTGACAATTGCACGGTCATGCAACACTGCACCCAAATGAAATTTACATCCGTTTTTTTCCCCACTAATTGAGCGTTCTTTCAGTGGTATTTGATCGCCTGTGCATTTTTTTATTTTTTGCGCTATAAAAAATACGTGTAAATTAATTGGTTTTCGTGAAAGTTTTAGCATTTACAAATGGCAGTATATATACTGGTATTTTGTTTTTCATTTTTACTAGTAATGGCGGCGATCAGCAACTTATAGCGGGACTGCGGAGGGCATTCTGACACTGGGGGGGAACTGACTTGGTGTCACTGACATCCCCAGTGACACCAATACAGTGATCAGTGCTAAAAAAAAAAAAAGCACCGACACTGTACTAATGACACTGGGCAGGAAGGGGTTAACATGTGATAACTCTGCTATGCAAAGCCATGCATAGCAGTGTGCAGGAGCTGACGGGAGAGAACTATTTTGTTTACTTACAGTTATCTCCCTCTGTCAGTAATCCTGATTGATCACCAGGCGCTAGCAAGTAATCACTGGTCGGGACCTGGTGAAAGACAGCTGAGGCCACTAATAGTGGCAAAGGCAAGGCACGCGTGCCCCCTACCCTGAGATGCTAAATCACGTGTATGTATATATATGTGATTTTGCGCACCCCTGCCACCCTGTAGCAGTATATCTGCTATAGGGTGGCGGGAAAGTGGTTAAAACTGAAAATGTTGGGCGCATGCGCGACTAGGGATGATGTCGGACGCGGATTGCTGAGCTCCGCTCATCCCCGGCCAGTAGTGACTCACCCGCTCCGCTCCACGGCATATTCTCTGCTACGGGTGAGTCACACAGTACAAGCACCCGGCCCAGCATAAGGGAGAGGCTTCCATGGGGAAGATAGGGCGCTGGAAGCCCCCCTCCCCGCAGCCGCAGGATCCGCGGCCCTCGCCGCTCCGACGATTTTTGACTAGGCCGCAATCCCCGGCCTCAAGTAGTGTCAGGAGTCCGAGGAACGATCCCGGACCCCCAGTGGCCACGGAGGGTACTGCACCCTGCACTCTAACAGAGCAGCTGACAGCCTCTGCTCTGATCCATCCACAAATGGAGGCTCCCGGACCCCCAGTGGCCGCGGAGGGTACTGCACCCTGCACTCTAACAGAGCAGCTGACAGCCTCTGCTCTGATCCATCCACAAATGGAGGATTCTGATTCCCAAGCCACAGCAGGAGGGGTTATGGACCACCCTACACCAGGGTATCTTCCTACCCCTAGCCAAAACCCTCAGCAGGCTATATTGTCATCTACGCTTACAATTTCTGCGTTGGACGATAAGTTGCAAGTCTTTTTACGTAATATCACCGCCTCCATAACCGCTGAAGTTGGTAAATTGGCTATAGATCTCAGAAGGGAAATAGCCCAGATTGGAGACCGCACGGATAAACTGGAAAACAAGTTTGATGATTTGGTGCAATACGTTCATGTCTTGGAGGAAGATAACGCATATCTGAAACACTCCATGTCCCAAATGCAGCTCCAACATGAGGACCTGGAAAACAGGGAACGGCGCCAAAATATCCGTATTCGCGGTATGTCCGAATCTATTGCTGATGCACAACTACACCACCACCTACTGTCCTTCTTCATTGCAACTGCTCCCATGATCCCAGAGGCAGACTGGCGAATGGACAGGGCTCATCGCTCTCTGGGCCCTAAACCTGTTGAGGGCACCAGGCCACGCGACGTTATAGTCCGTTTCCACTACTTTCAAAGCAAAGAAGCCTTACTATCAGCGGTTCGCCACAAATCCTCTTTGGAATTTAAAGGTGACAGACTCCAGCTCTTCTGCGATCTTTCTCCAATTACTCTTGCCAAACGGCGTGCTCTGAAGCCGATCACCACACACCTTCAGCAACATCGTATCCTGTATGGTTGGGGGTTTCCCATCAAGCTGGTCGTTTCTAGGGACAATACTCAAGTTGTTCTCCGGGATCTTCATGAAGCGGACTCTTTCCTAAAACAGTTGGGACTTCCACCTTTATCGGATGATGTGTCCTCTTTGCCGCCTACTCCATCCCGTCCTTCCGCCACCCCCAACAAGATCTGGACACCAGTCCGCGGAGGTCGGAAGAGACTCTCACGCACCCCGCAATGTCCACGTTCTTCTTGATCAAGCGATCCACCTGCCTGATGATTCTCAGGGGTGACCTTCTGTGGCGAATCTGGTGCTGTTCTCTCTCTCCTGTTTCATACATGGTTTTTATACCGGTTTTTGTCATTTTGGCCGGCCAAACCCTTGTTGGGTGCATTTTTTGCTTCTGTTTCTCCTGGCCGGGTTTGACGACCTCCCGGATGTGTCGGATGTCGTGCTACCCCCGATCTTGTCTAGCCATTGGCCTAGACGACTTGGGCTTAGTTGACGTTCCCAAGTTTATATCCTTGCGGATACCTGTTTTTCACTGTATAATCTTTTCTTTTGTGTTATTTGATTGCTTTATGTTTTTTGTTTTCTATTCTACTACATCGATGGTATTTCACTCATTTGTCATGCTAATACATGTAGTTCAGTCGTTGTTATTTCATAATGGCTTTGAGGTTTCTGTCGTATAATGTTAAGGGCCTCAACTCCATTCAAAAACGGTGGATGGCTTTGAAGGAATTTCGATCCTCAGGAGCAGACATTATGTTTGTCCAAGAGATCCATTTCAAATCATCTGGCTCCTTTCGTTTTGCCTCAAGATTTTTTCCCAAGCCTATTCGGCCTTTGATTCTTCCGGGAAGGCCGGGGTGGCAATTTTGATTAGGTCACACTGCTCCCTTCGGGTTGTTTCCTCCAAGGTTGACCAACAGGGTCGCTTTATTATTTTGGAATGTATGCTTGGTGACACCCCCCTTGTTCTGTTGAATTTATACGCCCCAAATACGGGTCAATTGCAGTTCCTTTCCCAAACACTCGCTGACCTAGATTCCATTTCCACTTCACAGGTGATTGTTGGGGGTGATTTTAATTTGATTTTCTCCCCCCATAAAGACAGGAAGGTTCTTTTTGAGTCCGCCCCCTCGAGGCAGCAATGCTCCTCTTCAAAATCTTTTCGTAGACTGATAAGGGAGCATCGTCTCTTCGACGCCTGGCGGATTAAACACCCCCTTCATAAACAATTCACTTTCTACTCCACCCCTCACCGTAGTATATTCTCGTCTAGATCACTTTTTCGTCTCTGCCCCACTGCTTTCACTTCTGGTTTCTTCTGAAATCAACCCCATCACTTGGTCTGACCATGCCTCTTTGACTTTAAACCTTTATTTTCCTCCTGTTATACCCAAACCATGTCATTGGCACCTTAATGAGACCTTTCTTTCCACAGACCATCTTATAGATGAACTGTCACAGGGACTTGATACCTACTTTACACACAATGTTGGCTCCGTAGCCTCTTCCTCAACTCTGTGGGAGGCCCATAAGGCGGTCTTTCGAGGACTCTGTATTTCTATGGGTTCTCGTTTAAAAAAGTCCTCGGCGAGTGCTAGGGCCTCTCTTATACATCAGCTATCTTTTGCGGAACGACGGTTACTGGCCAAGCCGTCTATTTCTGGGCTCCAGAGGGTAACATCTCTACGGGACCGAATTAAAGTTCTTGACTCCAGTAAGACTGCACAATCCCTCCTCTGGGTTAAGCAGAAATTTTATGAATTTTCCAACAAACCCCATCGTATGTTAGTCAATCGACTCAAAGCTCAGTCCCCTTCTACGATGCCTGACCTTTTAATACAGCCAAATGGAAGCCCTACCTATGACCCTCGGGATATGGCAACCATTTTTGGCTCATTCTATGGGCAACTGTATAACTGTTTGACCCCAGATCTTCACCCGCCCCTCACACAGTCATCGTTTGATAATTTTTTTGACCCTTTGTCACTTCCGAGAATAACACCTTCAGACATTACCACCCTTAATGCTGATATTACGCTAGAGGAATTACTGGACACAATTAAACGTCTCCCCTCTTGTAAAGCCCCGGGACCGGATGGATTGCCCTACTCCTATTATAAATCTTTTATTGGTATTCTGGCACCTCATCTCCTCTCTTTTTATCGAGATCTTTTCAAGGGGGTCACACCCCAGATTGAATTCTCCCGTGCATATATCTCGGTTATCCCTAAACCCGATAAGGATCACTCTATTGTAGACAACTACCGCCCCATTGCCCTACTTAATTCCGATTACAAGATTTTCACTAAAATTTTGGCCAACCGACTCTCCAGAATTATTTCCAAACTCATACATAGGGACCAAGTGGGCTTTGTACGTGCCAGACACACTGCAGATAATACCAGGAGATCTATTGATCTGGTTGACTTGGTTAACCGATCCTCTACCCCTGCTGTGTTATTGAGCTTGGACGCTCAAAAAGCTTTCGACCGTTTAAGTTGGCCTTATATGTTCATGGTCTTGGAGAGATTTGGTTTTAGAGGTCCATTTGTAGCAGCCTTGAAGGCCCTTTATTCATTCCCCTTCTCACAGGTCAGATTAGCTTCTTTTCTTTCACTTCCCTTTCAGATGTCAAACGGCACATGTCAGGGTTGTCCACTCTCTCCCTTGCTGTTCATTCTTTGTCTGGAACCATTAGCCATCGCCATCAGGTCGAATCCGGATATTCGCGGGATACAATCCCATTCCCATGAGTACAAGTTATTGTTATTTGCAGATGACATCCTCCTCACACTTACGAGCCTCCACACCTCCTTACCGATTTTGCATAAGACTCTGAAACATTTTGGGGCTATATCAGGCTACAAAGTCAACAAGTCCAAAACTGAGGCACTCCCAATACATGTCCCACCTGCTGTTCTATCCTCACTTCAGGAAGCCTTTCCCTACCGGTGGTGCACCCACTCTTTAAAATATTTAGGTACTAATCTTACTTCCTCTTACCAATCCATATACGAGGCCAATTTCCCCCCACTATTTATAGCAATTTCTCGCTCTCTGAAACATTGGGATGCCTTGCCCATCTCTTTCCTCGGACGCATCAACGTCTTAAAAATGACCGTGTTACCCAAACTTTTATACCTGTTTGCAACTCTCCCCGTCCCCGTTCCTATGTCCAAACTTCACTCCCTTCAGAAATCTTTCCTACATTTTATTTGGCACAATAAGCGGCACAGGATTGCACGTTCTGTTCTGCTCTCCCTGCGTTCTAGGGGGGGAATGGGGGCGCCGGATATAATAACATACTACTATGCAACTCACCTTCGTATTCTCATGTCATGGTCCACCCATTATCCTCCCAACACATGGACTGAGATCGAATCATTGCAACTGTCCCCAGCTCATCCATGTTCCCTCCTTTGGTCGACCACAGCAGTGGACGTCTCTTCCTTCCGCCACCTATTCCTTGGTCCCATGCATTTTTCACTGACTGTTTGGCAGAAATGTAAGGCTAAATTCACACTGGCCTCTGAATGCTCCCCACTGACAAATATCCTCTATAACCCTAATCTTCCAGACAATATGGCCATATCCCGGATGTCTCTCTGGGTAGTAGCTAACCTTTTTCAATTGCGTCACTTGGTACACCCGGTGACTCGTAAGTTACACTCATTCCTGGATCTTCAGAAAAAGGCTCCTCTACCTCCTCATCACCTATATATATACCTTCAAATACGCCACTTTTTTTCTACCTTATCACCCTCATTGATCCTGAAGAAGCCTACTCCCTTCGAACGTTTATGTATGCAGGGTCCCCACCAAAGGGGTATTGTCTCTAATACTTATAAACTCCTTATGGATGCCCCCCCTTTATCCAATGACACTCACCTTTACATGCGTAGGTGGTCTCAATTTGTACAACGTGATATTGATTTATTAACGTGGAAGAAAATTTGGGAAAATGCATCTAGATTTTCTGTCTGTGTGGTTTTTAGGGAAAATATATACAAGATCATGATGTTATGGTACAAAAGACCTGAAGTTCTTCATGCTTATAATCCAAATGCTTCTCCTGCCTGCTGGCGTTGTAGTAGAGATCCTGGTTCTCTCTACCATATCTTTTGGACATGCAGCTCCATTGTCCCTTTTTGGGAAGAGGTCCGCTCCTTGTTGCAATTGTTGTTGCATATCTCTCTCCCATTTGACCCACTGCATTTTTTGCTGGGCTTGCCATTCCCGAGTCTACCTAAACCAGCCAGAAAACTTGCTGTACATGTTCTGACCGCGGCCAGGAGAAGCATTCCTATGTGTTGGTTATCTTCTACACCCCCTTCATTGCCGATTTTGTACAAACTTATTGCTGATGTAAGACAGATGGAGTATTTGACTGCATTACATAATTGTTCGTTTGCTGTGTTTGAGATGATTTGGCTCCCGTGGGATACCTTAATTTCCTCTATGCCGGCCCAAAATGTAAGACCCTGATTATTTCCGCACTGTTATTATATGATTCCACTGGTCCTGACCATATGTAGTTTTGCCATTGATGTACCTTTCTGTTATGCTTATTTTTTTTTTCCTTATCTTTTTTAAAAAATACACTGTTTGTACTCACATGAAAACCAATAAAAATTGTTAATACAAAAAAAAAAAACTGAAAATGTTATAGATAGGCAACTCCTATCCTCATATTGATTAATGGTTTCCAATTAAGAATAACTACTGCAGTAGGGAACAGACACAAAAAGATACACTCAGCATCTTCCCAAAGCACTGTTCTGTTTATTCGGTGCGTTTTAAGTTTTTGTAATACACATGATTACGTAGGTTATCACATTAATATTACAATTGTACTTTTATGGTAACAAGGGGCATTACATAGGCAGGCTCATTTCTAATCAGGACTTGAAGGAATGCAAACGTAATGAAAACATTATTAGTGCTGTGTGCACAAGGAGGGCAGTGTACAATACATAGGCAAAGCATACAAAATAGAATAAAATGTTTTACAGAATTGACAAATTTCCTTACAATCTCCCCTCTTTTGATCAATATTTTACATTTTGATCACAGACCACACCTACTGTGATCTTTAAGATGGAACCTCCTTACTTTTAGGCGGAACTAGTCCTGGTCTAGGAGGAAAACTACACAGGGGAGAATTTAATAGCGGAGAGCAGCAATATCATTACAAAATTATCTTTTATGACTAACACCTATGTACAGGTGAATGATAAGAAATATTTACAAAGTAATTGGTCATACACTCAGATCCTGTGGTCAGAATGGCCTTGTAACTTAATCATGGACATGCTGACTTACCAGCATAGTTAAACACAATAATATATATTAGTGCCGCGCACTTAGTAATCTACTATATGCAATATACAATATCCATAAAGTGCATCAATGATGGTATCCATATGCTGTGTGTATATATATATATATACACATACACATACACACACAGTGGGGCAAAAAAAGTATTTTGTCAGCCACCAATTGTACAAGTTCTCCCACTTAAAAAGATGAGAGAGGCCTGTAATTGGCATCATAGGTAGACCTCAACTATGAGAGACAAAATGAGAAAAAAAATCCAGACAATCACATTGGCTGATTTGGAAAGAATTTATTTGCAAATTATGGTGGAAAATAAGTATTTGGTCAACATCAAAAGTTCATCTCAATACTTTGTTATATATCCTTTGTTGGCAATGACAGAGGTCAAACGTTTCCTGTAAGTCTTCACAAGTTTGGCACACACTGTTGCTGGTATGTTGGCCCTTTTCTCCATGCAGATCTCCTCTAGAGCAGTGATGTTTTGGGGCTGTCGCTGGGCAACACGGACTTTCAACTCCCTCCAAAGGTTTTCTATGGCGTTGAGATCTGGAGACTGGCTAGGCCACTCCAGGACCTTGAAATGCTTCTTACGAAGCCACTCCTTCGTTGCCTGGGCGGTATGTTTTGGATCACTGTCATGTTGGAAGACCCAGCCACGTTTCATCTTCAATGCCTTTGCTGATGGAAGGAGGTTTGCACTCAAAATCTCACGATACATGGTCCCATTCATTCTGTCCTGTACATGGATCAGTCGTCCTGGTCCCTTTGCGGAGAAACAGCCCCAAAGCATGATGTTGCCACCCCCATGCTTCACAGTAGGTATGGTGTTCTTTGGATGCAACTCAGCATTCTCTCTCCTCCAAACACAACGAGTTGTGTTTCTACCAAACTGTTCTATTTTGGTTTCATCTGACCATATGACATTCTCCCTATCCTCTTTTGGATCATCCAAATGCTCTCTAGCAAACTTCAGACGAGCCCGGACATGTACTGGCTTAAGCAGGGGGACACATCTGGCACTGCAGGATCTGAGTCCCTGGCAGCGTAGTGTGTTACTGATGGTAGCCTTTGTTACGTTGGTCCCAGCTCTCTGCAGGTCATTCATTAGGTCCCCCCATGTGGTCCTGGGATTTTTGCTCACCGTTCTTGTGATCATTTTGACCCCACGGGGTGAGATCTTGCGTGGAGCCCCAGATCGAGGGAGATTATCAGTGGTCTTGTATGTCTTCCATTTTCTAATTCTTGCTCCCACAGTTGATTTGTTCACACCAAGCTGCTTGCCTATTGCAGATTCAGTCTTCCCAGCCTGGTGCAGGTCTACAATTTTGTTTCTGGTGTCCTTCGATAGCT
Organism: Staurois parvus; assembly: GCF_062004578.1. Lineage (NCBI taxonomy): Eukaryota > Metazoa > Chordata > Amphibia > Anura > Ranidae > Staurois > Staurois parvus. The sequence goes on from NW_028318226.1 coordinate 1,367,970, forward strand.
CTCTGGTCTTCACCATAGTGGAGTTTGGAGTGTGACTGTTTGAACTTGTTATCAGTATAAAAATATAAAATATAAAAAGACACCTGTCCACAACCTCAAACAGGTGCCATTGATACAGGTAATGAGTGCAAGACAGAGGAGCCTCTTAAAGAAGAAGGTACAGGTCTGTGAGAGCCAGAAATCTTGCTTGTTTGTAGGTGACCAAATACTTATTTTCCACCATAATTTGCAAATAAATTCTTTCCAAATCAGCCAATGTGATTGTCTGGATTTTCTTTCTCATTTTGTCTCTCAAAGTTGAGGTCTACCTATGATGCCAATTACAGGCTTCTCTCATCTTTTTAAGTGGGAGAACTTGCACAATTGGTGGCTGACTAAATACTTTTTTGCCCCACTGTATGTGTTTAAAAACCACACTTCTTTTGTGCTCCTCCACCATCACAGGCACCATATTCCTGAAGCCTGGCTATCCACCATAACAATGCAGCGGCCATTTTTCATTAGTCCAATTGCATCTATATCGATATATCAGAGTTTACTAGCCATTCATTTTCCTGAGAATACTGATCACTCTGATTTAACCCCTTAGGAATATGGTGCCTGTGATGGGGATGTTTGTAGTTACCGAGACAACCAGGGAGTAACACAGTCTATATATTTGACAGTAAGTCCAATGGCCATCTTCTGAGGAAGTCACGTGGTGTGACGTAACGCGTAGGGTGGGTCGATGACATCAAGTCTCAATACCGGACGTTCACGAGCAATCATTTTGGGATTTCTCTGAGTATACTGAAAATAACAGATTACAGGCGTTTTCACTGCAGTATCCCAGTAGGACACTTTTTAATGTGAGTGCACTCTTTGTTTTAAATAAACATTATAGTATTCATGTGCTACACTATGATGAGCATTTTTGTTCACATATGAGGAGGATATGGTGGATAAGAAGAAGGTGAAGCCATATGGAGCAAAGTGAGAGGGGGAGTGGATTCTGGAAAGCCTTATACCTACCCGGGTCAAAATGAAAAAGTGCTGTTTGGCCTATGTATGGGTCAAACAAGAAGGTGAGAGTACATATGTATGGCATTGGTGGAGGAGCACAAAAGAAGTGTGGTTTTTGAACACATGGAAGAAAGGAGCACCTATTTGCACAAGAATTAATTTATATGCACTGATTTTATCACACATAAAGGATTGTAGTTCTTTTGAATATATAGTACATACAGTATATGAGGATACCATCATTGATGTACTTAATGGATATTGTATATTGCACATAGTAAATTACTAAGTGAGCAGCCCTAATATACGATATTATTGTATACGTATGTGGGAACACATGTGAGTGTCAGCAGCATTAATATTTATAGGAAGATATTTTTGATAATTGCGCTGAAGTTTTTCATTGACAGTTAAAACACAGACAATTCTACATAAAATGGAACACATATAAAAGACAATATGACTTCAACATGGCTGAAATACTTTTCAAGTCACATTAAAATATACTAATATATTTACTAAAGCATTTGAATAAATGGTACTAAAAACTGTGATTCCAAGAGGAAAATGAAACACAGAGATACTTTCATTTAGTAATTTTTGCAGTGTCTGGTGTGGATCCAGGTGTCTTTTCCTTCAAGTTGCCTCCATCATATATATATATATGTATATATATATATATCTTGTAAATGTATCTTAACAGTCCAAAAGTCACCTGGCTTTAGTTTATGAAATCCTTCCAAACTGTTAGGATCTGGAATTTGGGGAGAAAATACCTACATTAATTTGTAAAAACTTTGAGAGATCAGCATTATTCTTTCTGAGATCCAAGTAGAGGACTTCAGCTGCTGAGAAAGATATAACCAAGTGAGCGACACACTTCCAAACAAAATCTTATATTTATTTATTTCTTTCAGGTACTTATATAGCGCCGTTAATGTATGCAGCACTTTACATATATATTGTACATTCACATCAGTCCTTCACCCTCAAGGGGTGTACAATCTAAGGTCCCTAACTTACATTCAAACATATACATATTAGGGCCAATTTAGACAGGATTCAATTAACCTACCAGCATGTCTTTGGAGTGTGGGAGGAAACCAGAGTACCCGGAGGTAGGGAGAGTCCACATATCTCCGTAAGGGATTAAAAAATATGAAGACATTCAGGCCATAATTTTCTGGTTTCTGACATCTCCATAGTTAATCTATTTTTTCCACTACATTTTGGACGGTTGGGGGATGTAACATAAAACCTCAAACCTTCTTGCAAGAATCCTCCCATAAAATAAGTTCCTATAACTCTCTGTAGCTTCTGGGGTTCTGTACTTACAAACTACTTCTGATGACACTCTTTACTGTGGCCTTTGCAGTAGCAAATGAGCAAACATCTGGCCATTCAGAAAACATGTCCATACAGACCAGTGCATGCTTGTAAGATCCTGAGTTGGGCAACTGGAGATATCCTTTTGTAATCTCTGGAAGAGATGTTCAGCTTTTGGTAACATCTTTGGTAACAGGTAAAACAAGAAGCAGTATATTCAATAAACAACTGTGGTGAACCCTGGCGCATTCCCAGGCTCATTTACTAAGGCAGCCATAAGTGCTTCTGACTGATGATGTAAGCCGTGTACCGGGGTGGGCTCACCAGGATACAGTGAAGTCACGAATGAGGAAAGCAACCCTGACACCAGCTTTTGCAACAACAGAATTTTACTTAGATATGGCAAATAAACACAACCACAAATGCTGGAAACATACAATAAATTTATACACCCAGCCCAAAGGCTGAGACCCTTGTGCTGCACAGCACGGCGCCTTCTGATGGATGAAGGTAGAAAGTGTAGTAATTTACCTACTGGCGGGCACAACTAAGCTGCCACACCTTACCTGTTATTACCCTAAAAAAGGAAGAATCAGTGTATGGGTGCATGGTATGGGCTAGCCTGCGGTGCAGCACAACAGCTTACAATCTTACACAAATCTACAGTATTTCCCCTCTCATAACTGGTCCTGTAGCACATGCCTGAGTATTCCTTCTGAGCAAAACGCCAGTCTGGCTAGAGTTTGTGGGATTTTATCAGCTCTCCAATGTGAAATGTCATTTTAAGTTGTGGAGTCCTTCCAATGATCAGTAACAACACTTGTGGCCTGACACAAACAGAGACCCTAACTATAGGCCTGTCTCAGTCTCAAGGCGCCAACACTGAAATGAGGTGCGTGCATGATCTTACCGACCTGGGTCTGCTTTGCATCCGCTGGTGACTCTGAACAGAACAAATGTCTCTCCAACAAGCAGCAATCTCATCAGCATTCCTGGCAGCAATCTTCCTTTCTCTGAACAGGATCAGCGTCTTGAACACCATCAGCTTCACTTAGCTGCATTACTGATTACGGAGGGATGTTCTCACACTTGGATGGCATCAGATTCTCAGCTCACACACAGCCCCATTCTGCAAAGCATGGCTGCTGTCTCCTCTTCCTGTTCACTCCACGCCTGTGTGAAAATCCCACCTCTTCATGAATATAGAAGTATCTATGCAGTCTGAGGCTGTGTTAGGAAAACAGTGACATCTTGTGGCTAAACCGCAGAATGTCAGTCAAAACATTTGATTTACTCCAAACAGTGTTCAAACAATGAGAGCTGTTTCCCCATCTTACAATGACACGGTCCATGTGTCAAGCTGAAGGGAAAATATTGGCTGGCAGACCTAAAAGATCACCTTTTTCCAAAGTCCTGTTTCATAAGAAGTTGCCCCCCCACCACTTGTTGTTCTGGGGTCCCCAAAGTTTAATTATTAATCCCAGCTCTTCTGGGCCAGTACTAGGGTGGAATCTATGTGTCGCACAGACCCAGCGAGTGTTTGGGGCTGTAATGCAGCATCCTTAGTCGCCTGGTCAGCTGCGTTTTAACGTTAGTATGGCTACCTCAGCAGGAACCAGGAAGGCTGAAGACAAATCAATTAACTTAGCATGCGTGATTGGCTGTGTCCAGGAGTAGATCCAGGTATTTCAATCAAATCAGTTTGAATGATGATTCTGAAGATTTAGGATCCATTCAAATTACTTTAATATCTGGGCAGTCAGTGCCACATTGCTCAAAAGATCCAACAACAACTGTTTTCATAACAAACGTTTTTCTAATCAAATGCTTTTTACGCAAGAGTTCTACAGTCCAGAACTTTAGCCACTACAGACATAAGACATGCAAGAAAAGAGATGGAGGCTTCTAGCATGCTGTTCAGGGCCAGCACTACCACTAGGCAAACTAGGCAGCCGCCTATGGCGCACTACCACTGCCACCTAGGGCACAGCCATGGCTGCTGGTGTCCCCCCTCCCTCCCCAAGGCTGCTCCCATTCCCTCCTCCTCTCTGCTGTCTCTCCATCACTTTGTCAGCTGCTTCTGGCCGTAGTGCCGCCTCAGAGCTACAGCACTGTACCCTGTACACAGCCCGATCCTTTTGCACCCAGCCACTGTCACCACTCCCTTCCCCGAGTGATAGAAGGGACAGGCAGGGAGCTGTCAGCCAGACAAATTCCCAGGAGTGGATTGGCTGAGCGCAGACAGCTGCGCCCCCAGCCCTACTTCCTGCACACACAGAGCAGAGCAATGCAAAGTGAGCTGTCAGTGTGCGCTGGGGTCTATAGAGGGCTGGGACCTGGTGAGACATTATGGATGCATGCTGACTGCCCTGCTCCCCCTGGCTGGGATCTGCTCATGGTAAGCAATCTGCTGATCTATTCTCTGGCTCTGACAGGTCATATATTAAGTGACAGCACCCAACTCTGACCAGGGACAGGATCACTTCCAGAAGGGACAGGGTGGGGGAAAGGAGGAAGGTGCATGCTACCATCATCCAGGGGTGTACCTGCCTCTGATCCACCTTACAGGGTCACTAGATCCCTTTTTATTTGCTGTGCACAGGCTGGTAATGCTATAGGGTGAGTCTTGCATAACTACCCCCTGCTTGCACTTTGCAGTCCTGGGGGTGTCCCTGCTGTGCTTGGTGGGTCATGGAAGTCCTTGCATGTTGAGCCCAGCATGGAGGTGGTGCCGGGCGTCATCTGCTAGAGTGGGATCCGGAGGAGGAAACAGGGTCTTCTCTTCCTCCCAGCCCATCCTGATGTCCTGGGGCTGACTCTTTACCCTACAGCACTGCTCTGTAGAATCCTCGGCAGCATCGCCAGTTTAGTTTTAATGTTTTTGAAAAATGTGTTTATGTTTTGAGGTTTTTTGGGCAGGGGGAGTGCAAGTAGCTGGTCTTGCCTAGGGTGCAACATAATCTACCACCGGCCCTGATGCGGTTACAGCAGAAATTTTGCCTTATTAAAGCGGGGCACCACCAAATCCACAGGGGGCATAACACCACTTCTGCACAAAATCCTCACAAAAAAAAAAAAAAAAAAAGAAAAAAAAGGAGCATACAAGGCTTACAGGTGAAACTCAAAAAATTTGAATATCGTGCAAAAGTTCATTTATTTCAGTAATGCAACTTAAAAGGTGACACTAATATATGAGATAGACTCATTACATGCAAAGTAAAATAGTTCAAGCCGTGATTGGTCGTAATTGTGATGATTATGGCTTACAGATCATGAAAACTCCAAATCCACAATCTCAGAAAATTAGAATATTGTGAAAAGGTGCAATATTCTAGGCTCAAAGTGTCCCACACTAATCAGCTAATTAAGCCATAACACCTGCAAAGGGTTCCTGAGCCTTTAAATGGTCTCTCAGTCTGGTTCAGTAGGAATCACAATGATGGGAAAGACTGCTGACATGACAGTTGTGCAGAAATCCATCATTGACACCCTCCATAAGGAGGGATGCTGGACATGGGCTTCAAATGTCGTATTCCTCTTGTCAAGCCGCTCCTGAACAACAAACGTCAGAAGCGTCTTACCTGGGCTAAAGAAAAACAGACCTGGTCTGTTGCTCAGTGGTCCAAAGTCCTCTTTTCTGATGAGAGCAACTTTTGCATCTCATTTGGAAACCAAGGACCCAGAGTATAGAGGAAGAATGGAGAGGCACACACTGCAAGATGCTTGAAGTCCAGTTTGAAGTTTCCACATTCTGTATTGATTTGGGGAGCCATGTCATCTGCTGGTGTTCATCCACTGTGCTTCATTAAGTCCAGGGTCAATGCAGCCGCCTACCACTTCGTGCTTCCTTCCGCAGACGAGCTTTATGGGGATGCTGACTTAATTTTCCAGCAGGACTTGGCACCTGCCCACACTGCCAAAAGCACCAAAACCTGGTTCAATGACCGTGGGATTACTGTGCTTGATTGGCTAGCAAACTCGTCTGACCTGAACCCCATACAAAATCTCTGGGGCATTGCCAAGAGAAAGATGAGACATATGAGACCGAGCAATGCAGAAGAGCCGAAGGCCGCTATTGAAGCATCCTGGTCTTCCATAACACCGCAGCAGTGCCACAGGCTGATAGCTTCCATGCCACGCCGCATTGAGGCAGTAATTGCTGCAAAAGAGGCCCAAACCAAGTACTTATACTTGTACTGAGTACATATGCATGTTTATACTTTTCAGAGGTCTGCTATTGTTCTATGTACAATCCTTCTTTTATTGATTGCATATAATATTCAAATTTTCTGAGATTGTGGATTTGGGGGTTTTCATGAGCTGTAAGCCATAATCATCACAAATCATGGCTTGAACAATCTTGCTTTGCATGTAATGAGTCTCTCTCATATATTAGTTTCACTTTTTAAGTTGCATTACTGAAATAAATTAACTTTTGCACGATATTCAAATTTTTCGAGTTTCACCTGTATAAGCATTTTGGGGGAAGCAAGCAATTTATCAAGATGTTTCCAGTCTTCATCAGAAAGATGCAAATGTGGGTGTAAAAAAAATTTGCAGTCTTAGGAGTTTAAACAACCCAAGGCTGGAGACAGGTAGAATAAGGTGGCTGAACCTCTAGTGTCAGAGTGGTGTACACTGCATCAATAAAAGGCAAAGTGGTATCCTTTAATTTGGGAGTAGTAGCAATAGACAGACTTCTAAGTGCAAGCTCAACCATAGGAGATGGTGGGGCAGCTTACTGGAGGTGACCAAGCTCACTGTAGGCAGGCAGTAGGAATAAATCAAGGACTGAAGTTGTACATGGCTCTTTACAAGCAGGAGCTGCAGCCAGATGTCTTCTTGATTAGGAACGGTGGAAAAGAAGAGCACAGAGCATGTATGACCCTCCACACAGTGGATGATGCCAGTACCATTTCCTTCAGTGGCAAAGGGTTATAAAGATGTCCAGTTACTTAAAGTGGAACTAAAAACTATATCTATCTGAGCACCACAAACTGAAAGTGCTATGTAATTAATTTTTAATATTCAAAAGCAAACTCACTCATCTATTCATGGCTCCATGCTTATTTTATTAAGAAATCACTTTGAAAAACAACCCCTAACATTTCTAGCTGCAGCCATCTCAAGTAAGGGCAGGCAGATGACTCGTGTAGCATTTACTTCCTTAAATCTATCTGTCCTTAGTTCAGGCATGGAGGCAGGACATGCTTAACTGAGAGAGCCCCTTTTCCCCTACTCCAGATGAAAGAAAAAAAAAATGCCCATGAAGATCACTGGGATGTATAACATCATTCTGGCATTGGCCAGAAACCAGGAAGCAACTGAAGAAATGGTAGCATCCAATGCTTGGTCTGATTGGCCTACTCACTAGAGAACAGGAAAGTACTCTGCAGCTATTAGTGAAACAAAATGCACCCTACATGGAACCCAGTGCCTGGAAATCACTTCCAGCCTATTCCCACAACATCCAGTCTAGTGGAGTATGGGTGCAGTATTCCAAAAACCAGGCTGAGGACAACTGTGCCAGACAGCAGCAATCAACAAGATGAAACTTCAGGTCCGGGGGTGGAGCCTGACCATGGCGGCGGCGGCGGAGAGCTCGTGGTAGGAGCTCCCGCACGAGGCTCCTCCGACCTACCCCCCCCTTGAACTTTAAAAATTCCCCCCACGGAGATGGAGCCTTAGAAGCCAGAGACCTACCTTGACCGGGGGGTTTACTGGCTTCTGTTGCTGAACGGCTGCCTGCGGTAAGAGAGGAGGGGATGCTGAGCCTGGACGCCGAGCCGGGTCGCCGGGAAACAAGGAGGCGCGGCCAGGACATGTGACAGGCCGCGGTGCATCCCTGGGAGGCAAGGAAGCCGGCCGCCCGGCCGGAGCCTGACAGAGAGCAGGAGAGATCCCTGTTCTGGCGGACGACCTGCTACCTCTGGAGCCCTGGCAGGGGATTGATGGTGGGCCTCCCCAACCAACAAGGCAGAAGAGAGTGGAGGAAGTCCTGGAGGGTCCCCCTGAGAGGAAGAGAGCTAACCTATCAAGGAAGCTGGAGAGTGGAGCCTGGAGCTGTCTCACAAGAAGCGCAGGATGGGTGAGTGAGACTGGCGGAGGCCCCAATTATAAAAATAAAAAAACAAACAAACTGTATAGAGCTGGGAGAGAGAAAAAAGGGGGGGGACCCCTAGAGAATAACAATAAAAATAAGGAGAAGAGCGCAAGGTGCAGCCAAAGGAGCATAGAAAGGTGGGAAGATAGAGCTGGGAATTCTACCTCTACACCTTATTAATTCCCTTGTTTTGTAAAGTATAAGTCTATGAGAAGAAAATAAAAGTTACAGAAGAAATGAAAAATAAAAGTACAAAAGGAACCGGGCCTAAAGGGACCCAAGCGGGGACAATTAAAAAGTATACATCCCAGGGAAATGTGACCCCAGAAAGGCCCCAGAGCAGAAACGATAGAGAATCTGATCTAAGTATGCAAAGCAGTCCTAAACAATCACTAGAATTGGACACCAGCAATCAACAAATATCAGAGATAGAAAAAGATCTACAAATTCCAAATAAAAAAGAGATGACAGAAATGTTTAAAGATCTGGAGAGAACAATAAAGCAAGAAATGGTAAATATTCGGAGTGACCTGGGGCAGTTGTTAAGAGTGGAAGAAACGGAGCAGAAAGTTAAAAATCAGACCCAGATTATTTCCGAATTAGAGAAGAAGATAATTAACATGGAAAAAGTTCAGGAAAAATTGCAGTATAAGGCGGAAATTCAAGAGAATAGAGAAAGAAGGAGAAACATAAGGATAAGAGGGGTACCGGAAACTTTAAAGGGAGAAATACTGGAAGAGATGGTCTGCAAAATACTGAACTATATAATGGAAAACTCTGAAATGGAAAGGACTAATATAGAAAGAATCGCTAGAAATGGGAAACGCCAGGGGAATTATGAGGACAGGCCAAGAGACATACTTGTAAAATTTTATGATCTACAGCAAAGGGATAGACTCTGGAGGAAAACTAAGGGAAAATCAGTTATAAAGTATGGAGAAATGGATATTCAAATATATGCGGACTTGTCACTAGAGACTCTCCAGAGGAGGAGAACTCTGAGGCCTTTGCTGGAGCAGATGAAAAAACAGAAGGTGCAATATAGATGGGGAGTTCCGGAGACTTTAATAGGATGGAAAAATGAAATAACAGCCCATTTGAGGTTCCCAGAGGACTTGAGAAATTTTTGTGATAGACTTGAAATGCAGAAAATTGAAATAAATGGTTGGGAAGAAGAATCTGGGGGAAGTAGATCAGGGAGAGGTGGAGGAGGGTGGAGGAGGGTGGGGGAGGGGAGGAGAGGCGGGGAGGGTGAGTGAAGAGGAGAGAATTGTTTTTTTTTTTTTTTTTCTTCTCTCTCTTTCCTTGCTCCCATTCCGTCGCTTCTTTCTCTCCCTAATTCCTCCAGCCTGACCCCTTTTTTTCTTTTTTCTTCTTTAGAAAGTACAGGTAGAGAGGAGTTCAAGGGGGGGATCCGGAAGGAGGGGAGGCTGTCCACGGGAGGAGTGAAGCCCTAAGGATTAAGTCAAAGGTGGACGCTATCTCCACAAATGACGGTTAGGCAAAGGGAAGGCCTAAAAAGAGGGGGGGAGGGAGGAGGAGGGAGAGGAAAGGGATTGAGGGGTGCATTGAGAGAGGGGGGGAGGGAAAAGGGGAGGGGAGTATTGAGGGAGGGGGGGAGGGAAAAGGGTAGTAGGATAAAAACGCTCTATAGGAACAAGAAAGAGGAAGGGAAGGAGGAAGAGAGAGAAGGTAGGAAAAGAGTAAGATGGAAGAAATCCAATATATAACCTACAATGTAAGAGGGTTAAGCTGTCCAGGAAAGAGATTCAGGTTATTTAAAGAACTTCAACATAGAAAAGCCTCAGTGGTATTCTTGCAGGAAACACACCTAGAGATAGAGTCAAAGGTTAGACTGAGGACTAGATATTTTCCAACATGGTTCTATGCGGATTCACCAACTAAAAGAGCAAAAGGAGTTGCTATAGGCTTCGCAAAGAATATAAGGTTTGAGGTGGAGGAGAGATTGACGGATCTGGAGGGAAGGTATCTATTTTTGAGAGGAAAATTACTGGGAATTGAGTGTACAATAGCAAACATATACAGTCCAAATAAGAGGCCGGAGAGGTTTATGAGAGAAGTGTTGAAGAGATTGATGGATTTTAAAAGTGGGTATATGATAGTAGCGGGAGACTTTAACATCTGTATGGATCCGCGGATAGACACCACTTCCTCTGTGAGGAGGGAGGAAAGCAAATCCTTGAGAATGTTAAAGAAATTAATGCATGAATGTCAGTTGGTGGACATCTGGAGAATTAGGAATATGAAGGAGAGAGATTATACTTTCTTTTCGCACGTTCATGAGACTTATTCTAGACTAGATTATATTTTAGTAGAACATCGAATGATAGAGTTGGTGGCAGAAGTAAAAATTGAAGGAAGTACCCTGTCGGATCATGCCCCAGTTGCAATGAAGTTAAGATGGGGTAGGGAAGGGAAAGAAGGTTATGTATGGCGGTTGAATGAGGCAGAGATTGGTCAAAGAATTGAGAAGGAAATCGAATGGTTTTTTGAAGAGAATGAAACAGAGGATGTGTCGGTTGCAATGGTGTGGGAAGCACATAAAGTTTACATCGGAGGTCTACTTATCGCAATGGGGGCAAAAAGGAAAAAAGAAAGGAGAGAAAAGATAAATAGATTACTAAATGAAATACAGTCAGATTCATAAATATTGGGACAGACACAATTCTAACATTTTTGGCTCTATACACCACCACAATGGATTTGAAATGAAACAAACAAGATGTTCTTTAACTGAAGACTGTCAGCTTTAATTTGAGGGTATTTACATCTAAATCAGGTGAACGGTGTAAGAATTACAACAGTTTGCATATGTGCCTCCCACTTGTTAAGGAACCAAAAGAAATGGGACAGAATAATAATCATAAATCAAACTTTCACTTTTTAATACTTGGTTGCAAATCCTTTGCAGTCAATTACAGCCTGAAGTGTGGAACGCGTAGACATCCCCAGATGCTGGGTTTCATCCCTGGTGATGCTCTGCCAGGCCTCTACTGCAACTGTCTTCAGTTCCTGCTTGTTCTTGGGACATTTTCCCTTCAGTTTTGTCTTCAGCAAGTAAAATGCATGCTCAATCGGATTCAGGTCAGGTGATTGACTTGGCCATTGCATAACATTCCACTTCTTTCCCTTAAAAAACGCTTTGGTTGCTTTTGCAGTATGCTTTGGGTCATTGTCCATCTGCACTGTGAAGCGGCGTCCAATGAGTTCTGAAGCATTTGGCTGAATATGAGCAGATAATATTGCCCAAAACACTTCAGAATTCATCCTGCTGCTTTTGTCAGCAGTCACATCATCAATAAATACAAGAGAACCAGTTCCATTGGCAGCCATACATGCCCACGCCATGACACTACCACAACCATGCTTTACTGATGAGGTGGTATGCTTAGGATCATGAGCAGTTCCTTTCCTTCTCTATACTCTTCTCTTCCCATCACTCTGGTACAAGTTGATCTTGGTCTCATCTGTCCATAGGATGTTGTTCCAGAACTGTGAAGGCTTTTTTAGATGTCATTTGGCAAACTCTAATCTGGCCTTCCTGTTTTTGAGGCTCACCAATGGTTTACATCTTGTGGTGGACCCTCTGTATTCACTCTGGTGAAGTCTTCTCTTGATTGTTGACTTTGACACACATACACCTACCTCCTGGAGAGTGTTCTTGATCTGGCCAACAGTTGTGAAGGGTATTTTCTTCACCAGGGAAAGAATTCTTTGGTCATCCACCACAGTTGTTTTCCGTGGTCTTCCGGGTCTTTTGGTGTTGCTGAGCTCACCGATGCGTTCCTTCTTAAGAATGTTCCAGTTGTTTTGGCCACGCCTAATGTTTTTGCTATCTCTCTGATGGGTTTGTTTTGTTTTTTCAGCCTAATGATGGCTTGCTTCACTGTCAGTGACAGCTCTTTGGATCTCATCTTGAGAGTTGACAGCAACAGATTCCAAATGCAAAAAGCACACTTGAAATGAACTCTGGACCTTTTATCTGCTCATTGTAATTGGGATAATGAGGGAATAACACACACCTGGCCATAAAACAGCTGAGAAGCCAATTGTCCCATTATTTTTGGTCCCTTAATAAGTGGGAGGCACATATGCACACTGTTGTAATTCCTACACCGTTCACCTGATTTGGATGTAAATACCCTCAAATTAAAGCTGACAGTCTGAAATGAAACGAACAAGATGTGCTTTAACTGCAAATCGATTGTGGTGGTGTATAGAGCCAAAAATGTTAGAACTGTGTCGATGTCCCAATATTTATGGACCTGACTGTATATGATCTTGAACAGGTGCATAAAAGGGAAAGATCTAAGGAGATAATGCAGATGTTAATAAAGAAGAAAGAAGAATTAGAGAATGTAATGGAGGAAAAAAGAAGAGTCTTTAATAAAATAACAAAGGAAAGGTACAGATGGGGAGATAGGTCGGGAAAGTATTTAATGAGAACTTTAAGAAAGAAGAAAAATAGAAATTATATCGAGAAAATAAGAAATCCCAAGGGGGAATTTGTACACTCAACCAAGGTTATTGCTAGAATATTTAAAGAGTATTATAATGAGCTGTATAATATCATACCTCAGGATACGCTTAGGAACACGGAAATAGTAAATAGAGGGAAAAAAAGACATACCTAGAGGAGGCAGGCCTACTGAAATTAAGAGAAACACAACGGAACTCTCTAGAGGCAGAAATAACTTTAGAGGAAATAAAAATAGCATTAGAAAGTATGGCGGGAGGGAAAAGCCCGGGTCCGGATGGATATACGGCCAAATACTATAAAAAATATAAAGAGCTTTTAATCCCCAAAATGAAGATTTATATGAACGCCTTGGGGAACGGGATAGAGATAAGGGGAGAGTCTTTACAGGCGAATATAGTATTGATACAGAAGGAAGATAAAGATCCCTCACAATGTGCGAGTTATCGTCCAATAGCGCTGCTGAATGTACACACTAAAATATATGCAAAGGTTCTGGCAAATAGACTGAAAGAGCTGATGCCGGAGTGGATACATGGAGATCAGGTGGGGTTTGTCTCGGGAAGAGAGGGTAGAGATAATGCTTTGAGATCATTGTTGCTTATACAGGAGGGCAAAAAAGGGAAAACCCCAATGATACTGATGTCGATAGACGCTGAGAAGGCATTCGATAGAGTGAGTTGGGTTTTATGATGGATACTCTGGAAGCATTAGGAATGGGAGATAGAATGAGAGGGTGGATTAGTGAGTTGTACAGAGGGCCTACCGCTACCATAATGGTAAATGGAGGAAGATCAGAGTACTTTAAGATGTCAAATGGTACAAGACAGGGATGCCCATTGTCTCCATTGCTATATGTGTTATCACTGGAGCCCTTGCTGTCCATGATTAGGAGGAATATAGACATAAAAGGAATAAAGATAGGTGATAGAGAACACAAGGTAGTGGCTTATGCGGATGACCTGATGTTTTATGTAGGAAACCCTAGAACATCACTTCCAAATCTAATGAAAGCATTGAGGGAGTACGGAGACCTGTCAAACCTAAAAATTAACCCGACAAAGACCGAAATCTTAAACATAAATCTCAAAAATAGTGAAAAAGAAAAACTACAAGAGGAATTCCCTTTCCTTTGGAGAGATAAAGAATTAAAATATCTAGGAATAAAACTATCAGCCTCAAATAAGAACCTTTATAAAGCCAATTATATAACGCTATTAAATGAAATCAAGGAGGAGTTGAGAAGAGTGGGAAATGGAAATCCATCGTGGATAGGTTGCATAAACTTGATAAAGATGGTAATAGTCCCCAAAGTATTATATAAATTTCAAATGATCCCAATCAAACTCCCAGAGGCATATTTTAAAGAACTGAGGAAAATGATAATAAAATGCATATGGAGGAATAAAAAGCCTAGAATAGGTTATGAAACGCTGACCAGAAGCAAAGAAAGAGGAGGATTGGGGGTACCAGATTTTAGGAGATATTACAAAGCAGGGATTATTGCAAGAATCTTCGACTGGATTCATAATCCGGAGAAAACTTGGGTTAAAATTGAGAAAGCACCGAGTGGAAAAAGTTTGAGTAATAGTATCTGGGTCCCTGCACAATATAGAGAATTAGAGGAGAGCACAAGCACGTACACTCTTAATGTTTTAAAAGAATGGGATTTATTACACAGACAAAAAGGGTGGGTTTTTAATTCACAACTAATGCCACTTAGGAACACAAAATATTTCATCCCGGGAAAAGATAGTATAGCAGGGAAATGGATAATAAAACAGGAGGCGCAATTGAGAGATATAATGGTAGGAGAGGAAATGGGGTCATATAAGGATATGGAGGAAAGAAAGGGTGAAGTCTTTAATAAGATGGATAGACTAAGATATTACCAACTGAAGAATTTCTTTGAAAGCCTTCCAAAACCAATAAGAACTAGAAAAGACTGGAATCCATTTGAGAGAATCTTTGAGTCACGGGGAAATGGTAGACACGGTACGGCAAAAATACACAAGCTATTAATGGAACTTGATATAGACACAAAATTAATGCACATAGAGAAATGGGAAAGAGATATGGGAAGAAAAATAGAGGAGGAGAAGATGATGTTCACATTAATTCACGAAAATATTAGTATGAGAGAAGTGGAAATAAACTATAAGTGTTTGAATAGATGGCACATTACCCCCTATCTGGAGCACAAGATGAATACAGAAATCTCACAGATGTGTTGGGGAGGTTGTGGAGAGGTGGGCACGTGGTATCATGTGTGGTGGGAGTGTTCAGAAATACAGGTGTTTTGGCGGAGGATAGTTTATTTGATAGGGAAAATCACAAAATCAATATAGGATTAGATCCAGAAGTATGTCTCCTCCATATCTCAGAACTCTCAGTGAAAACATATAAGAGTTCTGGGATATGGCAGTACTTGACCGCAGCGAAGAGTCTGATACCCAGGTTCTGGAAGAAAAGAGAGGTGCCAACTGAGGAGGATTGGATGGTTAGAGTAAATCAGATCTCTGGGACAGAAAGATTGTATTACACGCACGAGGACAAGCTGGAGTTATATAATAAAAAATGGAAAGGCTGGGAAGAATACAGAGAAAAGGTGAAATATATGAAGAGATAATATTCCTGGAAGCTGGCTTAGAACTGAGATTTAGAAACAACAGAATAATATGGAGTTAACGAGAGTAAAAAGAATGTTGAGCGTGGGAGGGGTTGGAGGAGATGTGGGGGTGGAAGGGGGGGGGGAGGGCAAGGAAAGAAAGTCATATACAGGGATAATTTATGTAAGAAGAGAAAACATTTGGGATAATTATTTTAATAGAAATGTTGAAATGTTTTGTATATGAATTGGAAAAATTTAATAAATATTTATAAAAAAAAAAAAAACCAAGATGAAACTTCAGCAGCAAAGATAAGTCTTGATTGAAGGAAAAAAAAAAAAGATCAAAAACAGTTAGCTCCTGTTTACATTAGAGCTGTACAAAAAGTTATCTGTCCTTCTACCAGCATGCTTTTTTTTTTTTTTAACTGGTGTCCTAGGGTTATTCTGGGCTGGTTTTGTTTGCCAGTGTACAATCTTCCAATAGAACACAAAAATTAAAGACTTCCTTCGTCCCTCAATAAATGAGAAAGAAGCATGTTTGGACTCAACCCTGTATACAAATCTTCTGCTCAGCATATCACTACTATCAGAGGTGTGGGAAGGCACAGTCAGGACATCTTCAGCTCACTACCAAGGTCCACTAAAAGGTGGGCACAGGTAAAACATTGTTCATGATCTCCAGTTAAGTCAGTCAGCTAACTTGCATATTAACAGCCCTTCTAACTTCACAAAGGCAAAGTCTGGAGTGTTTAAACACTCGACTGTCTAAACCCAAATGAAGTCTATAGGTTTTAATGGCAAAGCAGTGCAATAGATCCAAAGTGATATTGCCTGTCTTTTGGATGTCAGACGTAAAGAGCAATAAAGTCCTCAATACAAAGCTCTTCTTTTTAACAAGGTCCCTAGTTGGCATCTTCTACCCATCTTCTTCTTGATTAGCTAATGTGACACGACATCACACTTTGCCCAATGCGAAAGGGTTCAGTCATTCAGCATACAGGATATGTGCTGAAATGTAAACTGAACTGCAGCTCAGTGTATGATCTAAAGAAGACTGCAAGCAAGCAGGTAGGTTTATTTTATTGCTGAAGACCATGCATGTCTCTCTGCACTAAAGAGCCTTCTGCTCTCAGTTTTCTAATTGGAGACTTTAGTTCCACTTTATGGGCTTGTTTTTATACCACAATCCATGTGCTTACTGTGCATTTCTACATGTGCATTTGCAATGTTATTTTAGTGCCTTTATGGTGAGCTTGTTAATTATTTATATATACACCAACAGGTTGCACTCTCTTTCCATTAAATTGCATACTAACTCTTGAACCTCTCTTGTGCAAGGTGAGATCCAACCCAGCCATCATAGGACTACAGCTTCCCCCTAATGAATACAAGATCGCGGCATACACTGACAATCTCTTGTTCAGCCTCACCCATCCAGAGACCTCTATACTGGAATTTCTTTCCCTGTTTGTACAGAAGAGTGAGCTTTTCAATTTCTCTATTTTCCTAAATTGGTGGCTCTAAATATCAAATTTGGTGAAGGACCACATGGTGCATTTACAGCGTTCATACTTATTTCAATGGGCCTGGTCTTCTATGTGGTATCTTGGCATCAACATCACTTATGCCACCTCTGCATTGTAGGAGGCAAGTTTTGGCCCTGTTATCCAAAATTAGGTTGGACCTTTGTAGATTGTAAGGCTTAACTCTCAATTTGTTTGGATGCTGTAATACTTATAAAATGACGACGTTGCCTCCCTGGGGGCTATGCAACTTAATTTAATTTGGGGTGGAAAAGTGGCTTGGACAAGATTCACGTTGACTACCCTCCCCAAGAAGAGTAGCAGAGTTGGCCTGCCGGACCTGTTGTCATATTATAAAGCATTGCACCTTTCCAGGGTGATGACATGGTGCGCGTTACCAAGATCTAAGCTGTGGACCCAAATTGAACATTCAGAGCAGGTTGCACTTTCGGCTTTGCCCTGGTTACAGGTGAAACACTACCGTTCTCTTAAAGTCACCCAATCATGGGAGCCACTATTAAAGGTTATCCACCAGATTCTTCAACAAAAAGGGATTGTCCCCATATCCCTCCCCTTACTCCAGTGCTCTCCAACCCTGCCTTTCCTTCGGGAACTGACAGTAGGCAGCTGCGTCGTCTGGAGGAGGCTGGATACACAGTGCAGGCATTTTACAACCCTTCAGACGATTAACACTACTATAACCCTCCTTTGAGATCCTGGTCAGCTTACCAATTACATCACTTTTTGCAATCTATTCCAAATCCGGGCCTGTACGCCAGATCACTCACCCCTTTTGAACACTTATGTGCCACAAAGGAATATACACCTCACCTTATATTGATCTTGTATAAGATGCTGAATACACCAGAGGAGGCTTTTCTCCCTTACGTGCGCAAATGGGAAGCTGACTTGCAGGTATCCTTCTCCAGGGAACAGGTGACCCGTATAATTCAATTAACGCACAAATCTTTGATTGCCAACTGCTTCCCCGCCCCTTCACCCCCTGAGTTTGCTTCCAGCCCCATTTTCACATTCCCACTCTGTCCCATAAAACCTCCCCCCCGCCCTTTTTGCATTTCCTCCTCCGTACACCCCTGCCTTTTTTTTTTCTTTCAAATCCCCATCCAGGAACTGCTCAAGGTCCCCCCCCCCCTTTTTTTTTTTTTTTTTAAATTTCGCCTCTGTGCATTATTTTCCACATTTTCCTATTCCCATGGTTTATGGGATCAAGGTTGTCTTGTATAATAAAAGGTTTTGATTCAGACAGTGTGTATTTTAAGTTTATTACCCTATATTTCCAGTATATTTGGCATTATGCCAGCCACTGATGTAGACAACTTGTACCAAGTCTAATGATATTGGATAATGGACCATTGACATGTTGTGCCCTTACGTGCTAGCTTCTTGCAGAGCTTTTGCTCACACTTATTGTATATTGGTGTGACGGTACAGCTTTGTAAATGCACAAATGTCTACATAAAGAATTACATAAAAAAAAAGTTTTGTTTTTTTTAATTACTAAACTGCATTCACGTACATTTGCAGTGCATTCCGTTTTTACAAGAACATAAAAGAACTCCAATGCTATAAACTAGGCTCACTGAAATACATACATTTTTCATGCATATGCATTTCTAACTGCTTTCATACCACGTTTAAAAACACACCTGACAGCATCTGGTGTAAATTAGCCCTTAAATAAGAGTTTCTATATTGGGAACTGTGCAGGCTCCCAGCTCCTTCCACCTGGTACAGCAATTACAAAAGGTAAGGAGAGGTCTTTTTGTAACTTTGCATACATTTGAAGAACACACCAGGAGGAGGAATACACAAAGGTGGACCAGAACCAAACCAGAATCTTTGAGCAAGATGCTGCTCCTAGAACCCTTCAGGTGGGCACAGCAGATGTTCACTATAACAGAGAACTTCTGGATGAACAACTCAAAGCATGTTTGTAATTATGTCTCAAAGCAATTTACTGGCTGTGTAAGCACTAAAATGATTTCCAAGACTCTTTGGAGGTCAACTTAATTGTAAAAAAATTTTGTTAGCAGTACATCGACCATCCCAAAAGTATAAAACTTTTTTTTTTTTTTTTACGGTCTTTATACTTACCAATATACACTCCAGAGTAACCGGAGATAAAGATCATGCATCTTATTACATAAGGGTAGGTTCATTTATTTTTTGTTCCTCAAATTCTGCACAGACTGTAAGGTATAGCAGTAGATTCTACTTCTAGCTATGCTTCTGCTGCATTGTCTTGATCTGGAAACACTTCTGTCCGGAGTTTTAACCCTGAGCATTCTGGGCTCTCATGTTTTAATATCAAGAAGAGCTTTCACTGATATTTTTTTTCCCCCCATACAGCAAAATATAAATTAATATATTATAGTAACAAAATAAAATGTTTTTACATAGGTCAGAAATCTTATACATTTCCCTGACATTTCTGAGTGACTTCAATGACTTTTGGCGAGCTTTTTGAAATAAAAGCCTGGACTAGTACCAAAGCATACACTTTATGCTGCAGATGCAATCCATGAATGAAAGTTCATTTCTAAAATATTGCCTCAGCAACGTCATCCATCACTGTCTTCAGCCAGAACTTCCTGAGCTGCTTGGCCAGAGCTTTGAATAACAGACCCGAAAAACAAAGACCTGAACTGGATGATAAAAAAAAAAAACAAAAAAAAAAAAAACACATTACATACAGATTTAAGTGATAAAGCAAATCACCCTACTCGATATTTTGCATAGTGTGTGAATAGATGTCACTTTTTTTTTTTTAATATGGCAACTATAAAAATGTGTGCAAGCACATAAAGTAAAGGATACCTTAACCATAGTCTATATCTCACTTTGAATGCAATGAAATTTAATCATGTGATAAACAAAGTGTCCCTCAGTTTACAACCACTTCGTTCCTTGTCTTTACATCAGGTGTGAGAATATGACCTCCTAGTGATTTATTTAAATGTAATATATTATAACTGTCATAATGTAATCATATTGTAATGACTTAGGAACTACAATACATAGACCTTAAGCCCCTGGCTTATTCCCATGCCAACTTCCATCAAGAACCAAGATGGCTTGGGATGGGGGGGGGGGGGGGGGGGGGGTCAATGAACAGTTCTCCAACCTGGACAAAATGTGTAACCCTTGACTGGCTGACCAGCGGTGGGGCTGCTCCCTGACACAGGACATTTAGAGTACGTATGAACCTGAGATACACCTGGACTAGCTAAGTGCCTATAGTTACATTTCCTCACAATGTTCTGTACTATGCAAATCAGAATGTGAAAGGCGGGGTTATATACTGTGAGTTAAACTCTATTGCACTGCTTAAGGTTCTCAATTCCACAGGTTTTCTGTAACTGAACTTTGAAGGTGAAAGGGTTAGGCAGCTTACTTAAGGAGCAGAGTAATGTAAGCTGTTCATAGTCAAAAGAGGAAGCATGTGATGCATGAAGCTACAGAGTTGTAACAGCAAACAATGTTACCCTGTTGGCCACGCAGCAAAGGTTGTGTGTACAAATAATACTTCTGGCAGGTAAAATCATTCATTAACATAAATCTAGAATAATTATTTGTTTGTTTGGCTGCTGCTTTGATTTAAATAAACTACAACAGCATACTGCTTATACCTTTATTATTATACAGGATTTATATAGCGCCAACAGTTTGCTCAGCGCTTTACATTATAGCAGGGGACAATACAGTTCAATACAAGAGGGATTTGAGGGCCCTGATCCTTGGAGCTTACAACCTAGGAGGGAAGGGTTAGTGGTACGAAAGGTAGTAACTGTGGGGGATGGAGTGGTTGAAGGAGTAGAAGATTTTAGTATTAGCTGAGGGCAGGATAGGCTTCTCTGAAGAGATAGGTTTTCAGAGATCGCCTAAAAGTGAGCAGAGTAGGCAATAGTCTGATAGATTGGAGTAGGGAGTTCCAGAGGATGGGGGAAGCCCTGGAGAAATCCTGGAGGCGAGCATGGGAGGAGGAGACAAGGGAGCTAGAGAGTAGGAGGTCTTGCGTGGAGCAGAGAGCATGGTTTGGGTGATAGAGACAAGATCGGTGATGTAATTTGGGGCAGTGTTATAGATGGCTTTATAAGTCATTGTTAGTGTTTTGAATTTTATCCGTTGGGCAACGGGAAGCCAGTGGAGGGATTGGCAGAGAGGGGTGGCAGATACAGAACGGTTAGTAAGGTGGAGGAGTCTGGCAGCAGCATTCATGATAGACTGAAGAGGGGATAGCCTGCGATGAGGTAGGTTAGTGAGGAGGGAGTTACAATAGTCAAAGCGAGATACAAGGCAGTGAATAAGTTGCTTAGTGGTTTCCGTAGTTAGGAATGGTCGTATCTTGGAGATGTTGCGGAGGTGAAGTCTACAAGATTTGGACAGCGATTGGATCTGAGGCTGAAAGGACAGATGAGAGTCTAGGATTACACCTAGTACCCTGGCATGAGGGAGGGACTGATGATTGTGTTATCGAACTTGACTAAGAAGTCAGTGCAGGGGGTACGGGCTGGGGTGAATACTAAGAGCTCAGTTTTGGAAAGATTGCGTTTGAGGAAGTGGAGTGACATCCATGCCGATATGTCACTTAGTAGGCTAGTAATGCGAGTGGAGAGTGAAGGGGTGAGGTGAAGGGTAGAAAGATAAATTTGTGTGTCATCAGCATAGAGATGGTAATTGAAGCCGTGGGAGTTTATCAATTGACCAAGGGAGGAGTATATGGAGAAGAGAAGGGGTCCAAGGACAGAACCTTGAGGGACCTCTATAGAAAGAGGGAGTGAAGAGGTGGCAGCATTATAGGTAACACTGAAGGAGCACTGTGATAGGTAGGATGAGAACCAGGAGAGGGAGAAGTCTCTGAGGCCAATAGAGTAGAGTTTTTTTTGAGGAGGAGGGGATGAATAAGAGAAGTATGTCTACAAATATACACGAGCCTAGGGTGATCCTAAATCCTCCGTTCTTTAAGCATTTTCAGCAGCCGATTTAGCCCCAGCTCACACCAATATGAAACTGACAAATCACATGACAAGTCACATCGCATGACAAGTAGCACCCTATTGTTCGCAATGAAACCGTGACATCAGAAAGACACTCATTTTGAAAGCAGTTCCTACACTATTTTTGGCGATTTCAGGTGCGACTTGCATAGACATATGTGCATGAAGTCGCACGGATATCTTGCAAGTCACACCTGAAGTCGAACTGACATGCAACTTTAAAAGCTTGTGAGTTTAAGTCACAGAATTTCAATGTCGTATTCAGTGTAAACTCGGGGCTTAATCACTTATGGAGTATGCTGCTTCATCTTTTAATCCTTGCCCATGTTCCTGCTGGTGGCCCCGTTCTCTTGCAGTGTCCTATGGAGTCACCTTTGCATGCAGGGACTACAGCTGTCTCACAGCCCTATCGCATAGGATAGCAAGGCACTCCCCTGCTAATCCCTCCTCCAAACAAACAGACTGACTCAAGACCGCAACGCCCACTTAAATCTTTCCTGCAAAGCTATGAAGTTTAGGGAAGCAGCACTGAAAAAGCAGAAGCCAGGAGCACTGAAAACTGTAAACTGAAGGTGTTTGGGTAGGAATTTTAACAAATAGTTTACCGGGGAATATCCATTTTATTATGTTCAATGTGTTAAGCTAGAAATTCTGAAGGTTTTATACTACTTTAATATTAACAAAGTGTTTTGCAAATAATGGTGTCCAACACACAGAAGTGCATCACCTACAACAAAAGTTCACAACATCGGTCTGTAACACAAAATGCTATTTTACCTTCTTGTTGGGGGGTGTGCCAGGAACCTCCCTTTCTGCCTCATCTTCACATTCTGAATATATGGCTTGCTCTTCTTGGATGGGACTTGGAGGAGGCCGGCTGTTGAAGGTTGGACTAGGTGGAGGGGAGGAAGTTCCTGCCAGGGTAGTTTCCATGGCAATCATATAATCTAGGTCATCACCCAAAAAATCGTCATCGCTCTGTGGCAAGGCCACTCTAAAAAAGATATTGCAAGATGGTCAATTTACATCTACAAATTAGAAGTCATAAACAAAATTATTAGGGTTTTTTTGTTGGCATGTATATGACAGGACCCAGGTATTCTTTACTAGTATGACTACTTGGTTTATGCTGCCACTTACAGGTGAATGGATACTGGCCCAAACAAAAACAAAAAAAAAAAAGCATGCTTCCACACTCAGGCATAACCCCTCTAAGCACAGAACAGCCTCCGTTTCAGCAAGGAATAAGGAACAATACGAGAGAGGAGGGATGCCTGTGCCCTGTGATGTACAGCTATTCCAGTGCAGTCCCATCGCATAACAAGGCAAAATTGCTATTGCTTTGTCTCCATCTACTCAGTTCACACCACTGTGTTGCGGTGGTGTGCAGGCACTGTGCCCTGAAAATATAGTCCACTGGCTTGCACCCCACAGCAGAACTTTATGAGAGGTCTGTTTTAAAAAAAGAAACATTGAAAAGTCACAAAGCACAGAGGCTAAATGGTTAGCACTTCCGCTTGGCAGCACTAGGGTCGTAGGCTCGAATCCCTACCATGGCACTACCTGCCTGGATTATGCATGTTCTCCCTGTGTGGGTTTCCTCCCAAACTTCAAAAAACATGCTGGTAGGGTAATTGGCTCCTGTCTAAATTGGCCCTAGTAGGTGTATGTATGAATGTGAGTTAGGGACCTTAGATTGTACACCCCTTGATGGCAGGAACTGATGTGAATGTTATTTATAAATGTGTGTGTTTATGTATGTATGTATGTATGTATGTAAGTAAAGCGCTGCATAAATTGACGGCGCTATACAAGTACCTGTAATAATAACAAAAGAAACAATTCAATGGGATCAGCGCATCATCACTGTGCTGATCTCATCTGCACCACACATCAGCTCCTGTGCTGGAATGTAGAATGACTACTTGGGATATTCCAAAGCACTGAACTTGACAGGTGGGGTAACACAGCACAACAGCAACAAGCCCTAAACCCAAAGGCAGAACAGAGTAACCCTACTACAGAGCTGCCTGCAGGATGTTCCGCTCAAAACTGGTGTCCACAGGTGGTAAGAACATTTACCTGGTAAAGTGTATAAAAACATGTAAACAAAGTATCAAGTCCTACAAGCTTCAACAGCTGAAGCTTGACGCTGAATCTCCTGGAGAGCACTGACATTGAAAAAGAAGGAAGCTTATCCTTAATGCCATAGCCTGAGAATGAGATTTTGAAACCACCAAGAAACAGTGGATCAGGAAGCAGTTTGTCCCTTACGAGGCCTTTCAAGCAGAATACACAGGGAATATGACAAAGCTGTATATCCACACAGCCACAATGCACCCCCAACATACTACATTCAAGGATCAAACTTGTTAGCCTCACCAGGCAAAAGAAACCATCCAAGTATAATGATACACCTTCCTAGAAGTGGACTTCCTTGCCCTGAGCACGGTATAAAAGATTCAGAAACACCCCTGAAAAGATTCAGGTCTTGGGCCCTAACAGCCAAGTAAGCGGCTTAAGCAGGATTCAGGATCGGTCCAGTCCTTTCAACAACAGATATGGAAGAGCTCATGGCTCATCCGCCAACAAGTTGGCAATTTCTGTGTACCACATTCTTTGAGGCCAAGCAAGAGGTATAAAAATCAATTGCACATCTGCTGTCTGCAACCTGTGCAGCAGGAGAGGCATGAACTTAAAGTGGTTGTAAACCTCAGTCATGAAATCTGAACAAAGCACACATCTGTAAAAGTTTACTGGTCTATCTCCAATGGATGCTTCATTCCTTGGTTATCAGCATGAGTCACTTCTGAGAACTTTTCCCCACACATGAGATAGTTTTGTGACTACTCAGAACACAGCTCTGTGATCTGTGTGGGTGTGTGTGTATGTCCCTTTCCTCCAATCACCTTTCACACAATGTACAAGATCTCCAACTGCGGCTTTCCGCCCCCTCCTCTGTGATACTGACAGATTAGAAAGGATTTCATCACAAATCTGCACTTTTGAATGGATGAAGAGAAGACGGCAGGTAAATCAGTAAAAAAAACTTATGCAGGAGGATTTGTTTCATTTCTGTGCATCTTCGCTGGGTATATGGAGGGTTTACAACCATTTCAAGCACAGGGAATGAATAGATCAGAGAGAACTGATCTGAAAAATTCACAAGGGCATCCACAGCAAACACCTGAAAATCCCTGGTCCGAGAGAGAAATCTGTCCAGCTTGGTATTGAACCCGCATGCCAGAAAATCCATTTGGAGCCTCTCACCTCTGACAAGAGCATCAAAACACCACTGGCTGAAGGGCTCACTCACATAAGTTCAGCTACTGTTGACATGTGGAAATGTGCCTGACAATTTACTATGCCTGGGATATCCACGGCAGAGTGAGCTCTGCTCAGGACACAATCTGTCCACCTTTTAGTGAGCAGCAGGACTCATTGCCTCACCCTGGTGCCACCACAGTGGCATTGTCTGATTTAAATCAAATTAGGAGACCCTGAAGGCACAAATAGACCAATATTGGAGAGCCAAATGAACATAAAGCTCAAAAAAGGTTGATCACCAAGGTTTGCTCCTCCATTGACCATGTTCCCTGAACCAACTGCTTCTCCTGAACATCTCCCCAGCCTGTCATCTGTTGTCAGGATCTGCATATAGCATCCATAAAGAGTTGCAACTCTGTGCAGTGGAAACTGCTATATGGTAAATGCCTGCAAGCAAATATCAATCTGTAATATCACCCATGCCATGTATGAATGCTAATTCACCCTGCATTGCTATATGGTAATTTATACTGCTTTTAAAATCCACCTCTAACTGAAGCGGATTCATAACTATCAATGTTCATATTGGTCATTCTTACTGCTTCAAATATCTTTAACTCTGGTCCATATTACTGTGGTTTTTATTTTGCTTTTAAATGTCTAACCCAAATTTTTGAGCTGATCCTAATCTTTACAACTCTGCCCTCCAGCTCTCGTTGTCTCTTGTAGTCCTCCTTTGGTGTGAGAAGATTGCCCTGCTAGCCATGTGTGTCTGCTAAACAATCCTAATTGATTAGTTAGCAATTCCCCCACCCAACTCAGTATAAATTTAAGCCTTCCTTAAAAGGCAGCACAGCCAGGGGTAGCATTGGCAACTATCATCTTTGGATAAAGTATTGATCGTGGATTAAGTATTACACTTCAGGCTCTGCACTTCAGTGAATGCACAAAGCGAGAAACTGCAACAGACAGCTTCAAATACTAATCAGGCTACAGGTGATGTAAGAGGTGTAGAAAATAGACAGCCCTATAAAATTAAAATCCAAAGCCTAATACCTAATATACAGTCAGGTCCATAAATATTGGTACATCAACACAATTCTAACATTTTTGGCTCTATACACCACCACAATGGATTTGAAATGAAACAAACAAGATGTGCTTTAAATGCAGACTGTCAGCTTTAATTTGAGGGTATTTACATCCAAATCAGGTGAACGGTGTAGGAATTACAACAGTTTGCATATGTGCCTCACACTTGTTAAGGGACCAAAAGTAATGGGACAATTGGCTTCTCAGCTGTTCCATGGTCAGGTGTGTGTTATTCCCTCATTATCCCAATTACAATGAGCAGATAAAAGGTCCAGAGTTCATTTCAAGTGTGCTTTTTGCATTTGGAATCTGTTGCTGTCAACTCTCAAGATGAGATCAAAAGAGCTATCACTATCAGTGAAGCAAGCCATCATTAGGCTGAAAAAACAAAACAAACCCATCAGAGAGATAGCAAAAACATTAGGCATGGCCAAAACAACTGTTTGGAACATACTTAAAAAGAAGGAACGCCCCGGTGAGCTCAGCAACACCAAAAGACCCAGGAGACCATGGAAAACAACTGTGGTGGATGACCGAAGAATTCTTTCCCTGGTGAAGAAAACACCCTTCACAACAGTTGGCCAGATCAAGAACACTCTCCAGGACGTAGGTGTATGTGTGTCAAAGTCAACAATCAAGAGAAGACTTCACCAGAGTGAATACAGAGGGTTCACCACAAGATGTAAACCATTGGTGAGCCTCAAAAACAGGAAGGCCAGATTAGAGTTTGCCAAACAACATCTAAAAAAGCCTTCACAGTTCTGGAACAACATCCTATGGACAGATGAGACCAAGATCAACTTGTACCAGAGTGATGGGAAGAGAAGAGTATGGAGAAGGAAAGGAACTGCTCATGATCCTAAGCATACCACCTCATCAGTGAAGCATGGTGGTGGTAGTGTCATGGCGTGGGCATGTATGGCTGCCAATGGAACTGGTTCTCTTGTATTTATTGATGATGTGACTGCTGACAAAAGCAGCAGGATGAATTCTGAAGTGTTTCGGGCAATATTATCTGCTCATATTCAGCCAAATGCTTCTGAACTCATTGGACGCAGTGCAGTGCAGATGGACAATGACCCAAAGCATACTGCAAAAGCAACCAAGGAGTTTAAGGGAAAGAAGTGAAATGTTATGCAATGGCCAAGTTAATCACCTGACCTGAATCCGACTGAGCATGCATTTCACTTGCTGAAGACAAAACTGAAGGGAAAATGCCCCAAGAACAAGCAGTAGCTGAAGACAGTTGCAGTAGAGGCCTGGCAGAGCATCACCAGGGATGAAACCCAGCGTCTGGTGAGGTCTATGCGTTTCAGATTTCAGGCTGTAATTGACTGCAAAGGATTTGCAACCAAGTATTAAAAAGTGAAAGTTTGATTTATGATTATTATTCTGTCCCATTACTTTTGGTCCCTTAACAAGTGGGAGGCACATATGCAAACTGTTGTAATTCCTACACCGTTCACCTGATTTGGATGTAAATACCCTCAAATTAAAGCTGACAGTCTGCATTTAAAGCACATCTTGTTTGTTTCATTTCAAATCCATTGTGGTGGTGTATAGAGACAAAAATGTTAGAATTGTGTCGATGTCCCAATATTTATGGACCTGACTAACTGTAATCTATCTTTGTCAATAGAAGATATTAGAGATTGCATTTTTATTGTATCATCACAAGAGGCAGAACTACTTCCTCTGATAATAGGAAGACACAGAAGGGGGAATTAAAAGTCTTACACTTTGTTTCCGGCAGGACAGTGATTACAGTGAACATATCCAGTCATATGTAATTAAAGAGTTTTTTGTGTTTATTACAGGTAAGCAGGAGGCTGTTTAATGTGATAAATAGGACAAAATGACTTAACATGTACCCTGTTGGTTAGTAAATGTCGCTGTTACTATTATGCAATCAGACTACTCGCAGCATAAATGTGAATATATATTGCAGCTATGCGATTTGGCGCTGATACATGGAATGTGATTTCTCTATCGTAATACGCTATTGTTATGCAGAATAGTTTACTAGCATATCTGCAGAGGTCTAGATATTCAGTATTGCAATTTAATTTAAGTATTTTCATATGTACATTACTAAACATTTTCATATACATCTGTTTATTAATGCAGAGGACAGTGATTCCAGTGAACATATCCAGTCACATGTAATTGAGAGTTTCTGTGTTTATTACAGCCATTCCTAATAAAGCACTTCTGGTTTCACCCGACCCATCCTTCGTACAGTGGAATTATTTACCGTATGTGCAACAGTGACCTTTTCCCCATCCAGCTCTTTCAGTTCTTATCCAATCTGCTTCATCTCCACTCTGTAACATGCACTCCCTACTCCTCCTACTCACAGTTGTATCCTCTCTCTTCAAACACTCTCTCCTTCACCCATTTTCTCCACCCCAGAACATACATACATACATATATACAGTTGCAAGAAAAAGTATGTGAACCCCTTGGGATTACGTGGAGTTTTGCATGAATTGGGCATAAAATGTGCTCTGAACGTCATCTAAGTCACAACAATAGAAGAACACAGTCTGCTGAACATAATACTACACAAACATTAGATGTTGCCATGGTTTAATTGCACATAACATGTAAACATTCACAGTGCAGGGAGGAAAAAGTATGTGAGGCCCTAGCTTAATGACTTCTCCCAGAGCTAATTGGAGCCAGGAGTGAGCCAACCTTGACTCCAATCAGTGTGATGATATTGGATGTGTTGCTGACAGCTGTCCTGCCCTTAAAAAACACACACCTGTTTTGGGTTTACTGGTTTCAAGAAGCACTGTCTGATGTGAACCATGCCTCGCAGAAAAGAGCTCTCAGAAGACCTACGATCAAGAATTGTTGACTTGCATGGAGCTGGAAAGGGTTACAAAAGTATCTCCAAAAGCCTTGATGTTCATGTGTCCACGGTAAGAAAGACTGTCTACAAATGGAGAAAGTTTAGCACTGTTGCTACTCTCCCTAGGCGTGGTCGTCCTGTAAAAATGACTGCAAGAGCACAGCGCAGAATGCTGCATGAGATAAAGAAGAATCCCAGAGTGTCAGCTAAAGACCTACAGAAATCTCTGGCACATGCTAACATTTTTGTTGACACATCTACAATAAGGAAAACATTAAACAAGAATGGAGTACATGGGAGGACACCACGGAGGAAGCCATTGCTGTCCAAAGAGAACATTGCAGCACGTTTGAAGTTTGCAAAAGAGCACCTGGATGTTCCACAGCACTACTGGCAAAATATACTGTGGACAGATGAAACCAAGATTGAGTTGTTTGGGAAGAACACACAACACTATGTGTGGAGAAAAAAAGGCACAGCATACCAACATCAAAACCTCATCCCCACTGTAAAACATGGTGGAGGGAGCATCATGGTTTGGGGCTGCTTTGCTGCCTCCGGGCCTGGACGGATTGTTGTCATTGATGGGAAAATGAATTCCAGAGTTTATCAAGACATTTTGAAGGAAAACGTATGACCATCTGTCCGCCAACTGAAGCTCCGCAGAGGATGGGTGATGCAACAGGACAATGACCCAAAGCATACAAGTAATTCAACAAAACAATGGCTGCAACAGCACAGAATACGCCTTCTGGAGTGGCCCAGTCAGAGTCCTGACCTCAACCCGATTGATGTGAATCTCTCTCTTAAGGTCATGCCACAGCATTTCAGACATCCCAAGAATATTGCTACACTGAAACTGTTTTGTGAAGAGGAGTGGTCCAAAATTACTCCAGATCGTTGTGCAGGTCTGATCTGCAACTACAGGAAACGTTTGGTTGAGTTTATTGCTGCCAAAGGAGGGTCAACCAGTTATTAAGTCCAAAGGTTCACATACTTTTTCCTCCCTGCACTGTGAATGTTTACATGTTATGTGCAATTATACCATGGCAACATCTAATGTTTGTGTATTATGTTCAGCAGACTGTGTTCTTCTATTGTTGTGACTTAGATGACGTTCAGAGGACATTTTATGCCCAATTCATGCAAAACTCCACGTAATCCCAAGGGGTTCACATACTTTTTCTTGCAACTATATATATATATATATATATATATATATATATATATATATATATATATATATATATATATATATATATATATATATATATCACCCTCACGCCTTCTTCACCTTATTACTGTACTCAACTGCTGCTAATTCTGAACCCACACACTTATAAAAACCGCCAGGACACTGGAACCTGTCCCTCCGTATAAGTCATACTCCAATATTACCTCCCTAAACCGTTCTGCTTCTCCTAACATCAGGAGACATTTCCCCAAATCCCGGGCCGCCATCTTTTTCCTTTGATCAACACCCCCAGCACCCCCCTATCCTCCAACAGCAGCCGCAATCCACACAATCTGGTTACTATTCCTCTTCTTCCTAGAACCAGCCTCCCTTTTCCTGTGCCCTCTGCAATGCCTGCTCTGTTTGTAACAAACTCACCTCTGTCCATGACCTTTTTATCACAAACCCCTTTAAACTTGCTTGCAATTACAGAGACCTGGCTTTATGAATCTGACTTTCCCTCTCCTGCTGCCCTCTCCCATGGTGGTCTCCTCTGGACTCACTCTCCCAGGCCTAGTGGATGGAAAGGAGGTGGAGTAGGAATCCTCCTATCCCCTCAAAGCACTTTTCAGGTCCTCAATTCACCTCCCTCTCTAACCCTATCCTCTTTTGAAGTTCAGTGTATTCATCTGTTCTCTCCAGTTTCTTTAAGAATTGCTGTGATCTATCGGCCTCCTGGACTGGTATCAAGCTTCCTTACTTTCTTCCTTTTGAAATTCCCACTAACATTCTTGGTGACTTCAACATCCCTGTTAATCTTAACACTCCTGCTACCTCTAAACTTCTGAACCTAACCACTTCTTTTGACCTAAAACAATGGACACATGCTTCTACTCACTCCAATGGTAACTGCCTCGACATTTTATTCTCCTACCTATGCACTCTTTCAACCTCACCAACTTTCCTCTTCCTCTCTCTGATCACTCCCTTATTAGCGTCACTCTCTCCTTGGCTTCCTCCTCCTTGTCTTTCAACTACCAAACAGTTACCTGTAGAAACCTTAACCCTTCTCTTCTTTTTTCAGCAACATATTGTCTCTATGACAAAATCTCAGCCATGTCCTGCCCCAACCTGGCCACTTCTGTCTACAATAGTTCACTGTCATCCACCCAGGACACATTGGCTCCCCTCACTACACACAGAATTAGGCCCCGACCGCTACAGCCCTGGCAAACAGACAATACCAGATGCCTCAAAAAATGTAGCCGTGCTCTGGAGTGTTTATGGTGTAAGACTAGGACCCAGCAAGACTTCGACCAATATAAAACTGCCCATCAAAAAGAAAATTCTTGTCTCCACATTGCCAAACAGACCCATTTTATCACTCATTAACACCCTCTCACGTAATCCCCGTCAACTCTTTTCTACCTTTAACTCTCTACTTCGTCCTTTACCTCCACCCACTCACTGCCCAGGAGACTGCGAACCACTTCAAAAATAAGCGATACAATTCGTGACAAGATTTACACTGTACAGATAACTCCCTCACCCTACACTCCTTGTCCACCTGCACAATCTATACTTCTCTTGTTTAACCCAGCTACTGTAGGAGGAGGTTGGTAAAAGGTTTTCTAAAGCCCACCTAACCACCTTCCCCCTGGACCCTGTTCCCTCGCAAATACTACGGTCACCCTCTGGCTCTGTTCTTCATTCTTTAACTCATATCTTCAATCTCTCCCTTTCTACTGGTATCTTCCCCAACTCTCTAAAAACATGTGCTAGTCACCCCCATACTTAAAAAAGCCGCACTGGACCCCACCAATCTTAGCAATCTAAGACCCATCTCCTTACTCCCTTTTGCCTCCCAACTCCTTGAACAACCGGCTAAGCTGCCACCTTATTGAAAATAACCTTCTCGATCCCCTTCAGTCTGGATTTCGCCCACAACATTACACAGAAACTGCTCTCCTAAAACTCACAAACGACTTACTAACCGCTAAAACCAATGGTCACTATTCCGTACTCTTGCTCTTGGACCTCTCCGCTGCCTTTGACAGAGTTGACCACCCCCTCCTCAAATAAACTCTATTTACTGGGTCTCCGTGACTGTACTCTCCATTGAATCTTACCTATCTCACTGCACCTTCAGTGTCACAACTCTACTTCCTCTTCTCCTACTCCTCTTACTGTCGGGGTCCCCCAAGGTTCTGTCCTTTGACCTCTCCTATTCTTGATCTACACTTCTTCCTTGGGTCAGCTGATAGCTTCCCATGGTTTCCAATACCATTTCTATGCTGATGACACACAAATCTATCTCTCTACTCCTCAGCTCACCCCATCAGTTTCCTCACGTATCACCGATTTACTAACAGACAGACTGGATGAACACCACTTCCTAAAACTCAATCTATCCAAAACTTAGCTCATATTTCCTCCCCCACATGCCTCTTCCCCCGATTTCTCGGTCAGAATCAATAGGACCACTATCAACCCATCCCTGTATGCCAGTGTGCAAGGGGTAACCCTGGATTCTGAACCATCCTTTCAGGCCCACATCCAATCCCTGTCCAAATCATGCCGCCTCAACCTCCGCAACATCTCCAGAATACGCCACTTTTTAACTAATGATACCACAAAGCTCCTAATTCACTCCCTGGTTATCTCTCGCCTTGACTACTGCAACTCCCTCCTCATTGGCTTACCTTTACATAGGCTATCTCCCCTCCATTCCATCATGAATACTGCTGCCAGGCTCATCCACCTTACCAACCGTTCAGTGTCTGCTATCCCTCTCTGCCAATCCCTCCACTGGCTTCCACTTGCCCAACGAATAAAATTCAAAATACGAACTTACAAAGCCATCCACAACTATGCCCCAGCTACATCACCAACCTGGTCTACAATACCAACCAAACCGCTCTCTTGGATCCTCCCAAGACCTTCTGCTCTCTAGTTCCTATGTCGCCTCCTCCCATGCACGCCTCCAGGACTTCTCTTGAGCTTCTCCCATCCTATGGAACTCCCTACCCCAATCTGTCCGGCTGTCTCCTAATCTATCCACCTTTAGACAATCCCTGAAAACCTCTCTTTAAAGAAGCCTATCCTGCTTCTACCTAGTAAACCACCATTTATTTCCTCCATCAGCTCATCCCCCACAGCTATTACCTTTTGTTTGTAACGTCTACCCTCATTTTGTAAAGCATTGTATGAACTGTTGGCGCTATATAAATCCTGTATAATAATAATATGGGACCTCATAGAAGACAAGGGTCATATTCCCTGACAAACTCATGCACACACGAAATTAGGATTTTTCCAAAGACCTCAGGAACACCACCCAAGATTGGAGGAAGAGGCTCTTTTCCTGTGAAAGGAACACTTTAGACTCAGATGTCTCTGTCTGGCTTTTAGAACCATGAAAAGCATCCAAATGGAAGCTGTGAAACTTCTCCCCTTCTAGTATGGGAGTGAATATACCCCAAGATAGAAACCTTTCCAATGCAGCAAAAAAAAAAACAAAAAAACAAAAAACAAAAACAAAACTCACCCCTCAGAAGCTCCAAAGAGTTGTTTGTGCGCATAAAGCATCTGAAGGGGAAGGCTTAAGAATTCAAACTTGTAACCTCTTGATATAGCACTGTGAACCTATTCATCTATGTTCCAAGCCCAGACAGCAGCGAAGACTGATAAGTCTCCCGCTGCCCACAAAAGTGACGGCACCTCTTCGATCGGAAGGGGACTTGTCTTCAGACTTTGGGTTCTACTTCTTCTTGTAGAACTGGGTGATAGGCTTTTGCTTGAAGCTTGAGGCTGACAAAAGGACTGTTTTATTTAGCAGTCAAAGGCCCTTGATTTTCACCCATTGGTGTTTCCCTCTTCAAGGGAAACAGCATGCTTTTCCCCATATTTATCCTCTGGATTAAAGGAGAAATTCACCTATGGGAACATGTTACATGTTCCACCCACTTTTAGGGTGGAACATGTTACCAATGTTGAAGCCGCTGCCCACTGCCCCCCTCCCTGTGACAACAGTAAGGGTAGAAATTCTCCGTACTAGCTGTCACTTTCTAAAAACTGCCCACAGAGCCATGTCATTCATTAACAGTGTTCTGTGAATGAACTACAAGTCTCGAAAGCCTTAGCGGCCGTTGGCTTACAGTTCTCAATGCACTACCACGGTATTGTGGAGCCCATAATTGGTATCAGTGGGAGAAATAGTGCCCCCCTCCATCATTGGTGTCAGTGGGGAAAATAGTGCCCCATCATTGGTATCAATGGGAAGAGTAGTGTCCAATTTTTGGTGTCAGTGGCAGGAACTATGCCTCACCGTTGCTGACAGTGGAGGGACTAATGCCCCAAGAGCCGGATAAAAGCAAAGGGTAAAATTCAGCCCCAGGGCTGCAGTTTGGAGACCACTGCTGTATGGTATTTAAAGAACCCAAACAAATGCCTGCCCCCGACCAGCAGCTGCTTTTTTACAGAGAAGTTCAGCAAACCAGTATCTGAACCACAAAATTCTTTAGAAATGGCTGAACATGACATCCAGTCTATAAAGTTGCATACTGGAGTCTTCCAAGGCAGCCACCAAGAATATCAAGGGAACTCTTCCAGGGAACGTTCGATTACAGGATCTTCAGATTTCCTGAAACAGTGCTTTGCCCACAGCTGGCGAACTCAACAGTTAAACTCCTTCTCCAGAGGGTACTGCTGAGCAAACCATTTTTAGAGGCAAAAACACCTTCTCTGGATAAGCCCAACTGGCATACATAACAGCAACTAAATTTGTCAAACCCCTCGGCTTACAGAATTAACCAGAAAAATGGTAACAAATCCAGAACCCATAGCAGAAAATCTTAGAACACCACTACTTTTTTAGTGCTTCCATAGAAGTTCAAATGTAGATCTATAGAGAAACAAAAAAAAAAAAGTCTGAGGATGTTGGGTTACCAATAAAACCAGTCAGCCATCCGTTTCTCCCATTTGATTTAGTGGTGGTGCTCTTCATACTCCTTTATTACGGATGGACATTTACACCTCATATAATGCTTTTACAATCTGAATTCGTAGTAGAATCTGAGTGAGCAGACTGAACCTTTATCTGCTACGGTCACCTGTTCAATGGGCTCTTAACAATTTGGATGACTTCTAAGCCATGCATATAAAGTCTCGGTGGTCCCTGTAGAAGTCTGCATGTGGACACCCGTGTACTGCCAATGACAGGATAAATTCACCTGCAGACTGGATGATGCAGACACATTACAGGTTAAACCCACCTTGAGACTCTCTCCATGTGTTCAAGTGGATAACAACATTATAGCATCTACAGATTGGCTGTGTCACCTCAATATGCTGGTTCCAACTTTTGGATGTGTTACATTCTCAGCAATACAAGGAGTCTTTAATGAGCCCTCCTGGAATGCAACTTGGATGACACAATCATAATGTTTCCATGGAAGTGGATAACTTAGCATATTTCTGATTTGCTATTCTACAGATGCCCTAACCATTTTACTTACAGAGCCATTTAAAGTGGTTGTAAATCTCAGATATGAACATAGCATGCCTCTCCATAGTGTGTACTTGTTTCAATTAAGAGCACCAAGTGACATTTTTGTCTGCTACATCATCCCTCTGCTATCTGCATGAATCCTTTCTGACAAGTTTCCTGACACCAAGAAAAAAAAATGGTGACGGGAGAGACCTCCAGCAGATTGACAATCTCAGCTCTGTTCCTGTGAGCTGTGTGAAGGGGGGGGGGGTGTGTCTCTTTCCTCCAGTCAGCTCTCAGAACTCTCCTCACTGAGCTCTGCACAGTAACTTCAGCTCTCCATTCCTTTTTTTTGAACTCTCAGACAAGCTTTATAAATTTAGCATTTTGAATGGATGTAGAGAAGAGAGGACTGCAGATAGATAGGTACAACTTATGGAGAAGGATTTGTTTAATTTCTGTGTATCATCTGAGGCCAGTCACTTCACTGGGTATATGTAAGGGTTTACAACCAATTTAAGGAACTGATGCTATTTTGAAAGTACCATCCCTATTTCTATATGATCATTATATCTTTGCTATGTATATGCAATGTGTTTGGAATAGGTTTTTTAGTATATTGATCTATATTTTAGGATATATTTTTTTCTTTATAAATGATCATTTTGGCAGTAATCTGGGTTTTAGTAGGTATATTTGCTTTTAACGCATTTGGGGGTCTTTATAATTTTTTTATATATAAACATATGTTAAACATTTGGCTGCATAAGACTCATTTTTTTTCTATAAACATATATTAGAACTTCTGTGGAATCCTTATAAAAAGTAGATATTTTTTACAGTAAGGGGGCAATTGTCAAACATCACTTTCTGCAAATGAACAGGAAAATATTTGGGATTTTTTTAGCGACTGGCAGGACCCAAACCTTTTGGACTGTCAGAGAAGCAGATTCTGGAAACTAAAGCTTTAAAATGTGTTCTGGCTGCATCCACCAAAAGACAAACTGCGGTCCATGCCCGAGCCAAGCCAGAATGCCGAGCTTCTTTCCGATAGAACTCAATCTGGCTTCTCATTATTCTTGTCCAAAGGATGAACCCCCAACAGTTCATCCTCCCACAACAGGGGAGAAAGGGAAGAAAAGTGCTCATGTTTGCATACCAGGTCTTCCAACCGAGTGAGAAACAGAGCTGATCAAGCAAGCCTGAGATGGCTGCTGAAAATTCCTCACTAGACACAAAAGAAATGTACCCCTGAAAAAGCGGGGAAAAAAAAAACAACAAAAAAAAAACAAAAAGGGGTTTGAAGGGATTTGGGAGCTCACTCCTTTGTCCTTTACCCTCACCTCTCTGCCTATGTTCTGCCATGGCTTGCTCAGACACACCAGACCTCACCCCACAAGGGGCACTCACCACCTCAAGTTGAAGAAGCCCAATCATCACCCATCATGATGAGCATGCCCCAAAAAAGGGCTTTCAGAAATATGATTCGCCTTGTGAGATCACTGCACTGGACATGTACAGGAACCCGCCAGCATTAGTATTGGATAAAAAAGGTTCCATGGTTAGTGCTGGCCGCAGGACCCAGTACCGACCCTGCAACCTGTCCATATTCTGCACTGGAGTCTGGGAGTGTGCATACCCTATCAAAGCTATGCTGTAATATACTACTGGTAAAGTTACCATTACAGAAATCAAAGGAAAAAAATTGGCTTAGGCTCAAAGCCAATTGAACACCATGGGAAAAATGTCTAAATCTTGTGTGAAAATGTATAAGAGACCTGGCTTCTACCTAAACTGACCTTGCACCAAAAAGACAATTCCTGGCTGCTTAGGCATGGGGAATAGAAAGTCCTAGGACAATAAGGGAGGATATCCCAGCTTAACCAAGAAACAAAGGCACAAACGTTTAACTCACCAGTAGTGAGTTTAAAAAACATACTTAACCTGTATATTCACATAGGAAGCACAGAAGGTAGAAAATAGGAGACAGGTAAAACTGTCCAGTGCAAAAATGAGGAAAATTTTTCCACAACAAGGCATACAACTTGATAACTATGTAAAACATGAAGCATTCAAAGACAGGATCAGAAACTGCTGCAACTCTAGTCCTTGTACTCATCCAGGAATCCCCAGATACACTGGTCTGACCTGAATAGGTAGACCAGTTTATCTGGGGATTCCTGGATGAGCACAAGGACTAGAGATGACTAACTGCACCACAAAATACAGTTTTGAAAGACAGGGTCAGATAAACTACATCTCTTTTCCTGGTATTCATCCAGGAATTCCTAGATTCTCTTTCCTGTCCAAAGTAATTGAGTCTTGAGCCAACAGGAACAAAGAGACTTACTGTCACTGTAGCTATCTCCAGCATGCTACATTGGATGCCAAAGTAACTACACATACTCATGACATGCCACAGCCCTGGTCCCTACATACAAGGATTTCCCAAACAATACAGGGCTGATCTTAAAATGCAAGTCCTGTGTGTGTTGCTATGAGTATTTTTGTGATTTTTATAGCATAAACATGGAATAAAAATGTTTACATTTTTAGAAGCAGCACTTCCTCTATTAATATGCTAATTAACTTGTTGGACTGGTTCATGGAGGCTAGTAAACAGAAGGTGATGATGGCAGAAAGTAAGGAGGAGGCAAAAAAAAAAAAAAAGGTAATGAACAAAGCCATGTGCTGAGCAAAACGGAAGCACTATTTGGAGGACTCTGGGAAACAAAGTAGTCTTGAAGAGGTCCTAGATAGAAGACAACTCCATATCACCAGCAAGAGCAAAGAAGGAAAGGGGGACTCCAAACACCAAAAAAATCTGTGCAAATAGGGTACTTCACCTGGGGATGACACTAAATCTACACTATAACTCAAGTTAAACAACTTTGTACAAGTCTAAGGCAGGGCTCAAAATTTCTACGCATGAGCTACTAGCCAGGCCTTAAGAGTTACTCGCCACCAGTTACCCAACCCCTACCCTGCCCAGCCCCTAAACAGACCTAAAATGACACTGTTAAATGTTCCTCGCATTATCAGGGTTCTTAGAATCCCCTCACATTACATCAGGGTCCCCAGAGAGCCCCTGCATTACATCAGGGTTCTCAAAGTCCCCCTAAACACTCCATCATACTTCAACCATACATGGCATACAACCATAACCCCCCATAATCTCTCACTCACCAAATCATAACTTTACAAAGCATACCTACCTTCTATCCAACCCAGGAGTACCTCAAATGTCCTATACTCTACCACCCATAATAACCACATAATCCTGAACCTGTCCAAACCACCCATATATGTATGCGTACACCCACACATACATACACACACACCTATAAAAAGTTGCAGTACATTACCTTCCCTCACACAACCAGGTTCTGCACTCTATGGGGAGGCAGAGAGCACAGCTTTCACTTTGCTTAGCGTATTCAGCAGTCTGACTGAGCTCCCAGTGCTGTTGTACAGTGAAGTTTCAGACCAAGAGCTTCGGATCATCTCACAGCCTCTCTCTACCATGATGCCATGACACCCCTGAATGCACCCCGATTGGGAAAGGCTGCCCTAGAGTGACCGAGCTGGCCCAGAGCCCACTCAGTAAGACGATCCTGTGGGACACATTCGCTCCCATGTTATTTCTACTCGCCAAATGAGAGCAGGTGAGTGGAAATTTTGAAGGCATGCATTGTAAATGCTCATTTGCTAGGAAGTATAGATAGCGTGGGCATGTATATACTGTATGCATAGTTGTAATACTCTGTGTCTTGTACTGTTTTCCTAAAATTTTAAGTAGTTTATATGTACAGCATTATTGTTTAGAAAAAGCACATAATACACTATGTGCTTTACTGCAAAGTGACCTTAAAAGATACATAGCAAAAACACTGCTAACTGCAACACAGACGTTTGCCATCACTGGGAGTGCAGTGCCATCGCACAGAGATCACAGGTATGGAAAATCGGAAAGCCTTTGCTCCATTGACTGGATAGTCTTCGAGGAGGAAACTACAACTTCTCCTTAGCGATCTAGAAAAACCATGCAGAATTTCGATACATATAACTTAAATCTACCAGTGCTGATGGCTGAATGAAGAGATTTTCAGGACTTTTTTTATTTATATTTGGTATGAACCTGTCAGCAGCTGTTGACACAAGAAAGTCCTCCAGCAATATGTTCCCAAAATTGTTTAAAGAAAACACATCCATACTCTTTGAGGACACTAACAAAAAACTGAGCCATTATTATTTTATAGGCATGACTATTCTGTATTGGCAAACAACTTTTTTTTTGCCAACATAACCCAACAGTTTAGAGCTGGCCAAACACAGATAGAAATGCAGCCGGTTCAGCAGGGACCAGCTGACTATTGTGTGGCTGTCCTTGTTTGGCAGAAGTCAGTCATTAGATCATGTTCAGTTTGACAAGTTGGAAAACTTTTGTCAATCCCTCTGTCAAATGATCTCATCTACTTCGCTTGTGTGGCTGAATTAAAAAAAACAAAAAAAAAAAAAAATCTATGGCCAGCTTAAGAATTATAGAATTGCTGTGTCCCTCTATGGATGATAAAGAAAAAATTCACCCCACTTGTTCCAAGTGTGAATAGGTTAATAACCTCTATCATGTTTTATTCCTTCTTGTGTCCCCAATGGGGAGATAATTTCACATCTCTTGTCCAGTGACACCTTGCTAAAACCAAACACATGGTGACAGGATGGGAGGAAAGTCAGCAATAAAAAAACAAAAAAAAGGAAAGGGTAACCTACTTCATAACGTAGACAAAAGCACCACCAAGATACAGCATATTGCATTCTGTGCAATTTATGAAAAACAGCTGTCAAGAGGTTACTCTAAACAACTAGAAATCTCAAGCACTAACCCAATGGGTTAAAAGAGCAGAGCTTGATTACTAGGGAAGAAATGCAATTCCTAGTACCTCTTACTCAAAAATAGATCCGGAGGTTTGTCATAAATCTGCATTTAAATTAAAGGCAGGTACAAAGAGAAACATTTACCTTTGGCTCTGAGACTGTGATGCGTGATCTGTATCTGATAAGGTGGCGAGGACAAAATGCACTTCAAGGACTGTGTCATCCACGCTGAACACTGCTGGGCTGTAACACAAACGAAAAGAAAAAAAAAAAAACCCAAACAAAAAAAAAAAAAATAGCCATTACTGAATTCAAGGCTCTAAAAACACAAACATATACCATAATGTAATGTTATTCGAATGGCAGGCTACCAAAGTCCACCCAAATTCAAGCCAGACAAAACTAACCTGTCTTTTGTTATACATTCACACCCTTACAAATGTAGAAGAACAAATGCATAAATACTCATCGCCTACACTTTCCTATTCCATAGAGGTGACTGAAGCCGTTCCAGTCTCTGATTACATCTATGGTCAGCCAGCGGAAGGAAGGGGGGGTTGGGATGTCTCCTCCTGCTGCTTATTAGCCGCTTGGATCACTTTTAGAAGAAAGCTGACCGGCCCCAGTATAACCACTTGAAGTCCGGGTATGTAGCTGGTTATCAAGTG
Source organism: Staurois parvus (assembly GCF_062004578.1). Classification (NCBI taxonomy): domain Eukaryota; kingdom Metazoa; phylum Chordata; class Amphibia; order Anura; family Ranidae; genus Staurois; species Staurois parvus. Next base: position 1,409,472 of record NW_028318226.1, read on the forward strand.
ATTACATGAATTAAACGTTTTTTTGGTTTTTACTTATAATTACTGTTTTTTCACTTTCTGGTGAAGTGGAAGCACTGGTGATGTAACCCTGGCCTCACAGTTGCATCCTGGGACATTCCTATCACATGGCAGACCCAGAGTTCTAGGCAGAGTTCCCGAAAGTAAAAGTAAAATGGATTAATCTGCCCTAATTGAAAATAGCCACTGAGAAAAATGGGGAAGAAAAAAAAAAAAAAACCCAATGAGCGCAAGAGTGAAAATCTGGCAATTATATAAAAATATATGCGTGAACATTGCCAATACTAAACATGCTGAATGGCGTCCTTGTTATATCTTTTTTCAGAATGTGGTAGTCAGTCCAGGGCGTGAGCAATGTTCTTATACGTCACAACATGGGAGCACCATTCAGTGCAATAGCACTCTAATCCTGAGTTGCATGATGTCACCCCAGGGGGCAGGTCCATGACAGCCTGGGTTCAGAGGGGACGTTGATTGATGCTGGCCATCATTCTACTGAGAAACTAGGTACATTGGGTGCCATAAAAGGTATTTATTACAGGGAAAGCTTCAGCCTTGAAGATAAGCACTGCAGGAAAAGATGCTTTCTTGCAGTTGCTGTATGTGCATAGCAGTCACAGTGTTCCTTTGTCTCTTTAGATTTGCAGTCTTTGGTGTGTTAACATTGCCATGTTACTGGAACTTATATTTTGGGGTCCAGATGGCCATGTTATATTACGGCTATAAACACTTTGCTTCAGCAAGCATGTTTTGTGCTGTGAAGTCCATTCCAAGCCACAGCATACAGCTTTGAGTCTCTGTTGAAGCCATAATGTTAGACTGTTACCCCCATACTTCTAGAGCTTTTTTAAAAATTCAGTTTACAATGAAGTATTATAAAACACTATGACAACTGCATGCCTGACACTTGACCATGACCCTTACACTTCAATTAAACCCATCTTTCTGCATTTATAAAGTATTCAGACCCTTTTCACTTTTTTCAATGTTCTCATTAACCGTCAATACCGTGCAATTTTACACCTTCCTGCCCAGGCCAGTTTTCAGGTTTCAGAGCTCTCACACTTTGAATGACAATTGCGCGGTCATACAACATTGTACCCAAACTAAAATTTGATCATTTTCTTCACACAACTAGAGCTTTCTTTTGGTGGTATTTAATCACCGCTGGGGTTTTTATTTTTTGTTAAATTAACAAAAAAAGACCAAAAATTTTTTTAAAAAAAACCCACATTTTTCTTTGTTTCTGTTATAAAAGTTTACAAATAAATAATTGTTCTTCATAAATTTAGGCCGAGATATATTCTGCTACATGTCTTTGGTGAAAATAACCCAAATTAGGATATATTTTTTAGTTTGTAGGAAAGTTATAGAGTTCACAAACTATGGTATAGATCTGAATATTGATCAATCCTGAAGTACGGACAGCCAATCTAATATCTTGAGGTCCAAGAATGTCAGAACAGTACAGATATCCCCCAAATGACCCCTTTTTGCAGAGTAGACAGTCCGACGTACTTCGTAAGAGGCATGGCGAGTTTTTTGAAGTTGTATTTTTTTGTCATAATTTTTCGGAAAATGAAAAAATTAAAAAAATTTTCACTATTTATTTTTTTTTACATACTGTCACCAGTGCAGTACAGCGTCATCATATAACTGGCATGGCGGTGAACAGCGACACTGACTGGTGACAGTATGAAAAAAAAAATATATATTTTTTTATTATATTTATTTTTTTATTACATTTTTTTTAAATTTTTTAAGATTTTTTTTCATATTTTACTATGACCAAAATAGTACAATGTTATAGTAACACTGTACTACTTTGGGGAAGTGATCAGTATTTTTTTTTTTTTTTTTTTTTTACACAATTTGCTTATAGCAAAGAATTACTTTGCTATAAGCAAGCATTTACCTGAATGAAATCGATTCATTCAGCTTTTTTTTTTTTTTTTTTTGTGCTTCGCTGTGATTTGGTCACAGCTAATCACATGACATGTGCATGTGATTAGCTGTGACCATTCACAGCTAGGCACTAGTATACAATGGACGGCATCATGAATGAAGCCATCCATTGTATACAACTGTCATGTGACCTGCTGTGATTGGTCACAGCAGGTCACATGGTACCGGCAACGGGAGCCGGTACTTGGATCTGTCATCGGCCGTGTCCGAAGTGCACGGGCGGCGACAGATCGCACTGCTGCGTCGCTCTGCAACCGCGCATGTGCGGGAGCACGCCAAATGGCGTGCACCCGGAAAGCTGCAGCGCTTTTCAACCCGCCAAACGGCCATTGGCCGGGCGGCTAATGGTTAATCTACACTCAGTACCCCATAATGACAAAGTGAAAACAGAATTTTGAAAATGTCTGAAGAAACTGAAATACCACATGTACCCAAGTATTCAGACCCCTTCAAACAACAGTTGAAATTTAGAACAGGTGCCTCCAATTTCTCTTGCTTGTTGCTGAGATGTTTCTACACCTTGATTGGGGTTTACCTGTGGTAAATTAAATTGGTTGGACAGGATTTGGAAAGCCACACAATTTACTATAATAAGGCCTCACAGCTGACAATGCATACTGAGAGCAAAAGCCATGAGGTAAAAAAAAAAAAAAAAAAAAAAAAAAAAAAAAAGGTACTGCCTGCAGAGCTCAGAGACAGGATTATTGAAAGGCACAGATCTGGGGAAGGCTACAAATTCTGCTTCACTGAAGGCTACCAAGAGCACAGTGGTCTCCATAATTCTCAAATGGAAGAAGTTTGGCACAATCGGGACTCTTCCAAGAGCTGGTTGCTTGGCCAAACTGAGCAATCAGGAGGGAAGGGCCTTAGAGAGGTAACAAAGAACCCGATGGTCACTCTGACTGAGCTCCTGTGTGAAGATGGGACAAAATTCCAGAAGGACACCCATCACTGCAGCCATCCACCGATCTGGACATTATGGCATAGTGGCTAGACAGAAGCCTCTCCTCAGTGCAAAACATGAAAGCCCACTTGGAGTTTGCACAAAAGCACTTCAAGGACTCTCAGTCTGTCAGGAACAAGATTCTCTGGTCTGAGATTGCCAAGATTGAACTGTTCGGCCTCAGTTCTAAATGTTATGTCTGGAGGAAACCAGGCACTGTTCATCAGCTGCCCAATATTATCCCAACAGTGAAGCATAGTGGTGGCAGCATCATGCTGTGGGGGTGTTTTTCAGCAGCAGGGATTGGGTGACTGGTCAGGGTTGAGGGAAAGCTGAATGGGGCAAAACAAAGATATCCTCAATGAAAACCTGTTCCACTGCACTCAGGACCTCAGACTGGGCCAAAGGTTCACCTTCCAAAATGACAGTGAACCTAAGCACACAGCCAAGACAGCACAGGAGTGGCTTAGAGATAAATACGTGAATGTCCTAGGAGTGGTCCAGCCAGAGCCCTGACTTGATACCTTTTGACACTTTTCTTGAGACATGAAAATGTCTGTCCACTGATAGTCCCCACCCAACCTGACTGAGCTTTAGAGGATTTGCAAAGAATGGCAGAAAATATCCCAATCCAGGTCTGCAAAGCTTGTCGCATCATACCCAAAAAGACTCAAGGCTGCAATTGCTGCCAAAAGTACTGAGTAAAGGGTCTGAATACTTCAGTACTTGTGATACTTCAGTTTTTATTTTCAATAAATTCTCAGACATTTCTAAAATTTTGTTTTCACTTTCTCATTATGGGGGAACTGAGTGTAGATTAACGAGGAAAAAAAAAATGAACTGGAACAACTGTAGTATCAGGCTGAAAAACAAAATTAAAAAAAGTGAAAGGTCTGAATAATTTATGAATGCACTGTACTTTGCTACTTCAATATAGAAATTATTAATTATAATTTGTACATACAGTTTTATTATTCGCAAATTAATCTTATCTAAAATGACACACAAAAACACACAGATTTAAACTCAAACCCCATTAACCTTTGTGAAAAATACACAAGTAATGCCAGTAACAAATTAATCTTTACCACCTTGACCTTTAGCAGGGTGTGAAGGCCAGGCAACCTTGCTGTGTGGTAAAATTATTAATAGTATTAAGTCTGGTCAATTGCAGACTCAATCATCTGCCTGCCAATTATGATGTATTGACAGATTACATACCACTGACAGGTGTATGCGTATACACCTGTTTTTTTGTTTTTACATAAGCAGCACCTATAACAGGCCATGTCAATTGCCCCACCACAATGCTGCTACTTGTAAGCACTGCATTTCTGAAATCACATATATATTTTAAAATATCTAAAATAAAAAATAACCACACAATAAAAGTGCACACCTCTAAACATTGTAATCTAACCCTTTGGAGGGAGACCATGGGTCAGCATATACTGCCGACTCTTCTCTTTTATATTCCAAATCAAAAGAGGGCATCCTAGGAGCCCAAATCCATGGGCATCCTGACAAGTTACAGCAAAGGCAAATATTCCATGGTGCAATGCACAATGCTTAAAGGGTTAGTTTAACTTTAAAGAAAAAATGTAAAAGGGGAACACCAGACACCCCCCCAAACCCTCCTCCCCCGGATCCTCGCTGTACTTGCTTCTGAGGTTGCCAAGCTGTCAGCCGCTCCAGTAGTCCAAGGATTTGGAATCCCCACTCTTCTCCATATACTGCTTCCGGACAGGGCTGGATCTAGCCTTTCTGATGTGCAATAAAAATTGTTGGGGGGAGGGGGGTGCGAGAAAGATGGGAGGTCAGCAGGGTAGAGGATAGGGTCACCAGTTCATAGGGGAGAGGACAGGGGTCGCAACCGACAGGGCGGAGGAGAGGGGTCAGTTTTGCCAGGGCAGAGCACAGGGGACACTGCTGGCAGAGCGCTCAGCAGAGCTCCTTCTCCCATCCCTGTAGTGCACACAGCCTGGGCACAGGCAGCAGAGCTTCTCCTCCTCTATCTTCACACAGCTGGGATCAGTATTGTGTCAGGCTAGGGCAGTAAAGTGTCAGATTAGGGCAGCATATTATGTTAGGGTAGTAATAGTGACAGATCAGATCAGGGCAGCATAGTGGGAGTACTGTGACAAGTTAGGGTTGATAATGTGCTCAGTCACTTACCACATGCCTGGAGATGAAGACTCCTGGGCTCCTGTGTCCACTCCTCTCCAATTTCGGAACAGCCAGAGTAAAAGGAGTCTGCGAGAGGATGCAGCCACACCCCCAGCCCCACCAGCCAACTTCGGCTGCCTTGGGAGAGATTGAAGATCCTGATGCTAATTAGAGGACAGGGGAGTGGTACAGGCAGCCTCTCCCACACTTCTGGGACCCCTGCTGACCTGATCATCGGATTTCACTAGGCAGCACATTTAGTAGTACATTTGCAAAGCTGCAACAAAAGGGAAAGTATAGCTGCCTGCACAGTATGGCTCAGTTGACAGGCAGAGCATTTGAAGGGGGGGGGGGGGGCATAGCTCACCCCAGCACTACCCTAGATCCGCCCATGCTTCAGAGACAGGCGAAAGATTCACTCTGACGGCGCTGACCAATCAGAATTGATCTGGTCCAAATAGGAAGATTGGAAACCTGGAAGCTAAGTACAGCAGGGACGAGGCAGTGGGGAGATGTCTGGTGTTCGCTCACCTTTACATTTTTTCTATATAGGTGAACACTTTGAGTGACCCCTGTGGAGGACTGGGTCCTCAATTGGGATGCAGTGTTGTGCCTATGCCATGATTGCTATTAGGAAAAGGGGGCTCTCTGAACCGAGATATTTCAATTTTATTTTGATAACAGTCTAGCCATGTGCTTGTTTTATGGCAATAATGAATCAATATGGAATAAAAAAGAAGGATAATAACCTTTGAGCCTGAACCTTTAAGACTCAAGTCAACAGTAGCAGCCATCTTAATCATAATGTACAAAGACTCACCAACCGGCACTATCAAAATGTATCGAGATGGGAAGACCACTGGACTCCGCAAAACCAAGGAGACCCTGAGGATGAAAATAAAACATTAAAAAGTTAACCTTTGTGCAATAGAGTGCATAAATTATTAAGTCGTGTTATATAGCACGACAGATGAAATTAAAGGTCAGTTCTACCCAAAAGAGATTTCAGTTTTGTTTTGTTCTGAAAAACTGGATCAAAAGATGGTGCCCTCCTCTCCCTCATGAACTCTCAATACACTGCAGAATATATGAAAAGGCAAATCCGGGGGTATAAGCAGGTAAGAATTCAATAATTCAATGCATACTGTAAGTGTAAAAGGAAAATAAATATATTCATTTTGGTGGGGTGAGCCTTTAAGTTTTAGGATTAATTGCAGAAGAACCAGATCTTATTTCACATACACTGATAAAGAGTGGTGCTTTAGAACAAATTGTACAACCCAGAACAAGTCTGCAGATAAATTACTTTAGTTTGACCTTATGCATAATTTTTTTCACGTGAGTGACTCAATCGAGGCTAGAGGGTCAGCAGAACAGCCAGGCACTGGTAGGTGGCACTGATGGGCATTGACAGGCATCACTATTGGGCACTGAAAGGCAGCACTCATATATGGCACTGATAGGCAGCACTGACTGGCACCTCACACTGAAAGGCAGCTCAGATGGGCACTGATATGTGGCATTGATGTGCACTGATATGTGGCATTGATGTGGCACTGATGGGGCTACACTGAACATCAGTGCCCTGATGATCAGTGCCCATGTCCCCTCTGAGGAATGCCAATTATCGGCTCTCCTCTCCTCACGAGCTGTCAGCGTCACAGCTCGTGAGGTGAGGAATGCAGAAAACTGGCATTTCCTTATTTACATGCGATCGGTTGCGATTGGATACAGCTGAACACATGACAGAGCCGACGTCATCTGCTCTTTCCACTGATCAGTGATCCGCTGTGTCCAAGGGACACAGCGCATCACCGATCGCGTGCTGCGTGGCCCCAGGGGCGTGTACACGTGGTTGGAGTGGGAGGACGTCATATGATGAAAAAACTTGATTTTTATGGAAGTTTTGCTTTGTGCATAGTTCCTAAAAAGTCCCATTTCTTTGAAAAGGGTTGTAGTCTATATGCTTTTTATAATTTGTATAATAAAAGGCTTATTTAAAAAAGGGACATGGCTAATTTTATAAATTTTTTTCTCCATATTTTTGCTCTGTTTTGAAGATGTCTGTAGTAGTCTGGCAATAGTAGTTACACAAGCAAAAAACTAAGACATGCTTTTAGTGGAGGGGGTTGTACCAGGACAACACTGTTTTTTGTTTGCCAGTATCCAAATCCTGCTGCACACAGCAGTACAACCAATCTCGCTGCTCCCCTAAATGGATATAGAAAGTAATAATAATGTGCATAACAGTATCCTAACACAGAGTGAGCAATGATAGGTCAGCTACCTATGTCTACCTGAACTGAAAAGGTAAGATACAATTAGAGTTACTGAACTTCACAATATATTGTGGGAAAATGTCAATGTCTCAAGGTCTTCTTACCCTGAACTCACGCAAGCAAAATGTGATCTGACTCTGCTTCTTCAGCTGATACACCAGGAATTCCTCTCTGCTTAGGGACAACTCTGTTAGCATTGCCTTGCTGGGATCTGAACAATTTAAAAAAAAAAAAAAAAAAAAAAAAAAAAAAAAAAAACACACACACCATAAGAGCACTGCAAACACAGCAAGTCACACATTAGGATTACTACAAAACAAAGATTTATTAAATAAACTCTGCTGCCCATATCAACCAGTCAGTTTCTCTCATCCTCCTGCAATGAAAAAAAATTACAGCTAGAATCTGTTTGCAGTGGACTGGCTTGACAGCACCCCTTAATTGTTACATATTAGGTTTGGAGCCAAACTTGGATTTCCACGCAGTACCAAGCTCTATTTCAGAGCTTTCAGGGCACACGGGAGAGAAATTATATTAAAGCACAGATACATCCCATCACCTTGTGAATTTTCCCACATGTTCTTTAGCTTTTTTCTGATAATAGGTTTAAAAGTAAAAAAGCCTTTAAAAATTAAAGAGTACCTAAGTTCTCAATCAAAGTTTTTATTTTTACTAAAGGCAGTGTACACGTCAAGAGCAGAGACTTTCAGTTACACAAGAGAAGGGAGCCTATATTTCCATGGGTGAACTTGGCATAAGAGAGAACATCTTACCAAAACAACTGGAACAGCTGTGTGGTCAGAAACACAAGTTTCAGGATTTTGGACCAAGACCTTTCAGCATTTCTGAATGAGCTCAAAATGACTGTCACAATGAAAAAGCTTAAAACAGGCTTAGTTTCCAACTATTAAAAATAGCCACATACTGGCAAATTTTTGTATGAACATTTGTACGTAAAGAAAAAAAAAAAAAAAAAAAATCAAATCGGTACATTTGTTAATGTCACCAGAGATTTGAGGAGTTGTATGAAACTGAATTTTCCAAACAACATTAACTGTTAGTCCTCATGCACACGTTTTTACAGTGGCTGTTTTTCGCTTTTGACAGGTTTTTTTCTACAGCTAGTAAACCCCCCAGTATGTTATCCTATGTGTCTATGCACACATTAATATATTATACAGGATTTATATAGGGCCAACAGTTTGCTCAACGCTGTACATTATAATGGGAGACTGTACACGAGACAGTACAGTGACAATACAATTCAATACACGAGGGGTTTGAGGGCCCTGCTCCTTGGAGCTTACAATCTAGGAAGGAGGGGATAGTGGTACAGGAGGAAATAGCTGTGGGGGATGGAGTAGTAGGAAGAGTGGAGGAGTTCAGTAATTAGCTGAGGGCGGGGTAGGCTTCCCTGAAGAGATAGGTTTCCAGCGTGCGTCTAAAGGTGAGGAGAGTAGGTGATAGTCTGATGGATTGGGGTAGGGAGTTCCAGAGGATGGGGGAAGCCCTGGAGAAGTCGTGGAGACAGGCATGGGAGGAGGAGAGCAGGGAACTAGAGAGTAGGAGGTCTTGTGAGGAGCGGATAGTATGTTTTGGGTAGTATTTGGATACCAGATCGGTGATGTAGTTTGGGGCAGTATTATGAACAGCTTTGTACGTCAATGTTAGCATTTTGAATTTTATCCGTTGGGCAATCGGAAACCAGTGGAGGGATTGGCAGAGGGGGGTGGCGGATACAGAGCGGTTAGTAAGGTGGCCGAGTCTGGCCGCAGCATTCAAGATAGACTGAAGCGGGGATAGCCTGCGGTGAGGTAAGCCGATGAGGAGGGAGTTACAGTAGTCGAGTCGTGATAGAATAAGGGAGTGAATGAGTTGCTTAGTGGTTTCCGGGGTTAAGAACGGACGTATTTTGAAGATGATGCGGAGGTGAAGTCTACATGAGTTTGTCAGCGATTGGACCTGGGGCTGGAAGGACAGATTGGAGTCTAGGATGACACCTAGTACACTGGCTTGAGGGGTGGGACTGATGGTGGTGTTGTTGGTCTTGATGGAGAAGTCAGGGGGAGGGGCACAGGCTGGGGGGAAAACTAGGAGCTCAGTTTTGGAAAGATTTAGTTTGAAGAAGTGGAGTGACATCCAATCCGATATGTCGTTCAGTAGGCTTGTGATACGTGCGGAGACTGAAAGGGTGAGGTGGGGGGTAGAGAGATAGATTTGCGTGTCGTCGGCATAGAGATGGTAGCTGAAGCCATGAGAGTGTATCAACTGGCCAAGGGAGGAGGCGTAGATGGAGGAGAGAAGGGGCCCGAGGACAGAACCTTGAGGGACCCCAACAGAGAGGGGGAGTGAAGAAGAGGTGGCAGCGTTATAGGTAACACTGAAGGAGCGCTGTGATAGATAGGAAGAGAGCCAGGAGACAGCGGAGTCTCTGAGGCCAAGAGAGTGTAGTTTTTTGAGGAGGAGGGGGTGGTCAACCATGTCGACAGCCGCAGAGAGGTCGAGGAGCAGGGGCACTGAATAGTGGCCATTAGCTTTGGCAGTTAGCAGGTCATTGGTGAGTTTGAGTAGGGCAGTTTCGGCAGAGTGTAGGGGGGCGGACGCCAGACTGTAGGGGATCAAGGAGGTTGTTGGTGAGGTGGGAACTCAGGCGATTATAGACTAAGAGCTCGAGGAGTTTGGATGTAAGTGGCAACAGGGAGATGGGTCTGAGGTTGTTCAAGTCGGTGGGATCCAGTGAGGGTTTTTTTTTTTTTTTTTTTTTTTAAGTATGGGAGTGATGTGCGCGTGCTTTAGAGGGGAGGGGAATGTGCCAGTAGAGAGGGAAAGATTAAAGATGTGTGTGAAGGAGCGTAGGATGGAGGAAGAGGGTGATCGTAGGAGTTGTGAGGTGACAGGGTCGAGGGGGCAGGTGGTGAGGCGGGCTTCAGAGAAGACCTTAGTGACCTCTTCAGTGGTAGCGAGGTCGAAGGAGTGGAGTGTTGAGGGGGTTTTAATGTGAGGGATGCTAGGTGGGGTGGAAGTCTGAACAGTGGCGATGTCCCTACGAATTGCGTCGATCTTGTTTTTGAAGTGGTTAGCAATCTCGTGGGCGGTGAGTGAGGTACTGGGTGGAGGTGGGGGCGGAGAGAGTAGAGAGTTAAAAGTAGAGAAGAGCCGGTGAGGACTGGAGAAGGTATTAATGAGGGTAACAAAGTAGGCCACCAATATGTGACGATCCCACGATCGCTGTCACCAATATGTGACGACCGTGGCGTCAGACCCCAGCCCTTCTCACCAAACTCGTAACCGAAGGAATAGCCAATCTAAAACCGCAATGTCACGTGCGTAACAATGCCACACCCAGCTGCACCCTGCACCATGATTTTCCAGCTAATTGGACCACAATCTATGTACCGGCAGCCTGAACGATTGTTACTGGGTCAGGTTAATTACGCAATTAACCCTTCACACTGCCACCACCTCCTTTTTGTACAGAGAGAGGAAACTCGGCTATACCAGCAATAACACTATAATGATTGAGATAATCGTCAACACGGTCACCGCAGGCCGGTTATGCAGAGGGTTAAACAAACACAGTAGCGCTCTTTTTAGAGGCAGGAATTCGTAAATTGCAATTAAGAGCTATAGAAACAGTTCACTTTCAAAAGGAAAGATTTATTACTGAAAGTCAAAAAGGGGTGCAATAAAAATATTTACAGAACAAAGATGTAACCAATATATATATAAATATACAAAGAACAGCACAGCAAAGAGATAACAGGGAGAGGTTAAAGGGTTAAAGTACTTTCCAAAGTCCTGGGTTAGCAGATCAAGTTTCAGAGCGAAAGGGTACGGGTCTCCCCAGGTGGTTTGATGTTAAAATGGGAGACTTCTTCAACTTAACTCTTAGGCCTGACAGCCCATTTTGTGGTCCCCCAGCAGGGTGTGTGTCTAAAGCCAAGGACCAATGCCTCATTTAGTGAGGGACGGTCTGGGTGGATACCTCAACAAGAGCCAAAATCTCTCATAACTCATATTTTGGCTCATAACTTTCCATATGCATAAGTGACACTCCACCCGCAGGTAGATTATTACGCAGACACGTCTGAGAATTGATTAGATATGAATTATGAAATTCTACAATAATTGGTTCACGAGATCTACTTTTCTGCTTTCCTATGTATTCGAGACAAGGAGAGAGACCCATCAAACTGTTCGCCTCCTCTTGGCCAGTCTGATGATATGCCTGGTTTTATGTACAGTGGGGCAAAAAATATTTAGTCAGCCACCAATTGTGCAAGTTCTCCCACTTAAAAAGATGAGAGAGGCCTGTAATTGGCATCATAGGTAGACCTCAACTATGAGAGACAAAATGAGAAAACAAATTCAGACAATCACATTGGCTGATTTGGAAAGAATTTATTTGCAAATTATGGTGGAAAATAAGTATTTTGTCACCTACAAACAAGCAAGATTTCTGGCTCTCACAGACCTGTACCTTCTTCAAGAGGCTCCTCTGTCCTGCACTCATTACCTGTATCAATGGCACCTGTTTGAACTTGTGATCAGTATAAAAGACACCTGTCCACAACCTCAAACAGTCACACTCCAAACTCCACTATGGTGAAGACCAAAGAGCTGTCGAAGGACACCAGAAACAAAATTGTAGACCTGCACCAGGCTGGTAAGACTGAATCTGCAATAGGCAAGCAGCTTGGTGAGAACAAATCAACTGTGGGAGCAACAATTAGAAAATGGAAGACATACAAGACCACTGATAATCTCCCTCGATCTGGGGCTTCACGCAAGATCTCATCCCGTGGGGTCAAAATGATCACAAGAACGGTGAGCAAAAATCCCAGGACCACACAGGGGGACCTAGTGAATGACCTGCAGAGAGCTGGGACCAACGTAACAAAGGCTACCATCAGTAACACACTACGCCGCCAGGGACTCAGATCCTGCAGTGCCAGACGTGTCCCCCTGCTTAAGCCAGTACATGTCCGGGCCCGTCTGAAGTTTGCTAGAGAGCATTTGGATGATCCAGAAGAGGATTGGGAGAATGTCATATGGTCAGATGAAACAAAAATATAGAACTATTTGGTAGAAACACAACTCGTCGTGTTTGGAGGAGAGAGAATGCTGAGTTGCATCCAAAGAACACCATACCTACTGTGAAGCATGGGGGTGGCAACATCATGCTTTGGGGCTGTTTCTCCGCAAAGGGACCAGGACGACTGATCCATGTACAGGACAGAATGAATGGGGCCATGTATTGTGCGATTCTGAGTGCAAACCTCCTTCCATCAGCAAGGGCATTGAAGATGAAACGTGGCTGGGTCTTCCAACATGACAATGATCCCAAACATACCGCCCGGGCAACGAAGGAGTGGCTTCGCAAGAAGCATTTCAAGGTCCTGGAGTGGCCTAGCCAGTCTCCAGATCTCGACCCCATAGAAAATCTTTGGAGGGAGTTGAAAGTCTGTGTTGCCCAGCGACAGCCCCAAAACATCACTGCTCTAGAGATCTGCATGGAGGAATGGGCGAACATACCAGCAACAGTGTGTGCCAACCTTGTGAAGACTTACAGGAAACGTTTGACCTCTGTCATTGCCAACAAAGGATATATAACAAAGTATTGAGATGAACTTTTGATATTGACCAAATACTTATTTTCCACCATAATTTGCAAATACATTATTTCCAAATCAGCCAATGTGATTGTCTGGATTTTTTTTCTCATTTTGTCTCTCATAGTTGAGGTCTACCTATGATGCCAATTACAGGCCTCTCTCATCTTTTTAAGTGGGAGAACTTGCACAATTGGTGGCTGACTAAATACTTTTTTGTCCCACAGTAAGTCTCTCATATTCCAAGATATGAGACATAGGAGAAAAATGGATTTTTAAAAAAGGTTATCTGGTTCAATGTCTTTTGAACTTCTGGGAAGGCTGCATTATCTTTTTACGAGGTGTTAAATTGCACAGGTTCTTTGGACAGCGAGGCCCCAGCTCCCTTGGGGACTTCATAACTCCTAGCCCCCTTCTGGGCTCTGGCCTCCTGTGACACTCCTCACACTCACACACACACACACACACACACACACACACACACACACACACACACACACACACACACACTGGCCAAATGTCACTGTGCCTCTCAGAGAGGGAAGGGGGAGCATGAGGGGGAAATATGTTTGTCAGCATGGTTAACCCCTTTGCCAAGATGGAGGTTGAAGCCACAATGGTTGAACCGTGTCCATCTCTGGGTGTACACCTGCCACAAACGCTTGTTTGGATCTGGTTTTGCGCCATAGTCGCCCCAGCGTACAACTGCATAGACTGTATGGTTAGTTAGGGACGTTTCTTGGCTGGAAAAAAAAAAAAAAAAACACACAGGACTAGTGGGTTTCTAGGGGAGTTTTTTTCAGCTGTAGAAACACTCTACAAATGAACAAAGTGGCAAAACGCCACAAACCGGCATTTTTGGACTTTTTTTGACAAAAAAAAAAAAAAAGCTAAAAAATGCAAAATGTGGATAAATGCCACTAAAACAGTAATGCAAAAAAACACTCACGTTTTTAACGTGACTCTACACATCCGTTACCGGCGTTATCAAAATGTCCCGTATACATGGGGGCTTAGAGTTTAGTTTGAAAACAAAATTTCCCATTCTACTACTTCATTTTTTTCCACCACTATGGTCAAAAAAATGATTGTCAAATTTGATCCTATTATATGTGACAAGGCAGGCAGAAATGGGGAAAAAGGATTGCCCCGATGCTCAGCCTTCCCAGGATTTCTCAATCAGCTATAGCAACAGCCCAGTTCCAAGTAGTGTTGATAAATGAAAAAACAAACAATGTAACCAAGTTGCAGACAAAATGACAAAATAGTAAATATCCAATTCTCAAACCACAGAATGATACTTTTCCTAGTGTCTGGGTAATTGGGAAAGGAAAAGCCAATAGTGAGTATGCATATTGGTGGAGAGTGATACATTTTTGAAACATAGGACATGAAATACAGTGGGAGAGTGATAAAAAAAATCAATACATGAATCACCACCAACCAATATTTCTAAATCCTGGGGGGTTTGTTAGGTCTAAACAAAGCTACATTAAAAGTGAAAAGCTAAAAAACGTTCAATAAATGCATTAAAAAGGTAAACAATTTCTATTCCCCTGTTCTCCGTCTTCCATGTGTGAAGGGGAAGAGAGGAGAGAAGAGAAAAGATCCAAGCACTGCACAGCTGCATCTCTTCTTCCCTCTCTTCCACTTCTAGGCTCCAGCTGCTGTCATTGAAATACATTGAGAAGGTGAGGGGCTACATCCTGGTGTGTGTGTGTGTGCGTGCGGAGCACAGCTCCATAGACACACAGCTCGGCAGTGAGCGGACACCATGTGCCCCATAGCAAATGGCTTGCTATGGGGACCCATGAAGGAGGAGGAGGAGCCAAGACTGCTGCCGGGGGACCCAAGAAGGAGGAGGATTGGGATTGCTCTGTGCAATACCACTGCACACAGTAGGTGAGCAGAACGGTTTTTTGTTTCTTATTAAAACAGACGAATTTAGTAACACTTTAATCTAGCTAGTCAAAGCTGCCTTCTCTTAACAGTATGATCACTAGAATGAAAGAAAAGAAAGGTAGGGGTGTCAACCCTGTGGCATTCCTTCTACACCTAAACTTATCCAGGCAACTATATAAAGACTCCCTATTAAATCATCTGATCAATGTGGCAAGAGGGTGTATGCCGCTCAAATGGAAAAACAATCTGCACCTCCCTCGTAAGCCATGTAGTTTTTGAAAATGTATTTATGGAAAGCCTTATTGCTGTTCAATCACAAAATTGAAAAATTCAGGAAGATAGGATTCTACTGGGTTGACTTTTTTTCAAATCAAAGTAATTTTTATTAAAAAAGGTGTTTTTGCAGTTTATACAATCAAAACACAAAATACATATAAATCAAAGTCACGCCAAAACAGACTGGCGGTAATCTAGAAGTAAATTGAAAAAAAAATCAAAAACATAACAGAACATATAGCTAAAAACTACGTCTGTAAAGATCATGCAGAATTACGTCACTTATACACAAGATTCCCTGAGCCAGTATGGCCAACCACATCGAACAGCTCTTATCCTAACACTCTATTGTAGTCAAAGATTTGAGACCTTACAATATATTCAACACAGTACCCGATAAAACAAATGTCTAACTCTCCTCAACAGGCCTCGGAGACGAGGAGAATATGGAGTATTTTTACTCCAGCCAGAGAGACCATATTTCCCTAAATTTTTTGGACATCTATGTTTATAAGTCAGTTCCTTTCTCTTCAAATTAAGGTTGAGAGCAATACGCCATTGACTAAAGGTTGAATGTGTAAGTGAGATTCACATTTAAAGGATAAGTTTACAGGCTAAGTATAGGGATCTGCTCCATAATAAATGACTCAGCGGGAAGGGTGTCCTCTGAACTTATGCTCAGGGTTGCAATTTTGGGATCCATCCGTACCTTCACGGAACAAATTGAGTTAAGGGTGTTAAATACAGAAGACCAGTAGCGGTGGAGTTCAGGGCAGCACCACAACATATGAATAAGTGTACCTGTGGCTAAATTACATCTAGAGTATAGTGGAGAGTCTATCCTCCCCCAGGAATACAGTTTTTGTGGGGGTATAGTGCACCCTATGAATAATAAACAGCTGAGTCAGGCGTTGTGAGGGGGATAAAGATACTTTAGGGAGGGATTTCAACGCCCGAGTCCATTCCTCATCCTCTATCGTTTCAATAACCTGCCACCACGGAAGTAAAATCTTTACCTGGGAGTGAGCAGGAATAGATATTTGTAGGGTGGAGAATAGATCTCCAATTAGACCTATTTTATGGCAAGATGTGGATATTGTCATGGTCAATGGAATTGAAGGGTTATGGTTGAATAAAATTGCCGCAGTTCGGCATTTTAAAGCATGGCGCAACTAAAAATATTGAAATAAAAATTGGGCATATGGTATTGTTCTACCAGTGCTCTGAAGGGTAATATGTCCTTCTCATATAATTGATGGAGTAACCAGAGGCCAGTCCTTTTTCAAAGATCAAAGCCCTCAAGTTTTGCCACTTCCGGTAACTGGGGATTGTTTACTGGGTTGACTATACTTTATCCTCAGAGTATGGGGGTGTTTTTACTGGAGTTTAGATCACCTTCCTGTACTATTATTGATGGCTGAATTGCTGCATTTTATGCCTTGGGACTTGTGGAAGTTCCCCAGGACTATTCTGTACTATGGCATTTCTTCATTTTCCAAGCTGCCTGAATACTGAATTGGTTTTAATATAAAATAAACAAAAAGATTTAGAAGACAATGGGATGCAACCTTTAGTATAATATGGGTGCAGGAAATCCTTTGGTGATGTGTATATGGTACGGAGTCCCAATATAACTTGCTTTTTTCATCTGCACTGTCATATCTGTGTTTATGATCTTACCTTACCTGAAACATTAAGTTTCTATACATATTGGATCTTTTATTAAGCTGCACCTGAATTTCTAGGATGTGTATCAGATTTTGTGTCCACACACATTTCTGTAAAGAACTATTTAGGCCAAAATGTATTCTGCTACATGTCTCTGTGGGAAAAAGAAAATCCCAATGCATGTAAATTAATTGGTTTACGTGAAAGTTATAGCGTTTAAAAAAAAAAAAAATTCCAGTATCTATACTGCCATTTGTAAACTAGTATCAGTGCTAAAAAAAAAAAAAAAAAAAAAAAAAAAAAAAAAAAAAGCACTCACACTGTACGAATGACACTGAACAGGAAGGGGTTAACATCTGGGGCAGTCAAGGGTTACAACTGTGTGCTGTTTTACTATGCGTGCTGTGTGTGCAGAGAAATACACAGCAGCATGTTACTGCTGGCAGGAGATAGACCTGTGTCGTTTACTCTGTGATTGCTGGGTGCTGGCAGGGAATCTCCGTCCGGAACCCGGTGATCAACATTTGAAGCTGCCAATGGTGGCGCGGGAAGGGCATCGTGAGCCCCCTATCTGGTAAGGCAATATGACGTATATAAACACAAACGGTTAGCGGGAAGTGGTTAGCTAGAGGGACAAATGCCAGAAATGTGACGCAGCAGCTTTGTCAAATTCTCTCCAGTGTGTGCAGCCATCCCTACATCTGAGTATAGTCCAAGATATGTCTACCATTTACCCATAATCCTGCCTGCATACTAAGCCCTACAGAAGTGGAAAAACAGAGCCCTTATCTTAAAACACCAAGAGATCCATGTATCACAGTTCTAAGACAGCATGAATGCTACTTCAAGAATTTCCTTACACAGGTGAAACTCAAAAAATTAGAATATCGTGCAAGAGTTCATTTATTTCAGTAATGCAACTTAAAAGGTGAAACTAATGTATGAGATAGACTCATTACATGCAAAGCAAGATAGTTCAAGCCCTGATTTGTCATAATGGTGAGGATTATGGCTTATAGCTCATGAAAACCCCAAACCCACAATCTCAGAAAATTAGAATATTACATGCAATCAATAAAACAAGGATTGTACATAGAATAATATGGGACCTCTGAAAAGTATAAGCATGTATATGTACTCAGTACTTGGTTTGAGCCCCTTTTGCAGCAATTACTGCCTCAATGCGGCGTGGCATGGAAGCTATCAGCCTGTGGCACTGCTGAGGTGTTATGGAAGACCAGGATGCTTCAATAGCAACTTTCAGCTCTTCTGCATTGTTCGGTCTCATGTCTCTCATCTTTCTCTTGGCAATGCCCTATAGATTCTCTATGGGGTTCAGGTCAGGCGAGTTTGCTGGCCAATCAAGCATAGTCATTGAACCAGGTTTTGGTGCTTTTGGCAGTGTGGGCAGGTGCCAAGTCCTGTTGGAAAATGAAGTCAGCATCCCCATAAAGCTCGTCTGTGGAAGGAAGCATGAGGTGCTCAAATATCTCCTGGTAGACTTGCTGCATTGGCCCTGGACTTAATGAAGCACATTGGACCAACACCAACAGATGACATGGCTCCCCAAATCAACACAGACTGTGGAAATTTCACACTGGACTTCAAGCATCTTGCAGTGTGTGCCTCTCCATTCTTCCTCCATACTCTGGGTCCTTGGTTTCCAAGGAGATGCAAAAGTTGCTCTCATCAGAAAAGAGGACTTTGGACCACTGAGCAACAGACCAGGTCTGTTTTACTTTAGCCCAGGTAAGACGCTTCTGACATTGTTTGTTGTTCAGGAGTGGCTTGACAAGAGGAATACGACATTTGAAGCCCATGTCTAGCATTCATCCCTGTGTGGTGGCTCTTGATGCACTGACTCCAGCCTCAGACCACTCCTTGTGAAAAGTCTCTAACACATTTGAATGGCCTTTTCCTGACAATCCTCTCCAAGCTGCGGTCATCCCTGCTGCTTGTGCACCTTTTTCTTCCACACTTTTCCCTTCCACATAACTTTCTATTAATGTGCTTTGATACAGCACTTTGGGAACATCCAACTTCTTTTGCAATTACCTTTTGAGGCTTTCCGTCCTTATGGAGGGTGTCAATGATGGTTTTCTGCACAACTGTCAAGTCAGCAGTCTTTCCCATGATTGTGATTTCTACTGAACCAGACAGAGACCATTTAAAGGCTCAGGAACCCTTTGCAGGTGTTATGGCTTAATTAGCTGATTAAAGTGGGACACTTTGAGCCTAGAATATTGCACCTTTTCACAATATTCTAATTTTCTGAGATTGTGGATTTGGGGTTTTCATGAGCTGTAAGCCATAATCATCACCATTATGACAAATCACAGCTTGAACTATCTTGCTTTGCATGTAATGAGTATCTCATATATTAGTTTCACCTTTTAAGTTGCATTACTGAAATAAATGAACTTTTGCACGATATTCTAATTTTTCGAGTTTCACCTGTATTTAAAATACTTGTCATGACTGACCCAGAAAAGGATTTTAAGAAATGCGCTTACTACGAAACTACCCTTGTAAAAGATAAAAACATCCCCTTACCTACTTCATCCTCCACGTAGTTCTTAAGTGTGACTTTGCCACAAGGACTGGCCATCAGTGTCACCTCTGCAAGCGTCAGTGGAAAATGCACAACAGCATCTGAAAGCAGCCTAAAAAAACAAGAATCACCAGTAAATTATAAATAGCAAGTTTACAGAAAAACAAAACCATGAAAGCTGGAACTGTGGCCTATTCCATTTATTTCTGTTGACACAAATAGTTTTAACCCGAAATTTACCACAAGCAATTTTTTTTCTTCTTCTCACACTTTTCAACAGCAATAGTCATCAAAAAGAAAAAAATTTTGTACACGCCATAAAATCTTTCTTGAACTCCACTGAGGGACACAGAAATGTAGCACTTTTTAGACAAATGGGTTTTACTCCTGCCATTAGGAGGTTTGAACACTGGCAAACAAAAAAATAATGCATCAAGCAAGCCCCTGTATTAGCCGGCTTTCAACTGTCGGGCCCCAGTTTTGTAAGCAACTAATACGTAAAAGGTTAACAACAGTCTAAATTACTTTAAGAAAAAGATTTTACAGCAAGTATAAAAATCCTATATTCTATATTGTCCCTTTGGTGATACAGGAATGTAGTAATTCTTAGAAAAGTGCTAAGTCCATCTGAGGGGTCGGGCACAGCCACTGAGACACCCAATGGATGTAAAACTCAAACAGAAAAACATCTGAAGAAATAAATGCCTGAACAAGGCTGGATGACAAAAAGGGGAAGCACACATGGAAACTGATACGTACTCAAAAGGAACCAGATGTTCCAGGGCAATGTAGGTAGTGCCGCTAGGTGGAGAACGCCATGTAAAAGAAAGATCAAGCAGAATATGGAGGACAACCAATCAACCACTGTAAAGAAAAATCAGGTGCAACCAAACTTAGACCAACATTATAAATGGTCCAAAAAAAAAATAAAAATAAGGATGTTTCCTAAGGCAAAGGCAAAGGCCAAAGCCTAGGATACCTAACACTTAACCCCAAGGAAAGGAAAGTAGGACAAAACTAAATAAGTCCTGGTCCAAGACTAACCAGTAAACCAGCTGGGAGCTGAAGTGGAATATCCTTGACTTGATGGAAAAGGGGGATCTAAAATGAAACAGCCCTCACAATCAAAAACTAAAAGCAATAAAGGAAGGAGACATTCAATGTGATACAAAAGGGTAAAGTACCAAGTTCTTTTTAAGGAATGGGCAGAGAGATCGCACCCCTATTAAAAAGGAAAGATAAAGGATATACTGTAATACAATAGACACAAAGTGATTTCACATCAATAAAATGGTACAGAGGAGTGATAGACAATGTAAGCTGTCTGAATATATACAGTGCTCAGCATAAAATGAGTACACCCTTTTGAAAAGTAAGATTTTAATCAATATCTCAATGAACACAAAAACTATTTCCAAAATGTTGACAAAAATGAGTTTTATAGAACATTTGTTTACCTCGTTACATGAAAGTAAGGTGAATAATATAATTTTTAAAAAAATTAAATACACCCCACAACAAAAAAAGGACTACATCTAGTAATTTGTATGACCATGATTTGTAAAGGACAGCACCAAGTCTCCTAGGCAAGGAATGAACATGTTAGTGACACATTGCAACATCTTTCTTTTTCCATTCTTTAAGAACTAACTCTTTTAGAGCCTGGATGCTGGATGAAGAGTGATGCTCAATGTGTCTCTTCAGAAATCCCCATAGGTGTGCAATTGGGTTCAGGTCAGGAGACATACTTGGCCACTGAATCACTCTCACCCTGTTCCTCAGAAATGCAGCAATAGCCTTAGAGGTTTTGGATCACTGTCATGTTGGAAAAATGCACGACGACCAAGGGCACAGAGTGATGTAGCATCTTCTCTTTCAATATAGAGCAGTACATCTGTGAATTCATCATACCATCAATGAAATGCAGCTCCCGACACCAGAAGCACTCATGCAGCCCCACAGAAGGACACTGCCACCATCACATTTCAACGTAGGCACCATGCATTTTTCTTTTTACTCCTCACCTTTGTGACACCATACAGTTTTGAAGCCATCAGTTCCAAAAACATTTATCGTGGTCTCATCACTCCAGAGTACAGAGTCCCAGTAGTCTTTTTCAGCATGGGCCCTGGCAAATTCTAGGCAGGGCTTTATTGTGTTTGGGCTTGAGGAGAGGCGTCCTTCGTGGATGACACCCATGCATGTTATTTCTCTGCAGTGCACGCTGTATTGTGTCACAGGAAATAATCACCGCAGTTTGGCTTTCTACGTCTTTAGCTAACTGTAGTGAACTTGCATGGTGATTTTCTTCAACCCTTCTCATCAGAAGACGGTCCTATTGAGTTAACTTCCATGTACGGCCTGAACGTCTCTGTGAAATGGTTGCAGTTCCATCTTTGTTGATTTTTTGTATCACTTTTGCTATAGAATTCTGACTGAAAAGTAAAGCTTTGCTGATCTTCTTGTAACCTTCACCTTTCTTGTGTAAAGAAATTATTTTCTCTTTCTCAGGCCTTGTTACATTACTCTGCCATGTGGTGCCATTGCGGACAGCATCAAATGAGAAGGGGTGTTCTTTGTTAGGTAACGCCCTTTTACTTTTTGTCTGCTGGACACCTGTTTAATGAATGGTTAGACTTACCTGCAGTTGAATTCCTGTTAATTAGAATTTTGTTGTCTAAACTTTAGCTTTGCTCCGAAGACTTTCATTGGCATCTATTCATTTTTGCAACATGGTCTTGAATGAATTTGTTAGAAAAAATACTGTGTGCGCGCGCAAATTAACAAATCTTGTTTGCAATCAATGGCCCGCACTTGTGGGAGTATTTTGTAGTATAGTGTCCCATAGAAAATGTTGATTCTGAAAAGGAAGGTAAAGGTTTTCTGACAAATCTATTGGGGTGTACTTATTTATGCTGAGCACGGTATGCATCAAAATAAAAAAAAAAAAAAAAAAAAAGGGTGTCATTCCTCTAGTAAACATGTCCTATAAGGATATACAGGCTTGAACTTTCCCCTGAAAGTGGAGGAAAAAGCATTGAACCTCCCAGGAAAGCAGCAAATATGGTTATCTTGCTTACCGGTGTCCAAACCTCCTTAAAATTGGAGCCAAATCCTTTATATTCCTTACATTCAAGGAAGCTCCCATCTTAGCCTTTGATCCTGTGCACAGACATTTAAAGATACTTGCTACCCCCCAGGAGGCATTTATAGTACCCACACACAATACACATATGCAGAGACTTAGGCCCCTTTGAGACGGAATGGACCCGTCAGCGGATCGGCCTGCTCAGTGAGGGATCTCTCCGCTGATTCCTGCTAAGCAGGCGGATGACGGGTCTATGTCCGCTCCGCCGTTGGTTTCCACCCAACTCTCATCTGATCTGACGGACAGATGGGGAACAGATCCCCATCTGTCTGTATTTGGCATACAGGATCGGATCGGATGCTGGTAGGTGTCAGCGGACACTTGTCAACAGATCAACAGATGGTTGGATCAGGTCCACCTGAAAAACTCACAGGGAGACCCAATTGGACGATCAGTGTGAAAGGGGCCATAGGGGTATATTTAATAAAAATGTTGCACACAGAATTTGGTGCAACTCTGCATAGTAACCAATCAACAGGTTTTCTTGTCAAAGCTTAATTGAATAAGCTAAAGTTTGGACTATTTCACCCCCTTACAATCCAGGTCATGTTTGTTTTCAGTGCTGTCACATTTTGAATGAGAGATAGAGCTTGTAGCAAACCTACTCATTAGAGTGGAAGCGGAGTTCTTCTTTCTCTTGTTCTTTTCTGTTATTTAAGGTATTCCTCAATCATTCCTCACATCCCCCCTTTCCAGCCCTGAGAGGCCCTTATCTCCTGACAGATGGTGGGGGTCAGCCCAGGAGAAACATTCCTGGTGGGACCAGCAGGCTGGGAAAACTGTCACCTTTCTCACCTACGTCTGATAAGGCCACATTTCTCAGAGGGCTGGGAAGCATTGACCCAAAACGGTGTAAGCCCACACATTATCAAACTGACCAGAGTAATTGAACATTCCTCGGGGTCAACCGTATGTTTAATGTCATGTATTATGAAGCTATAGTTAATTCAGTTTCCCACTGACCACTCCCAAAACGTGTAGTCCAAGCCCCCCCCCCTCCCCTTTGAGAGGAACGTTTAAGAGAGACAAGTGAGTTAGACACACAGATACACAGAGATCTCCGAGGTAAGAGATCAAAGAACCTTTCTGCTCTGCACTTGGATCTGCAAACTCAGGCATATGGGCAAGTAACTTAACCCTGTAATCTTCTTCCTAATTATCTCCTTGCTGTGTGTATGTATATATATATATATATATATATATATATTTTTTTTTTTTTTTTGTGACATCTCTTTGTAAATATATTTTATTGCATCTGTCTGAAGCTTTTAGTAATAAATCTTTCTTTCTGAAAGTGTTAAACTGTTTCTAGGCGCTTACTTGCAATTCACGAATTCCTGCCTTTTGAAGAGACGCTACTGTTTGTTATATCTCTGTATAGCAGGTCCGCGGGCCGTGCTATATAGATCAATATTTCAATCATTATAGTGTATATTTGATAACGGGAGTTTCCCAGTGTCCGACAAAAGTGGTGGTGGCAGTAGAGGGTTAGTTGCGTAATTAACCCGACCCAGTAACAAGCGCATTCAGGCTGCAGGCACCGATTGTAAACAATTAGCTGGGCAATCGCTGTGCTGGGTGCAGCTGGGTGGGGCCTTGTTATGCACGTCACACCACGGTTTTAGATCGGATGGTCCTTCGGTCACGAGTTTGGTGAGAAGGTCTGGGGTCTGACGCCGTGGGCGTGACGTATTACTGTTAGTCGCGGTCGTGCGATTGTCTCCCTGTTGGTGGGTGGCGACTGCGGGTCGTGACAGAGCTTTCTTTTGTAATATTTATTCACAATGTGTTTTTTTTTTGCTATATAAATATGTAAAAAAAAAAAAAAAGGACTAATTATTTTATTTTTAAAAATGTTTTATTGGTTATAAAATTCAGCAAATACAGAAACTGTATTCATAAAATTTAGGCCAACATGTATTCTGCTTTTTTTTTCTACATATGAGACTTTCACAGTTTAACATAGAGGCCTAATATCCAAGGAGCACCTTTAGCCTCACCACCTGCCCCCTCAACCCTATCCCCTCATAACTCCTACGACCTCCCTCCCCCTCCATCCTACGCTCCCTCACCCACATCTTCAATCTCTCCCTCTCCTCCGGCACTTTCCCCTCCCCTCTGAAACATGCACACATCACCCCCATACTTAAAAAGCCCTCCCTAGACCCCAATGACCCGAACAACCTCAGGCCCATCTCCCTGCTCCCATTTACATCTAACTCTTCGAGCGCCTAGTCTACACCCGCCTATGCTCTCACCTCAACGACAACAACCTCCTTGATCCCCTACAGTCCGGCTTCCGTCCCCTACACTCCACCGAAACTGCCTTACTCAAACTCTCCAACGACCTGCTAACCGCCAAAGCTAATGGCCACTATTCAGTGCTCCTACTCCTTGACCTCTCTGCGGCCTTCGACACAGTCGACCACCCCCTCCTCCTCAAAAAACTACACTCCCTCGGCCTCAGAGATTCTGCTCTCTCCTGGCTCTCATCCTACCTGTCACAACGCTCTTTCAGCGTTACCTATAATTCTACCACCTCCCTCTCACTCCCCCTCTCTGTTGGGGTCCCTCAAGGCTCTGTCCTCGGGCCCCTTCTCTTCTCCATCTACACCTCCTCCCTTGGCCAACTCATACACTCTCACGGCTTCAACTACCACCTCTATGCCGATGACACACAAATCTATCTCTCAACCCCCCACCTCACCCCCTCGGTCTCCGCCCGAATCACACACCTGCTGAGCGACAGACTGGATGTCGCTCCACTTCCTTAAACTGAACCTCTCCAAAACCGAGTTTCTTGTCTTCCCCCCAGCCCGGACACCACCCCCCATTGACTTCTCTATCACATCCAACAACGCTACCATCAAACCCGCCCCGCAGGCCAGAGTACTTGGTGTCATTCCGGACTCCAACCTATCCTTCCAGCCCCAAGTCCAATCTTTAACAAACTCGTGCAGACTCCACCTCCGCAACATCGCCAAAATATGCACGTTCCTAACTCCAGAAACCACTAAACAGCTCATCCACTCCCTCATCATATCACGACTCGACTACTGCAACTCCTTCTTCACTGTCCTGCCTCGCCGCTGGCTATCCCCGCTTCAATCGATCCTGAATACGGCTGCCAGACTCATTCACCTTTCCAACCGCTCCGCCTCCGCCACCCCCCTCTGCCAATCCCTCCACTGGCTTCCGATTGCGCAACGGATCAAATTCAAAATCCTAACGCTGACGTACAAAGCTGTTCACCATACTGCCCCGAACTACATCACTGACCTAATATCCAAGTACCGCCCAGCACACACACTCCGCTCCTCACAAGACCTCCTTCTCTCTAGTTCCCTGGTCTCCTCCTCCCATGCCCGCCTCCAGGACTTCTCCAGGGTGTCACCCATCCTCTGGAACTCCCTGCCCCAACCCATCAGAGTATCACCTACTCGCCTCTCTTTTAGGCGCACCCTGAAAACCCATCTCTTCAGGGAAGCCTACCCCACCCCCTGCTAACTTGCCGACCTCCTCCACTCTTCCTACCACTCCATCCCCCACAGCTATCTCCTCCTGTGCCACCATCCCCTCCCTCTTAGATTGTAAGCTCGAAAGAGCAGGGCCCTCAATCCCCTCATGTTTTGCATTGTATTGGTATTGTTCTGTCACATGTTCTGTCCCCCTCTGTAATGTACAGCGCTGAGCGAACTATTGGCGCTTTATAAATACTGTATAATAATAATAATAATAATTATACAGGATTTATAAAGCGCCAACAGTTTCCTCAGCGCTTTACAATATAAAAGGGAGACAATACAGCAACAATACAAGAGGGATAGGAGGGCCCTGCTCCTTGGAGCTTACAATCTAGGAGTATAAATTACACTTCTAATTTCCTGACTACCTATCCTATTTTTGGAGGCCCTGGATCAACAGGACAATAGAAACATTCACGAAATGACCAACGTTTGCAGAGTAAATACCCCAAGGTGTTTTTTTTAGGAGGTGTAATATAAAACAGAAAAGTGAAAAGGTGCCCACACTCCTGACCACAGCCTAGTATTCCAGAAATATCCACTATAATACATGACATTTAACTATACTTTCTCTAGTAAAGACCAATCTTTTTTAATTTACTAACCTGGCTGGTGCTCGGAGCACATTTGGGCAAGTGTTTGGATTGTAAACAGCTTGAAGAGACTCGCAGTCCTGATAGGAGAGGTTGTGTGTTTTTGTTACACCTGAAACAGGAAGAGAATTCATATTAGGTCTCAATTACATACAGGCATGAAATGGTCCATAAACTTGCTAAAATGTGCAAAGTTGTTCATATTAAAGAATATATAAACCCAGCATTTCATGTCCCTGCTGAACCATGTACTGGTATGAAAAAGTATCCTGTTCTGTTTGTATTGCTTCCTTTGTGTGAAATCCCTGGTGTTCCTGCCAGTCCCTCTGCTTTCCTAATAAAAACTGACTACACTAGGCATCAGAGTAGAGCGTGGTCAGTTTTCTAGCTGTGCTGAGAACTTAGTCTGCTCTTCTCTGATTAAACTTCTGCTCACAAGCCCCCTCTACACAACCATTCACTGGGAAGTTCAGTGTGCTTAGAGGGTAGGAGACCACTTAAAAAAAGAACAGGGGAAAAGAAAAAAAACAAAAAACAAAACACGTTTTGCCTTTCCTTTTTCATTTTAAGCAGAATGGGTTAATTTACAAGGTGAGGGTTTACGTATACTTTAGAGACTTTTCACGCGGACAGACTGATAGGGTCTGCCTGTCCATTTTTCAGGAAGACCCAATAGTTGTTTTCAAATTTCATCTGATCTTTTGAAGAATACATCCCCACAGATAAATATAAAGCAATAAACAAAGCACAAAAAAGAAAAACTAATTTCCATGGAGAGATACTAACCGTATTTGCAAAACAGCTGGATCACCAAACGGCTACTGTTGGTGTTCAGACTTATAAGGCATTTCTCCACAGTCTTCTCCAGTGATGGCAAGGAACGGAACACACTGACCACTGACTGTCACAAGAAAAGAAAGAAAAGAAAAAAAAAAAAAAAAAAAAAAAGAAAAATAAAAGTAAAAAAGTAAAAGATAAAGCTACTAGCAGGTATATTGTTTCTGACTTTAGTTCAGCTTAAAAAATGTTTTCTTTTTTTCCCCATAGACACCAAAACTGGAAATACAATGCATATTTCTAATGCCCACTAAACACCATCCTGTCTTTTAGGTAAATGGACACAGTACACTTAATTGATTAGCTCATATCAACCACAATATTCACTTATTTAACCATTAGCCGCCCGGCCTATAGCCGTTTGGCGGCCACAAAAATGTATTAGCTTTCGGGGTGTACGCAATTTGGCGTCCTCCCGCACATACCAAGTTCGCGCGGTTGCGCAGCGGCGCGATCTGTCACCTGTCGTGTACCTTGGACACGGCCAATGACAGATCTGAGTACCGGCCCCCGTTGCCGGTACCATGTGACCTGCTGTGACCAATCACAGCGGGTCACATGACAGTTGTCTCCCAGCTGATCAATGCTGCGTCACAGTGCAGAGGAGGGCAGAATTCCCCGGGATCAAGAATTCACTGTAACACTGGGCAGGGCGGCTCCCGGTGGGGCAGACAATTGACAGCCGGCTCCGCCCTCCTCTGTACAGTGACGCAGCACCGATCAGCTGGCAGACGCGGCTGTGTGCCCGGAGACGCCATCCTAACATCCAGAGAGGCAGCCTCCACTAGATACAGAGGACTGCACCCACTATCCCATAAAAGGTAACTCTGGATGACCTTGATACCAGTGAATCCACACCTCAGAATCCATCTACCCATAGAGGAAAGGCTTAGGATTCTTACCATCATCCCATGATGACCATTTGATGACATCAAAATTCATTACGAACGCACATTTACGTGCGCTGTCTGGTGAGTGCGCATTGCTTATACACCTATATGCACATCCACCGGGTCCAGGAAGACGCATGATTAATGAGCACCATAGTCACCTGATGAACTTTTATATGATTTATCAACAATCAGTATTTTAAGTTTATATGCTAACTTAGACATTTTTTTGATCTTAGCGCCGCACATTTTATTTTAAATTTTTATACCAACCAGAAAAAAAAAAACAAAAAACAAAAAAACAACCTTCCTAACCCTAGAGTCAAGTTTCCACTTTACTTGCTTCCTACTCATGAGCAAAGTGTTAACAACTCTCTGAAAAGCCTTTCAACCTTAACAAGACCCTTTCGGGATCCATGCCACCAGATGAAAAAAAAAAAATTGAAGCCAAGGATGCAGAACCGCAGACAATTATTATTATACAGTATTTATATAGCGCCAATAGTTCGCTCAGTGCTGTACATTACAATGGGAAACAATACATGAGACAGTACAATAACAATACAGTGCGATACACGAGGGGTTTGAGGGCCCTGCTCCTTGGAGCTTACAATCTAGGAGGGAGGGGATGGTGGTACGGGAGGAAAAGCTGTGGGGGATGGAGTGGTAGGAAGAGTGGAGGAGATCGGCAATTAGCAGGGGACGGGGTAGGCTTCCCTGAAGGGGAAGGTTTTCAGGGTGCGCCTAAAGGAGAGGAGAGTAGGTGATAGTCTGATGGATTGGGGTAGGGAGTTCCAGAAGATGGGTGATGCCCTGGAGAAGTCCTGGAGGTGGGCATGGGAGGAGGAGACCAGGCAACTAGAGAGAAAGAGGTCTTGTGAGGAGTGGAGAGTGCATTTTGGGTGGTATTTGGATATTAGGTCGGTGATGTAGTTTGGGGCAGTATTATGGACAGCTTTGTACGTCAGTGTTAGGATTTTGAATTTGATCCGCTGGGCAATCGGAAGCAAGTGGAGGGATTGGCAGAGGGGGGTGGCGGAAACGGAGCAGTTGGTAAGGTGGATGAGTCTAGATGTCGTATTCAGGATCGACTGAAGCGGGGATAGCATGTGGTGAGGGATGCCAGTGAGGAGGGAGTTGCAGTAATCGAGTCGTGATATGATGGAGTGGATGAGTTGTTTAGTGGTTTCTGGGGTTAGGAATGGGCGTATTTTGGCGATGTTGCAGAGGTGGAGTCTGCATGAGTTAGCGATTGCACTTGGGGCTGGAAGGATAGATTGGAGTCAAGAATGACACCAAGTACTCTGGCTTGCGGAGTGGGCCTGATGGTGGCATTGTTGGACGTGATGGAGAAGTCAGTCTGGGGATGGGGGGGAAGCTAGGAGCTCGGTTTTGGAGAGGTTCAGTTTAAGGAAGTGGAGCGACATCCAATCTGATATGTCGTTCAGTAGGCTAGTGATTTGGGCGGAGACTGAGGGAGTGAGGCGAGGGGTCGAGAGATAGAATTGGACTGTCATCGGCATAGAGGTGGTAGTTGAAGCCGTGAGAGTTGGCCAAGGGAGGAGGTGTAGATGGAGAAGAGAAGGGGCCCGAGGACAGAGCCTTGAGAGACCCCGACAGAGAGGGGGAGTGAGGGGGAGGTGGTAGCGTTATAGGCAACGCTGAAGGAGCGTTGTGATAGGTAGGATGAGAGCCAGGAGAGAGCGGAGTCTCTGAGGTCAAGGGAGTGTAGTTTTTTTGAGGAGGAAGGGGTGGTCGACTGTGTCGAAAGCCGCGGAGAGGTCGAGGATAGTGGCCATTAGCTTTGGCGGTTAGCAGGTCGTTGGAGAGTTTAAGTAAGGCAGTTTCGGTGGAGTGTAGGGGACGGAAGCCGGATTGTAGGGGGTCGAGGAGGTTGTTGTCATTGAGGTGGGAGCTTAGGCGATTATAGACTAAGCGCTCAAGAAGTTTGGATGTAAATGGCAGCAGGGAGATGGGTCTAAGGTTGTTCGGGTCAGTGGGGTCCAGAGAGAAGGTTGTTCGGGTCAGTGGGGTCCAGAGAGGGCTTTTTAAGTAAGGGAGTTATGTGCGCGTGCTTCAGAGTGGAGGGGAATGCGCCAGAAGAATGGGAAAGATTAAAGATGTGGGTGAGGGAGTGTAGGATGGAGGAGGAGGGAGGTCGTAGGAGTTGTGAGGGGACAGGGTCGAGGGGGCAGGTGGTGAGGCAGGCTTCAGAGAAGACAATAGGTTGTTCCTTGCCAGGAAGGGTGGGTGTAATGAAAAAAGGCCCTCCTCGGCCACCATAGACTGAGAAAATGTCTGAATGACTTTTGGAATTAAAGACGGGAGCTAATGCAGAAACCAGATCAAACCCCAAGCTTGTCCCCACCTTTAGCGCAAAAAACACAGACCATTTTCCTGTTTCTTTCTGCCAATTCTGCTCCCAGTCTCTCTGATGAACCCATTTCCTGCTGAGGGAAATAAGCCAGTGTGTTTAGAAAGCCTCTGATGTGGACTTCCAAAAAAGATTCTAGGTTGACTTCTTCCCAGGCCAGGATTTCCTGAACTGCTAGCAAAAGGGAAGGGGATCTGGTGCCTCCCTGATTCAGGTAAATCAGAACATCCTGTACAGTGCTTCCCTCACAGATGTGAGCGCCCCAAGATTTGAAGATGAGGATTCCCACATCTCCTTGTTCCAAACCACCTGCATCTGATGATCCAGTGTGTGTGCCCCACAGGCGCTGACATTGGTGGTTATCTTTAGAGGAAAAGACTATGCCCAAGCTCAGCCCTTCGAAAAGATCTCTTTGGGTTTTGCCACAGTAGCTGATCCTACTGATCTTTTTAACCGGAAGAAATAGCTTTTCAGCCAGCATGTTGATCAAGCAGCTCAGAAATTCCAGATGAAGCCTATCCCTCAAAGTTTTAACACAAAGGGGCTTGATGCGATAGTTTCCCCTTGTGGAAGGGAGAAGGGGGGGAAAAAAAAAAAAAGTCTTCAAAAGAAGCTCCACACAATTTGGACTTGGAATCAACGTTCATGCCATGATTTAAAGTGGTTGTAAAGGCTCAAGGTTTTTTTTTTACCATCATGCATTCTATGCATGTGATGTGCATTGTAGTATCGGCTATCCTGAGACTCCCTCTCCTCACTGGCTGAGATAGCAGCGGGAGCCATTGGCTCCTTCTGCTGTCAATCACACTGAGAGCCAGTAAAAAAAGAGGGGGTGGGACAAAGCCGTGCCTCCGTGTGTGAACGGACACACAGAGGAGCGGGTGCCCCCATAGCAAGCTGCTTGCTGTGGGGGCACCCGACAGGAGGGACAGGCCAGGAGAGCTTGTGGTGGACCCCAGCAGACGAGGATCCAGGCTGCTCTGTGCAAAACTACTGCACACAACAACAGGTAAGTATACACATTTGTTATTTTTAGAAAGTTAAGCCTTTAGTATCACTTTAAGTCAGATAGCTTTTCTGGTCAAATTCAGTAAAGCTGTTGACCTTACTGAAAAACTTTAAACGGATTCCACCTTTGCATTAGAAATTATCTTGCAGGAGACTTCTAGCCAAAATTATCTACCTAGACCTCAAAATTCCCAGCTGCACAGGATGCAGCTAAAGTCTGGGCCATAGAGGAGGCAGAAGCATCCCATACTCTACCAAAGGAGAGCTTCTGCCTTCCAGTCCATCTGGTCTTTGATGACCCTTGCATTCTCAAAAGAACAAATTCAAATTTTTCAAAGACCTGCAGCATCAAGCCTAGGGCACAAGACCACTACATTGCCAAACAAAGGGAACCTTACAGTCAAATTTTCCAAATAGATAACAGTGAATCTGGAACCCAAGGGAAACCACTGATCCAACGGCACAAGAAAACTAACAAACATTTTGGTGTACTCCTTATACTCCTTAATAGTAAAGCACACAAACTAAATTGAGACGGGGTGGGAGGAATTTTTAGTCTGTTGGTTTGGGTTTCCTATAGAGGGAAGAACAAATCATCTCTCACATGGCTGTCTTTGAAAAATGATTGGGGAAAGTCTCTTGTGGCACATAGCAACTATATGCCTTGTTTCATATTCAACTTCAGACTGCAGAAATGGCCATTGGGAGCTGAATGTTGAGAAATGATGCTGCAAGCACACTTTTCACACACAGTAGTGACTAATGTATTCTATGCCCTGGTTACTAAAGGTCATTAGAAATGTATTATTCCCCACAGTGGTCAGTGCATATAAATAGCTGAGTGGAATATCTTTGAAAAGTCATACAATCCTGGATGAACTTTCAGTGTGATGGAAACAGTCTATGCTTGGCCAAAAAGTGTGACTGATGTGTATTCAAGTTCGAGTACGGGCATGTCAATCCCTACAGTGTACACTCACATCCCACTGCCAGTGAATGTGTATATACACTATATTGGCAAAAGTATCGCCTTTACATGCACATAAACGTTAATGGCATCCCAGTCTTAGTCCGTAAAGTTCAATATTGAGTTGGCCCACCCTTTGCAGCTATAACAGCTTCAACTATTCTGGGAAGGCTGTTCACAAGGTTTAGGAGTGTGTCTATGGGAATGTTTGACCATTCTTCCAAAATGTCTAGGTATGCTGAGGCCTTAAGAGTTCCCTTCACTGGAACCAAGGGGCCAAGCCCAACCCCTGAAAAACAACCCCACACTATAATCCCCCCTCCACCAAATGTTACACTTGGCACAACACAGTCAGGCAAGTACCATTCTCCTGGTAACTGACAAGACACGTCCATTTGATTACCAGACAGAGAAGTGTAATTTGTCATTCCAGAGAACACGTCTCCACTCTCTAGGGTCTAGTGGTGGTGTGCTTTACACCACTGCATCGGATGCTTTTCATTGCACTTGGTGATGCAAGTCTTGGATACAGCTGCTCTGCCATGGTAACTCATTCCATGAAGCTCTCTACGCACTGTTGTGCCAATCTGAAGGCCACATGACATTTGGAGGTCTCTAGCTATTACTATGCAGACAGCTGGCAACTTCTGCACACTGTGAGCTTCAGCATGTGCTGACTCCACTCTGTCATTTTAGGTGGCCTACCAGTTCGTGGAGGACTTGCAGTTTTTCCCAGTTGCTTCCACTTTGGTATAATAACACTAACAGTTGACCGTGGAATACTTAGTAGCAAGGAAATGTCACAGATGGACTTATTGCACAGGTGGCAACCTATCACGGTACCACGCTTGAATTCACTGAGCTCCTGAGAGTAACCCATTCTTTCACAAATGTTTGTAGAAGCAGTCTTCAAGCCTAGGTGCTTGATTTTAAACACCTGTGGCCTTGGAGGTGATTGGAACACCTGAATCCAATGATTTGGAGGGTTGGCCCAATACTTTCGGCAATATAGTGTACGTAGGCTTATACAAAGTGTAAACAGTTACCCCTACTGTACAGTATGTGTGAGCCTTTTTTTGGACTTGGATTACCTTCATGTAGATCTTACATTGGCAGGATCCCCCAGAAACCTCAAAGCTGTGGAAGAAGAGTGGTGTAAAATTGAAGCAGGCATAAGCCGACCTTGATGAGTTGACTGAACGCAGGCAGAGCTAATGACAGAATAAAAGTGGTGATATATCCATTTAGTAAGTTAAAGTACTTAGCCAAGCAGGCAAAAAAATAAACAAACAGCAACCATGTCAAGAAGACTGTACATGCTTATTCAGTTGCTTACACTTAGTGATTCCTCCCACTGACCCCTATAGTACTACAGGGTACAATACTGAATGATGAGAGGAAGGAGACTGACTCCTAAAGTGGTGGTTTCCAAACAGACTTTGTGGAACAGTTTGCCGCTCATTGGAACAAAATTTAGTGGCTCAGGAAGCAGGAGTTTCAAGTATTTACAGTTTTATTTGCAGGTAATGCCTCTGTTGAGACTTTCATTTAAAGTGGACCTTCACTCTCGCAATCAACATGGACTATTTATATTTCTTATGCTGCTAGAATTAGTATATAGGAAAGTATGTCATATTTACTGGTTTTAATTTTTTTTTTACATTTCTTCAGTTACTTCCTGGTTCCCAGGCCTAGGCAAACGAGGTCATACAACCCAGGAGTCTTCAGGAGGGGAGGAGGGGTTTTCTCAACTAAGCACACCCTCCTGCCTGCATGCCTGAGCTAAGGGAGCTGGATTCCAGGAAGTAAATGCAATATGAACCATCTGCCCTTAGTCAAGATAACCACAGCTAGGAATGCTGGGTGGGGGGTTCAAAGTGATTTCTCAGCAAAAAAAAACAAAACAAAAAACCAGACATGGATGGAAGAGTTTGCTTTTAATATTAAAAATGAATTAAATAGCACTTTTGGTTTGTGGTCCTCCGGTATAGTGTAGACCTGCTTTAAGTGATAGAGTGACTAATGTATAAACAAACATTGTGCTCATGCTAAAAAGCTGCTAGGTGCAATACCCAAACATTGGTGAAAGTCATAAATAACTCCCAAGATTTTCTACAGGGATAAAGAGAATTGAATGTTCTTTAAATTCATGCACTTCTTACCCCATCATCCAAAGGCTCAAAATATAGCTCTTCTCCGATTCTTGAGAGAGAGTGAATAGCACGCCCAAGGGCTAAAACAAAATAAATAAATAAATTGCACATCAGTTTAATAGCTTACATGGCAGTCCTCGAACAGATACTTAATTTTGGGTTGATGTTATCTGGTCAAATAATCAACCAACATTTTTAATTTTTTAAAATGCCTAAAGACAAAGGTTGGTAACCTGATACAGCTGTTCATTTGGATTTGGGAAGAATCAGCTCTCCACCCCCTTTTTTATGAACTCTAAGACAAGCTTTATAAATTCTGGACTTTGAACCGATTTAAACAACATACTGCAGAAAACCAGGTACAACTTGTGTAGGAGGATTTGTTTAATCTCTGTGCATCACCTGAGACCAGTCACTTCAATGGGGGTTACAACCGCTTTAAGCCAACCTCAACATCTTCTGGTCACGCCTGCACGGAGGGAGAATCAACTGATAGATGGATCTTCCTAGCCAACTGCTATTTTATCCCTGAGGAAAGCCTTCACCAGAGTACTCCCTCCCCCTGGCACCCAGACATTAATCTTACGGGAATCTGCACTTTTGGAAATACTAATTATGGAGAATGACCATTCTCCAGAAAGAATATATGTATATACGGATATATATGTACAGCCAGTCACCATTAACGTTTGCAAGCAAAATTAGAGACTTCGGCAGGATATGCCAATATAGCTAATCTACTTGCGGTGACAATAAAAACGACCTTTCATTTGAAATGTAAACAATTATTTTGCCCTAAAAGAAACCTGTACTGAGAGAACGTTAGAATTTTTGGTTTACCTGTAGAATCACTTTCTTGAAGTGCATCACAGGACACCGGGCACATCATATTCATAACTATTTGGGTTATGTCACCACCCTCAGGTGAATGGACAATAGGTAAAAAAAAAAAAAACACCACCCACATAGGATCCCCTGCCTGGGCTTAACCCCTCCTAGTTTAGCTAAGCCCCATTTTTGTAGGAAATACAAAGCGGTGAGGGATCCCTGTGTCTTGTGATGTACAAGAAATGGATAATACAGGATACTTCATATTCTGACTACTTGCGTTGTCCCAAAGCACTAAACATGAGGGGTGGGCAACACCAACAGGGTAAACATGCCCAAAACCAAAAAACTGAATAGGGGAAGAACCCATTACAATGCCAACAGACCTTTTGCTGAAAACTGGCATCCGCAGAGGCATGAAAACCTACCTGCAAAAACTTGTGAAAAGATCAGGTAGCAGCCTTACAAACATGAACAGAAGCTTGCTACTGAATCACACAGGAAGCACTGACACTCCTGGAGGAAGGAGCCTTGACCAGAAAAGGAAGAACCTTGCCCTGAATTTCATAAGCCTGAGAAAAGAAACCACAAATTCACCTAGAAATTGTGAATCAAATCAAGAAGCAGCCTGTCCCTTGCAAGGACCATCAGGTAGAACAAATGGGGACTGCCAAAACAAAGCTGTAGACTTCAGATAAAACAGCTCAAACATCATTCTCAAAGTGTAAAGCACCATCTCTTCACCCTCTCCACTTTCCCCGTTTACCATTATCATTGTAAAAGAAAATCCCCAAATTTTTGGTTGCCCCCAAAAAAGTAATAGAGGGGAAATCTTCCAATGGTGACACTAGTTCTGCAGGGATTTCCTTTCACTTCCTGTTCAGCTATGGAACAGGAAGTGAAGGAAAATATTCGCAACAAGACACAGATGGCGGGAAAAAAAAACAAAAAAATCTGACCGGTGTTATAACCTTCCTGTACTCTATCCAAAATGGGAAACAAAACAAAACATTTTTGTCTACAATTCTACTTTAAGGCCAGAGACATATCTACACCAAACTAGAAAAAATGTGACATACTATCATATCATATATTGGATGAAACCTCCAAGCCTCATACCAGGCGAAATAAGCTTCCTATGTACAATGTTATATCTTCCCGGAGGTTGACTTTCCTGCCCTAAGAAGAAGAATTACAGATTCAAAAACAGAGCCTGTGAGTACAATTCTGGTTGATCTGGAAGAGTCCATGACCTACCTACCTACCAAGAGATTGACAATGTTGGCATATTAAGTTTTTCTTGGCCATACAGTTCAGAATCCCTGGAATACCCTTCACCTTTATTCTTCGCATCAGCAAAGAAGAAACTGCCATGAAGGAAAGGCATTGTTCAGGAAAAACTAATACCAAGGAGACACCAGGACATCCACCATTAACAACCCAAGAATCCCTGTTCGAGGACAAAAACTTGTCCAGCTTGTTGTGGTATCTGGACGCAAAGGGATGCACATCTAAAACACCCCCACAGCAGATACATTTCTACAAACACCTCCTGGTGAAAGGACCACTCCCCTGGATTTAGTGGCTGACAACTGAGAATCTGTCTGTTAATTTCCACACCAGGAATGCATACAGCTGAGAAGGCTGGAATGTGAAGTTTTGCCTGATCAAGTCTGCTTCTTCCCAAGAGGCACCATTCTGGTCTCTCCTTAATTGTTGACGTATGCGACCTCCTTGGCATTGTCCGACTGCACCACGACGGGGAAGCCCCAAAAGGCAGACAGACCAATGTAGAAGAACCAAATTGCTTGACGCACCAGGATGTTTAACTGAAAGGCTCATTAGAACAACTCCCCATTCTGACAAGCTGGCATGCATTATCAGCACCTTCCAAAACATCAGAAGGAAAGACATTCAGGCATTCAGCATCTGCATGCAATTCCACCATTTTAGGTCCGACCTGGTCTTGGGAGTCAGGTGCACTGGCAGATCCAAGCACTCCTGACATCTGACCATACTGACAAGATGTTAAATTGTAGAGCCTAGGAGTGAAACTGCGCATAAAAAAAATTGCCATCTTCCACAGCACCCTCATGCACACATGAATCAAAGGGCTTTACACTGACCTCAGAGACTCCACCTAAAAGCAATGGGACAGATATTTCTCCTGCAGAAGCAGCACTTCTGCTTGTGAGGAGTCTATAATTAAGCCCAAATAATCTTATTCATGCGTCATAACCAAGGCCAACTTTTCAATAACCAATCAAATCTTTCCAGGAAATGCACCATCCGATAGACACGTGATTTCAAGGTTTGAGATGGATGCTCTTTGAGATGCAGGTCATCCAGGTATCCCACAAAAGGAATCCCACCCAGAGCCCTCAACAAACCTAGAACTGGAGCCAACACCTTGGTAAACATTCTAGGAGCCGTAGAAGACCACATGGCAACGCCACAAACTGGTAGATGCGGTCCTCCACTGGGAATCACAAAAGTCATTGGCGAGGTTGGAAAATCAGGATAAGCAGGTGTGAGTCAGATATCCACTGACACCAGGAGTCCTCCTGATGAAGCAAAGCAGTCACTGATCAGGGAGACCATCTGAATTTCTGTACCCTCAATTTGTAGAGACCTCTTATATCCTGAATAGGAAGAATGCCTCAGTCTGGTTTGGAAACCATAAACAGGTTGGAATGGAGGTTGCGAGACCTCTTCCGGAATTTGTGTGATGACCCCCTGGAAGAGCAGACCTTCCAGAGCTACAAAGAAAACCATTTCGTTTGTGGTTCCAAAGACACTTTTGAGAACAAAAAGCATGGTGAGGGAAACCAGCAACACCTGTGTGACAAGTCACACCACATTGTGTTCCCCTACTTACTGGGCTCTAGCAGTGCTGAAGTAGTGCTAGAGCCGGGCTGGAGTTGTGTATCATTGGTGCTGAAAGCATGTGTGATCACTGAGCACAAAATAGGGCTCAAGTATACCTGACATTGC
The DNA here is from genome assembly GCF_062004578.1 of Staurois parvus. Taxonomy (NCBI): domain Eukaryota; kingdom Metazoa; phylum Chordata; class Amphibia; order Anura; family Ranidae; genus Staurois; species Staurois parvus. Next base: position 1,448,168 of record NW_028318226.1, read on the forward strand.
ACTCCGGTTGAGACCTCCTCGGTGGTATAGCAATTCAGACCATAAAACGCAACCCCCATAGCCTCAGTACTAGTGAACTTGGAAGAATAGTGACACATATATTACAAGACACTTACAAGAAACTGCTCCTGGTCGCAGTGTTGTACAGCCAATCCTGTTTGCCCAATCTTCACCCCTCAAGGTGGCAGCGCTCTGGTGGGCCTTTAGAGACTCAGTTCATCCGCAAGGGAACACTGCCCTGTACCAGCAGAGAACCCTGCCAGGGAGATCTCCCGAAAATAGGCATCTCTTGGATCGCTGCTCACAGGGTCGAGTGTTGAATGGCACCTTTACAGGCTCTACCTGCTCTTGCATGCGAGAACCTGGTACCATCAGCCCTGGGGCAATAGTGACTGATCTGGGTTAAGCCTTTTCCTTCCCCAATAGGGGTGTACAGAATAGGCCAAGAAAAACCGAGGACTAGCACCCACTAAAAAGACTCCACATCCTTTACCTAAAGACACTAAGAATAAACAGAGGCTTAGCTGAGCTGGGAGGGGTTATGCTTAGGAAGGAGATGCTGCCTCTTATTTGCCAGTGTCCAATCATGAGAAGATGGCAGCAAAACCCAAGTAGTCATGAATATGAATACCGTGTCCTGTGATGCAAGTTTAAAAAGTAGGAGCTGCCATTGCCAACATCGACCATTACAGAGATTTCCCAACATCCTGTCTATGAGGCCCACACAAGAAATATGTGGTGGCGTCTGACGATAGAATGGTGCACGCATCAATAAAAAATAAATAAAAAAGTTCTAACCCTTCCTAATCTAATAAAAATATGTTTGTCTGTGCTCTTGCCGGAGAGAGGCGGTCCTTCACTGCCAATATTACTTCCTGTCCTGACGGCACTGAGGGAAAATCTTACCAATAGATACACAAATTCCAATACGTGTGTGAGTTTGTCTTTAAAAGAACCTTTATTTGTTTGTAAGGCTGCAGGACGGGATGGGGGGGGGGGGGGGAGATAATTAACATGCCACTAGATAATCCAGATGGTAAATATCCATCAATAACCAACACCTGTTTTAGATAAAATTAAATTTTAACCAACCTTTAATGTTGGAACCAGTGATAACACATTTAACACCTGCTCCCATGTTCGACAGAGAGGAATTTTATAACCTGAAAGGAATAGAGGAAAAAAAAAAAGCTTAAGTGGATTGCATTAAATTATTATAAACAGTAATTATATTAGAATTAGTTTAACATTAAAAGTTTTTTTCCAATAAAGTTAATAATGCAAAGCAAAACAGCTCATACAGCTGTGGAACAACTGCAAAACAATATGCTAGACCTACAAGATGCAGCTCACCACTCTTCTAAAAACAAGCCCAAAGTATGATGCTATTAAAAAATATACAGCTGTCAAGGGATATTTGACTTAAAATGTATTCATCATTTCAACGAGGTATTAATGTACTCACATCCCATCTTGTTACATTGCCTTACCTTGTAATGATGGGCTTACATTATGTGGCTGCAGTTTGTAGTGTCATGGTTGACAGATTCCCCTATTTGCATGTATTGCTGCAGCTAGTGTGTTGTCATGCGCCAAGGGGCTATGTCAACATCCTCTTCCAGGTCAAACAGCATCCAATGCATGCCTCACCATTCCCTGTGTTGCATCACAAATCTGGGAGTGCTAATGTGATGAAACCTAAGCAGCACAAGTGAGTTCTCCGTGGTTCTGTAAATGCTCTGCCTGCTTGTATCTGTGTCAGAACCAGGGCTGGTGCTACCATTAGGCAAACTAGGCAGCCGCCTAGGGCGCACTGCCACCGCTCCCACCTCCTCTCCCTGGTACCCCGTGTACTTTCTCTAATCCGTCTCTCCATTCCTTTGCCAGCTGCAGTAGTGCCGCCCCAGAGCTGTACCCTGTACACAGTCTGTCCCTATAGCACACAACCATTATCAGTTCCCTTCTATAAGTGATAGCGCGGAGAGGCGAGGATCTGTCAGTCAGTCAAGCTCCCAGGAGTGGGTTGGCTGAGCGCAGATTGCCACGCCTCCCAGCACACGCAGAGCAATGCGAAGTGAGCTGTCAGTGTGCTGGAATCCACAGTGAGCTGGGACCCTGGTGAGACACTACGGATGCATGCTGACTGCCCTGCTCCCCCTGGCTGGGATCTGCTCATGGTAAGCAACTTGCTGATCGATTCTCTGGCTCTGACAGGTCATATATTAAGTGACAGCACTCAGCTCTGACCAGGACAGGAGCAATTTCAGTAGGGACAGGGTGAAAAAAGGGGGGAGGTTGCATGCCACCTGCACCCAGCGGTGTCCCTGCTTCTGATCCACCAGGTTCGCTAGATCCCTTTTCATTTGTTGTGCACAGGCTGGTAATGCTTTAGGGCGAGTCTTCCAAACCTACCCACTGCTTGCACTTTGCAGTTCTAGGGGGTTCCAAGGGGGGACCTTGCTGTGCTGGTGGGTCATGGAAGTTCTTACAGGTTGGGCCCAGCATGGAAACAGGTGCTGGACAGGGTCTTCTCCTCCTCCCAGCCCAATCTCTGTTGCTCTGGAGCTGACCCCTTACCCTACAGCGCCCTCTGTAGCAATCCCGGCAGTATAGACAGTTTAGTTTATTGGTTTGTTTTTTTTAATTGTGAAGTTTTTTTGTGGCTCGTGTTGCCTAGGACGCAAAACAGTCTAGCACTGGCCAGGAATTATTGCATAGCTTTCCCCCGCACGAGCACTAGACAGACTAGGGCTGAAACAATGAATCAGCATAATCGATTATAATGGATTCTGAAAATAGTCGTCAACCATTTTCATAATTAATTAGTTGGTCAACCGATTAATTGGCCTGCATGCAGAATGTATTTGTTAATATATCAGAAAATACAGTGCAGCACACATACAGCTCAGTACACAGGGACATGTAGTTCAGGCAGGAGAAAGAAGTAAGCAAGTTATTCTAAAGTTTTATTTACCTTGCTATAGGGGCAGCATGAAGGCAGGAGGAGCCAGAAGCACCAATGTGGGACCCCAGGAGGATGAGGATTAGGGCAGCTCTATGCAAAACCATTACACAGAGCAGGTAAGTATGACAAATTTGTAGTTTTAACCGCTTCCAGTCCACCCTATAGCAGAAAGGGCAGCACGGGTGCGCAGAATCACGTATATATACACACACATGTGATTTTGTAATTCCTGATAGGGGGGGGCGAGCCCTAACTGCACCGCCATTCGCAGCCTCGTATGTCAATCACCGGGTCCCAGCTGGTGATTACTTGCCGGCACCCAGAGATTGCGGAGCATTACCGACACCAGTTCTCTCCCGTCAGCTCCTGCACACTGCTTTGTATGGCTCTGCATAGCAGAGTCATACAAAGCAGTGCCCTTACAGTTGAAAGCGCACACACAACATACTGTGAAACGGCACACAGTTAACCCTTTGAGCGCCCCACATGTTAACCCCTTCCTGCCTAGTGCCATTAGTACAGTGTCAGTGCTTTTTATTCGCACTGATCACTATATTGGTGTCATGGGGATGTCAGTGACACCAAGTCAGTTCCCCAGCAGTGTCAGAATGTCCGCCGCAGTCCCACCATAAGTCGCTGATCGCCGCCATTATTCGTATAAAAAAAAAAAAAAAAAAAGCCAGTATATATATACCATTTGTAAATGCTATAACTTTCACGTAAACCAATTAATTTACACATATTGGGATTTTTTATTTTTTTTTTAGCAAAAGACGTGGCAGAATACATTTTGCCCTAAATTTATGACGAAATTTGATTAACAATTTTTTATTGGACATGTGTAGCCTCCCTAACGGTCTGATTATGTCAGTATTTCTGTGCTCAAAGCGGTACTTTTTTTTTTGCATGAAAATATGTATTTTTTTTTTATTGTAGGCCTGTAATTTTTAGGAAAGCTCACGGAAATCTGTCCGAACAAGAGTCTAGTAAACATCCCGGGTATGTTAAAATTTGAAACACAAAACCATAAATTATAATTTCATAAATAATCATAAAAAAAATATAATAATAAATTTAATTAACCACTTGACCTCCAGAGGATTTACCCCCCTTAATGACCAGGCCTCTTTTTTCTACTCGGTGCTGCACTAATTCAACTGATAATTGCGCGGTCATGCAATGCTGCACCCAAACGAAATTTACATGCTTTTTTTCACACAAATAGAGCTTTCTTTCGGTGGTATTTGATCACCTGTGCGCTTTTTATTTTTCACGCTATAAACAAAAAAATTATATTTTTTACTTTCAGCTATAAAAAATATAAAGTTAGTATAAATATAAAGTTAGTTATAAATTTAGGCCAAAATGTATTCTGCTACATGTTTTTGGTAAAAAAAAAATCCCAATAAGTGTATATTGATTGCTTTGTGTGAAAGTTATAGCGTCTACAAACTATGGTATAGATACTGCAATTTACGCCGCTTGCGCTAGTTTAACGGACAACTGCGCAGTCATGCAAAACGGTACATAAATGAAATTTACATCTTTTTTTTCCCACAAATTGAGCTCTTTTTCGGTGGTATTTGATCGCCTGTGCGGTTTTTATTTTTTGCGCTATAAAAAAAAAAAAAAAAAGGCTGACAATTGAAAAAAAAAAAAAAAAACAATATTTTGGGCTTTTTGCTATAAAACATGTCCAGTAAAAAAAAAAAAAAAAAAAAATTTAAAAATCAAATTTCTCATAAATTTCTGCCAAAATGCATTCTGCGCCATGTCTTTGCTAAAAAAAAAAAAAACAACAAAACAAATACGTGTAAATTCATTGTTTTACGTGAAAGTTATAGCGTTTACAAATGGCAGGAAAGATACTGGGATTTTTAGGTTTTTTTTTATACTAATAATGGCGGCAATCAGCGACTTATGGCGGCAATCAGCGGCGGACATTCTGACATTGGGGGGTACTGACTTGGGGTCACTGACATCCCCAGTGACACCAATACAGTGATCAGTGCAGAAAAAAACAAAAAAAAACAAAAAAAACACTTACACTGTACTAATGGCACTGGGGAGGAAGGGGTTAAGTTTATTATTCAGGGAAAGGGTTAACTGTGTAAGGGTAGTGTTTTACTAGGGGGCGGGGGTGTGTACTGCAGGGAACACCGCTGATCGGGAGAGAGAAACTCTTCTGTCCTGATCAGCGTGTCCGGGAGCTGTCAGGGAACTGTCAGAAAGCACAGCTACTGCAGCTGTGCTCTCTGTCAGCAATTGCGCGCGCCCCCTATCCGTTTTAAAAACACACGGTTTAAAACATGGTTTTGCCCAGCCGTGCCGCCCTGCCGCCGTATTTCTACAGTGGCTGGGCAGCATGTGGTTAAATATAATCAGACCAAAAACACTGAAATTTGAAATATAGCGCCAAGTTCGCACATCACTGAGCAAAGTCGCAAAATCGTTTTCAGTGTCTGATGATGAATTTCCCCACTAATCATCACTCAATTCTGCAAGTAGTTCTAATTTACTATCGTTCTGTAGCTGGTCTAAAACCAATTTTGACATAAAGGGACGAGTTTTGGACACCATGGACGTTTCTCAGTTTTCAGGCAGAAAGAACGGTAAAAATGCAGGAAGGGCACAGGACAAAGCACTCGGGACAAAATGTAAGTGAAATGGTTTGATACAGTAATGTTTTACTGTGATTTTAGTGTATTTAGTGAATGTCACTTTTTCACATTTTTAAATTTCCGACGTCGCACGGAACGGAACCCAGAAGACGGATGCCGGCATTGGCCGGAGGACATTGCCGGGGACACTGCAGGAGGGACATCGCGGGAGCACAGGACAAGGTAAGTGCAGAAGAGATCCTGGAGCAACGTTGCAGGGTATTCTCGAGTGTAGCTCGGGGTTACCGCTTGTGGTGCTGAAACTTTACCCCGAGCTACACTCGGAAATACCGCCAGGGAAATTAATAGCAAAAAATCAAAAATATTGTTTTTTTTCCCTCAAAATTGGTCTTTTTTTGCTTATGGGGCAATAAATAAATCCACACAGATGATCAAATACCACCAAAAGAAAGTGTGGAAAATTTGTGGGAAAAAAAGTAAATTAAAATTTGAATGCAGCGTTGTATGACCACGCAATTGTCAGTTAAATTAACGCTGCGCCGTAGCTCAAAAAATTACCTGGTCAGGAAGGGGGGGGGGGGGGGAATCCTCAGGAGGGCAAGCGGTTAAAGAAAATCCCTTCCCATTTCATGCCGTCAGCAATGGCACCACATGGAAGAGAAATTTCACAAGGCCTGAGAAAGAAAATAATTTCTTTACACAAGAAAGGTGAAGGATGGAAATGCAACCATGTCACAGAGACGTCCAGGCCATCCCCAGAAGTTAAGACCTCGACAGGAGCATCTTCTGATGAGGACTGAAGAAAATCGCCATTCAAAGTCTCATTGATGGTATCATGAATTCACAGCTGTATTGCTCTAAATTGAAAGAGAAGATGCTACCATCACTCCGTGCCTTTGGGAGGTCAAACAAAATAATAGATGTAGTTTTTGGTCGGGGGATGTATTCACTTTTGCACAAACTAATTTGGGTAAAAATGAAGATTTTGCAATCTAAATTATAATATTAATCTTACTTTTATGTAAAGAGTTAAACAACTGTTCCATAAACCTCAGTTTTGTCAAAATCCTAGAAATTGTTCATTGAGATATTGATTAAAATCCTACTTTTCAAAAGGGGTGTACTCATTTATGCTGAGCACGGGGTGTGTGTGTATTTTTTTTTTTTACCCCATCATGACAGGTAATAAAAAAAAAAGCATGTTGCTGCTGCTGCTGCTAAAGGACTTATGTATCGATTTTCAGACGAGAATTTGTACAAAAAATTCTTTGTACAGTGGGGATCGAAAGTTTGGGCACCCCAGCTAAAAATTTGTATTAATGTGCATAAAGAAGCCAAGGAAAGATGGAAAAATCTCCAAAAGGCATCAAATTACAGATTAGACATTCTTATAATATGTCAACAAAAGTTAGATTTTATTTCCATCATTTACACTTTCAAAATAACAGAAAACAACAAAATGGCGTCTGCAAAAGTTTGGGCACCCTGCAGAATTTATAGCATGCACTGCCCCCTTTGCCAAGATGAGACCTGCCAGTGTCATGGATTGTTCTCAATCATCGTCTGGGAAGACCAGGTGATGTCAATCTCAAAGGTTTTAAATGCCCAGACTCATCTGACCTTGCCCCAACAATCAGCACCATGAGTTCTTCTAAGCAGTTGTCTAGAAAACTGAAACTGAAAATAGTAGACGCTCACAAAGCTGGAGAAGGCTATAAGAAGATAGCAAAGCGTTTTCAGATGTCAATATCCTCTGTTCGGAATGTAATTAGGAAATGGCAGTCATCAGGAACAGTGGAAGTTAAAGCAAGATCTGGAAGACCAAGAAAAATATCAGACAGAACAGCTCGCAGGATTGTGAGAAAAACAATTCAAAACTCACGTTTGACTGCACGATCCCTCCAGAAAGATCTGGCAGACACTGGAGTTGTGGTACACTATTCCACTATAAAGAGATACTTGTACAAATATGGTCTTCATGGAAGAGTCATCAGAAGAAAACCTCTTCTACGTCCTCACCACAAAAATCATCGTTTGAACTTTGTAAATGAACATATAGACAAGCCTGATGCATTTTGGAAACAAGTTCTGTGGACCGATGAGGTTAAAATTGAACTTTTTGGCCGGAATGAGCAAAGGTACGTTTGAAGAAGAAGGGGCACAGAATTTAATGAAAAGAACCTCTGTCCAACTGTTAAGCATGGGGTTGGATCAATCATGCTTTGGGGTTGTGTTGCAGCCAGTGGCACAGGGAACATCTCACGAGTAGAAGGAAAAATGGATTCAATAAAATTTCAGCAAATTTTGGATGGTAACTTGATGCCATCTGTGAAAAAGCTGAAGTTAAAGAGAGGATGGCTTCTACAAATGGATAATGATCCTAAACACACCTCGAAATCCACGGGGGATTACATCAAGAGGCGTAAACTGAAGGTTTTGCCATGGCCTTCACAATCTCCTGACCTCAACATAATTGAAAATCTATGGATAGACCTTAAAAGAGCAGTGCGTGACAGACAGCCCAGAAATCTCAAAGAACTGGAAGACTTTTGTAAGGAAGAATGGGCAAAGATACCTCAAACAAGAATTGAAAGACTCTTGGCTGGCTACAAAAAGCGTTTACAAGCTGTGATACTTGCCAAAGGGGGCAGTACAAGATATTAACTCTGCAGGGTGCCCAAACTTTTGCAGACGCCATTTTTTTGTTTTCTGTTATTTTGAAAATGTAAATGATGGAAATAAAATCTAACTTTTGTTGACATATTATAAGAATGTCTAATCTGTAATTTGATGCCTTTTGGAGATTTTTCCATCTTTCCTTGGCTTCTTTATGCACATTAATACAAATTTTTAGCTGGGGTGCCCAAACTTTCGATCCCCACTGTACATTCGATGAATGTCCAAAATTTCACTTGCTTTTAACGTTCAATTTTAAAATAAATGTAATTTCTGAAGGAAAACCACATATACGGTCTGAAAACTTGCTCGATTGAGAAAAGGTTTCTATTCTGTTCCTTTGAATTTTCCCATCACTGCGATTGAAAATGAACAACGATTTGTCTTCACTAATGATTAGAAAATCGAACAAACATTCTTAAAACAAACATTTTCAAAAGGAAAAATCTGCTCGTGTATGGCCAGCATAAGTGACAATAGGTGCAGGTAGCTTGAATCAAGCTACCTGCCTATGACAAGGGAGTCTGTATAGTATTATATTACAGCCTTCTCTGAAAATAACTAATCGATTATGAATAGTTAGTTGCAGCCCTAACAAAGACCCAGGGATTGTGGGATATGTACAATTCCAATTTTAAAAAGGCTGCGACACTAAAAATCTACATAAACAGAATGAAAAGACTTGCAAATCTCAAACCCATACTTAATTCACAACTTAATTTGCTTCAATGCAAAAACACCTCCCATTGACTTCAGTGCAAAAACTCCTGTCAATAGCAATCTTATGTGAACACTTATCTCCACGTGCTACGCTTTCTCATTTGTGAGTCTGGAATGCACCGCTACAAACTCACACAGGACCCGTTTTGTAATGGCACTCAAAACCCAAATGTGTGTGGGTCGCATCTGTGTGAACCACCTCAATAGGAACACATAATAACTAGCCTGTCATGTGAATCAGAGTTTGAAAACGCATCCAGACTCGCATGTGTGTGAACTAGGGAGGCTCCATTCACACCTGTGATCGTAAAATGGAGGTTCAGGTGACATTTTCAATGGCACCTAAAACGTGGGGCGGTTTTTGCCGTGACTTTCGTATGGCAAATCACATCATGTGACGCTTGTTGCCCCAAAAGTTGCCTTGCCCTAGGTGCCGAGAACCCACACTATACTAAAAAAAGAAAAAAAAAAAAAAAAAAAAAAAGGCTCCCAACTTTAGCTGGCTTCTAGATTCAAAGCACATTTCTAAAGCTCTGTCTTACAGAGCCAGTGTCACAGAAGTAAAGGGTAAAGATGGGCAGAGGTTCACCAATCTGTGAAAAGTTGTGTCTAAAAAGTGTAAAACAATTTCAAACTATTTTCTTAAACTAAAATTGCAAAGACTTTAAATATATCATTATCTACAGTACATAATATTATTGCATTCTGTTTTATGTAGATTATACACAGCATCCCAGATTTTTGGAATTAGGATTGTATTTCCTAGTATGAATTCTTTTCCATGCAACAGGCGAAGTAAGATTTCCATGTGCGATGGTAGACCTTGCGAGAGGTAGACTTTCTAGCTTTTAACAACACTGAAATAATCAGAGAAACAATAGTCTCACAAAACTAAGACTGTCTGCCCTCTGTTCAATCAAGTTGGTGTACCAGATCTGCCTGGACAGTTCAGAGCTTAAAGGATCCCCTGAATACCCTCCATATTGATCTTGTGCAGTAGGCAAGGAGGGAATGCATAGATCAGTCTGTACTGATCCAACGCGCTGCCTCTGCCAGAAAATCTCTGCATCTGGAACCAAAGCTGTTCAGTTTATTTTTTAACTTGAAGGCCAGAAGGTCCAAATTTGGCATCTCCCACCTGTGATACAGGTTCTGAAGTACTTTAAGGTGTAGGGATCATTCTCAAGGGTCCAGGCGTCGCTGGCTAAGGTAGACTGCTTGCTCACTGTTTATGCCTGGAATGTGAAGAGCAGACTTGGCAGAGTTCTGCTCAGGTTAGAATCGTTTCCACCTTTCTTGCCACAGCAGAACTTCTAGTTTCTCCGTGATTGATGTAGGTCACTGCTGGGGTATTGACCTACTGGATCCTGATTGCATTAGTCAGGGAGTCCCATGCTGCAGGGACACCCAAGTGCCTCAAAGCTCCAGAATGCCGATAGGTAGACAAGATTCCTCTGGCACCAAATCACCTGCACTAACAAGGTGTCTAGGATTTCTTCCCGGCCCACAACTCCAGAGCTGGATTACTGAGCCACTAGGCCAGATATGTCCACAGATTGAACTGATTTGTCCCCCACTGACAGTATTGCATTGAAGATGTCTGGAGTTGAACTGGAAGAGTCTGAAGCATTGTATTAAAAAAAAACAAACCCACCCTCCATGACACATATATAGTGCAACAAATTACCTATGCTCACCAAAAAATACTCAAGGCAGTATAGAATTGTTCAACATTAACAAATGTAAATCCTCTAATAATATAGCCAAGAAGTCATTTAAGTGGAAAACAGTTAAAAATATGGCTGAATTACAACATTTAAACATTACTATTATACATGATTTATATAGCGCCACCAATTTGCGCAGTGCTTTACAAAATGAAGGTAAACATTACAGTTACAACAGCACGTTAGAACTTACAGTCTAAGAGGAAGGGTTGAGTGATAAAAAAGGTAATAGCTGTGGGGGATAAGCTGATAGAGGAAATAAAAGGCAGTTTACTAGTTAGAAGCAGGATAGGCTTCTTTAAAGAAAATGGTTTTCAGGGATCCTTTAAAGATGGATAGATTAGGAGATAGCCGGACAGATTGGGGTAGGGCGATCCTACAGGATGGGAGAAACTCGGGAGAAGTCCTGGAGGCAAGACTGGGAGGAGATAATACAGGAACTAGAGAGCAGAAGGTCTTGGGGAGGATCGAAGAGAGTGTTTTGGTTGATATTTTGATACCAGGTTGGTGATGTAGCTGGGGGCAGAGTTGTGGATGAGTTTGTAAGTTGTTAGTATTTTGAATTTTATTAGTTGGGCAAGTGGAAACCAGTGGAGGGATTGGCAGAGAGGAGTAGCAGACACTGAATGATTGGAAAGATGGATGAGCTTGGCAACAGTATTCATGGACTAGATGGGGGATAGCCTATGTAAAGGTAAACCAATGAGGAGGGAGTTACAGTAGTCGAGAGATGACCAGGGAGTGAATAATGCTGACCATACATTATACAATTTTCTTGAGATTTTTGCTTTAGATTTACCAAAAACGATATATTATGAGGTCAAACCTAAACACTTTCAGTTGTATCCAATTTGGCAGGCCCTTGCACTACATAGTTGAAGATAAATCTAAAAGGAAATTGGGCAGAAATTGGACAGAAAATTGTATAGTGTATGGCCAGCTTTAGGAGCTTTATGGTACCATTGGTTAAAAATGGGCGTATGTTGCAAGCTTGAGGCGGAATGATTTGGACAGGTATTGGATGTGGTCCTGAAAGGATAGTTCAGAATCCAGAATATGACTGCCAAAAGAAGCAGCAACCTTGCTGGAGCTCGAAAAAGCAGAACATCTGTGATCTTTCATGAAAGTTAACAAAATGTAGCAATACATAGCAAACTAGTCAAATGTCTTGATGTATCCAATTGTTTCATCCACAGAAAGTATCCACAAGATATGCCGGGCATGCCACCTCATGTAGCAATGTATTGTAATAAGAAAGGTTCTTGTATTAAACTGCCTTCACAGTGGTCTCAGCCTGAAATAAGCCAAGACACACATGTAATAAAGCAAGCATGTCGTACAAATGTGTTGCTGTATCAATTAGTGCTGCTGAGCAGCTTTTGCAGTAACTCAGATGATGCCTCATGTTAGCCAGATGGGCAGTGGTACTGTATATGGGTAATCCACAAAAGAATGATTAAAAGCCACAACAATCCAGTGTAGTCCTCTGGACAGACGTAGGCCAAGGAAGGTTTGTAATCAACAGCCCTGATAGCAGGTATGCTTGCTAACTCAGGGAGCCAAGTTATTTTTGTCACCTTGAAGCGACCATAATAGGTAGCATATACAGTCAGGTCTATAAATATTGGGACATCGACACAATTCTAACATTTTTGGCTCTATACACCACCACAATGGATTTGAAATGAAGCGAACAAGATGTGCTTTAACTGCAGACTGTCGGCTTTAATTTGAGGGTATTTACATCCAAATCAGGTGAACGGTGTAGGAATTACAACAGTTTACATATGTGCCTCCCACTTGTTAAGAAACCAATAGTAATGGGACAGAATAATAATCATAAAATCAAACTTTCACTTTTTAATACTTGGTTGCAAATCCTTTGCAGTCAATTACAGCCTGAAGTCTGGAACGCATAGACATCACCAGATGCTGGGTTTCATCCCTGGTGATGCTCTGCCAGGCCTCTACTGCAACTGTCTTCAGTTCCTGCTTGTTCTTGGGGCATTTTCCCTTCAGTTTTGTCTTCAGCAAGTGAAATGCATGCTCAATCGGATTCAGGCCAGGTGATTGACTTGGCCATTGCATAACATTCCACTTCTTTCCCTTAAAAACTCTTTGGTTGCTTTTGCAGTAAGCTTTGGGTCATTGTCCATCTGCACTGTGAAGCGGCGTCCAATGAGTTCTGAAGCATTTGGATGAATATGAGCAGATAATATTGCCCGAAACACTTCAGAATTGATCCTGCTGCTTTTGTCAGCAGTCACATCAATAAATACAAGAAAACCAGTTCCATTGGCAGCCATATATGCCCACGCCATGAAACTACCACCACCATGCTTCACTGATGAGGTGGTATGCTTAGGATCATGAGCAGTTCCTTTCCTTCTCCATACTCTTCTCTTCCCATCACTCTGGTACAAGTTGATCTTGGTCTCATCTGTCCATAGGATGTTGTTCCAGAACTGTGAAGGCTTTTTTAGATGTCATTTGGCAAACTCTAATCTGGCCTTCCTGTTTATGAGGCTCACCAATGGTTTACATCTTGTGACCCCTCTGTATTCACTCTGGTGAAGTCTTCTCTTGTTGACTTTGACACACATACACCTACCTCCTGGAGAGTGTTCTTGATCTGGCCAACTGTTGTGAAGGGTGTATTCTTCACCAGGGAAAGAATTCTTTGGTCATCCACCACAGTTGTTTTCCGTGGTCTTCCCTGTCTTTTGGTGTTGCTGAGCTCACCGGGGCGTTCCTTCTTTTTAAGAATGTTCCAAACAGTTGTTTTGGCCACGCCTAATGTTTTTGCTATCTCTCTGATGGGTTTGTTTTGTTTTTTCATCCTAATGATGGCTTGCTTCACCGATAGTGACAGCTCTTTGGTTCTCATCTTGAGAGTTGACAGCAACAGATTCCAAATGCACATAGCACACTTGAAATGAACTCTGGACCTTTTATCTACTCAATGTAATTGGGATAATGAGAGAATAACACACACCTGGCCATGGAACAGCTGAGAAGCCAATTGTCCCATTACTTTTGGTCCCTTAACAAGTGGGAGGCACATATGTAAACGGTTGTAATTCCTACACCGTTCACCTGATTTGGATGCAAATACCCTCAAATTAAAGCTGACAGTCTGCAGGTAAAGCACATCTTGTTTGTTTCATTTCAAATCCATTGTGGTGGTGTATAGAGCCAAAAATGTTAGAATGGTGTCGATATCCCAATATTTATGGACCTGACTGTACCTGGGCAATAATAGGAATCAGACACCACAAATATTACAAGGCTGCTGCTCTACACAAGCCGAACAGTGTGATAATTAACAACACGCTTCATCACTCTGCAGACTACAGCTCCACAACATCTCACACAGGCATGGGGAGTGGGATCCGCTAGTAAAAAGCATGCATCTCCTTAATTTTCACTGCTCCAAGGCGGCTTCCTCAAAAGGGCATGTTTGGATGGCTCTTGAACTGTAGAGTCAAAGTCTGGAAGTGGAAAGACAGATGTTGATCTTGAGAAAAACACCAAGGGCTTGGCTGTGTCTAGGTTGAGTCCCAGGTATTCCAAGCAATGTGTTGGTTCCAGCATTGACAAGAATCCAACTGAATAAATTTATGGTTTGGACTGTCCACAACACATTTTTGGTCATTATTTGCAACGACTGTTCCCTAAGTAGGAGATCGAACACACAGTGTAAACAGTGGGCAAGCCAAACATTTGTAATACGTCCAACGGCAGTTTAAAGTGATAATAAAGACCCCCCCCCCCGCTTGCTATGAGGATACTCATGCGTGCTTTCTCCTGAGCCCGGATCTTTGGGTCCATTGGCACACAAAGCGGGGATCAGCCCTAATCCCCTTCCCTCCTCACTGGCTGTGCCTGACAGCATCAGGAGCCAATAAAAATAGTCAATGTGGATTGAGAGAGTGCCGATCTGCTTTGAAACAAAGGGTAAAATCATTCACATGAACTAAACTCAAGTGCTTCTAAAAGTCATTGCTCTGCCTGTCATCCACAATACATACCCAACTCGGACATGCAATGTTCATCTCCTTCACAGTAGTGTACTGTATGTGAACCGGCTTCCCTGCAGCGTGATGATGTCATTGAGAAAGACTCCAGGTTACACATTATGTCTAATAGACTTCGTCAGAGGCTCTGATAAAGACAGAGGAATACATCAACTATGACACTGTAGACTGCAGCCACAACATGTGAACCCGTCATTAAAAGTTAAAGTGGTTGTAAACGCAGTCATGAAATCTGAACAAAGCACATATATCAATTTGTTTTCTTTTATATGTCTACTTGTCAATTGCCAAAGCTCTGAGCGTCTTTTATTTATAGTGCTTCTTTCCTCAGTTATCAGGAGTCACTTCTGACAAGTTGTTCTGACACCATAAATAAAATGGTGATGGAGGACAGGGGTGGACTGACCATTTGGAAACTCGGTCACTGCTTGAGGGCCCAGAGTCAGTAGGGGGCCCCATGAGATGTCCCCGGTACCTTTTTCATAGGCTTTTTTGAGTTTGGGCAAGGACGCACGGGCCCCGTGATCCCAGATTGCCCGGGGGCCCCATGAGTGGTCAGTTCACCCCGAGGGAGGAGAGCTCAGCACACAACTTGAAGAGGGGATGTGTCCCTTTCCTCCATTCAGCTCTCACACACTGTACAAGAGCTCTGACTGCAGCTCCCCACCCCCTCCTCTGTGCTATTGCCAGATGCAGAAGGATTCGTTTTCTAAATTCAGCACCTCTGAAGGGATGTAAAGAGAGGGTTCCAGATAAACAAGTAAAACTTATGTAGGAGGATTTGTTTTATCTCTGTGTGTACTCTGAGGCTATTTACATCACTGGGCAATTGAAAGGATTTACACCCACTTTGAAAGAATAAGTTCACCTTTTGAACAAAAACAATGCACGTTTTTGCAGGTAAAAAAAATAAAAATGTACATTTATTTTTGGTTGAAGGAGCCTGTAAAGCATTGCACCAGTGATCCGCACATTGCTGATACCTTGCAGGTCTTCTGCAGACCTGTCAATATATCTGCCTTCCCATATGGGATGTACAGGCAAGCCGATATACTGACAGGAAGAGTCAATGAACTACCACAGCCTTCCACATTGCCATGGTAGTTAATTAAGAACTACAAGCCGACAGCTCTTTGTGAATGAATGACACAGCCGTGGCGGTGGAGCCCCGCATGGCTGCGCTGTATTTATAAAGTGACAGCTAGTACGGGGAACCTCTCACTGTACTTTTTTCACAGGGAGGGGGGCAGCGGCTGCAGCATTGGGAACATGTTAAATGTTCCACCCTAAAAACAGTTACACCTGTCCCTATTTGGGGGGCAGTATAACCCAACTGCCTAAGTAAATTCTGTGTCAGGTAAGGTTAACATTTTCACAAAAAATTAAAAAACTTACTCCAATATCCAGGCCACCACTCTGGCCCCATAATACCAGCATAGTGATCTGTACACCATACACTGCAATACACAGTCCCAGAGGACATATCCATTATAATGCTTACAATTGCAAGTGCAGCCCATGACTGTGCTCACCAATAAGAACAACCAAAGCTTTTCCCCTCACGACTGTTGCAGCCTCCTTCCTGCTCTATCCTAAACTCTCTAACCCACATCTTCAACCTCTCACTCTCCATGGGTACCTTTACCTCCCCACTCAAACATGCACTGGTTACCCCCCATCTTCAAAAACCCTCGCTGAACCTCACCTGTTTAAATACCTTAAGACCCATCTCCCTGCTCCCATTTGCCTCCAAGCTTCTCAAGCGCCTTGTTCACAACCGTATGAACTGCTACCTCACCAACAACAACCTTCTTGATCCCCGACAGTCTGGCTTCCGCCCACAACATTCCACAGAAACTGCCCTACTAAAACTCACTAATGACCTACTAACTGCTAAAACCAACAGCCATTACTCCATACTCATACTCCTTGACCTTTCCACTGCCTTTGACACAGTTGACCACCCGCTCCTCCTGAGTAAACTCCACTCCTTTGGCCATCCGTGACTCTGCTCTCTCCTGGTTCTCCTCTTTCCTTTCTCAGCGCACTTTCAGTGTCACATACAACTCCTCCGCTCCCTCTTTCTGTTGGGGTACCCCAAGGTTCTGTTCTTGGGCCCCTCCTTTTCTCTCTCTATACCTCCTCCCTGGGCCAACTGATAACCTCCCATGGCTTCCAATACCACCTCTATGCTGATGACACTCAGATCTATCTCTCCACTCCCCAGCTCACCCCCTCAATCTCCTCACATATCACAAATCTACTAAGCGACATATCAGCATGGATGTCACATCACTACCTTAAACTCAATCTTTCAAAAACTGAGCTTGTAATATTTCCTCCCCCCCGATCCCCCACTCATGACTTTACCATTAAGATCAACAGCACAACCATTAGCCCTTCCCCTCATGCCACGATGCTAGGCGTAATCCTAGACTCTGACCTCTCCTTTGGGCCCCACATCCACTCACTGGCTAAATCCTGCCACCTCAACCTCCGGAACATTTCCAAAATCTGCCCCTTCCTGACCAACGACACCACAAAACAACTTATCCACGCCTTGGTTATATCCCACCTCGATTACTGCAACTCCCTCCTCACTGATCTACTGTTACACAGGCCATCCCCCCTTCAGTCTATTATGAATGCTGCTGCTAGACTCATATACCTTACAAACCGATCAGTGACTGCTGCCCCTCTCTGCCAATCTCTTCACTGGCTTCCACTAACCCAACGTATAAAATTCAAAGTACTAACCACAGCTTACAAAGCCATCCACAACACTGCTCCTAGCTACATTGCCAGCCTCATCCACAGATGCCGCCCAAATCGCCTACTCCGCTCCTCCCAAGATATCCTCCTCTCTAGCTCCCTCATCACCTCCTCCCATGCTCGCCTCCAGGACTTCTCCAGAGCCTCTCCCATCCTCTGGAACTCCCTACCACAGCATGTCTGGTCAGCCCCCACCCTGTCTGCCTTTAGGCGATCTGTGAAAACTCACTTCTTCAGGGAACCTGCCCCACTTCCACCTAAGAACTGTACTTGAATCACCTCCACCAGATCATTTCCCGCAGCTATCACCTTTTGTATCACCTCCCCCTTCCTTTAGTTTGTAAGCTCCACGAGCAGGGCCCTCATATTCCTTCTGTACTTAAATGTATTGTAATTGTACTGTCTCCCTTATATTGTAAAGCGCAAATTGTTGGCGCTATATAAATCCTGTATAATAATAATAATATAATAATATCAGGTAATGACTTTGATGCAACTTTACACTCCGTCACTCAAGTAGAATCAAAATCGCATCCAAGTCACCCAAAGTCGCCCATCCAAAGTAGCATGCATCCAAAATCCCATCAAAGTTGTATCCAAGTCTTACCCATCCAAAATCAAATCAAAGTTGCATTGAAGTCAATACTTTCCAATTGGCGAAAAAAAAAAAAAGCGGCAAAACGCACCGCAAATCGAGCCAGAAAAACACATCAATTGAAACATGCAGGAGGTGTGAACCTAGCCTTATGGTGTCATAAAAACAAAGATCATAGGTCTTGCTATGAATAGTCTATAATTAGGCACATGTGATATGCCTGCAGCATGGAAAATGGTTTCATATTTACTGTCATTTTCTATTCCGGTGCCTACATATCCTTGGACATTTTTGCTGCCATGTTAGAACCAGGAAAGTATTTCAAAGTGGTACTCTTGGCAGTGCTAAATAAAAGGGCTCCCCCACCCCAGCAGTTGAAGACCATAATGCTCATTTTCCAGGGGATGATTTAACAGAAATTATTACTTACCTTAAAGTATAACTACAGGCAAAGTGCAGCGCTAAAATTATCATAAAAATGTCCGTTTAAATGACCCAGTAATATAATAAAATGAATTAGATATCTCATTCATTTTATATTACTGGGTCATTTAAACAGACAGTTTTATGATCATTTTAGTGCTGCGCTTTGATTTATGAGCTTTTTTAAGGTTTTATCTGGTTACCTTTTGTGCATAGCTGCTTTTACCAAGAGCACTCACTGATCTATATCCCTTTTAGAACTACAGGCAAACATTTTTTTAGTTTTAGGGAGGAGAAGAATTGCCCCCGTTAAAAGAGATTCACCTGATTTGTCCTGCTTACCATCTACCCACTACTATCACAGAGAGTGAAAGAAAATCCCAAATTTTGGGTTGTCTTTAGAACAGGAAAAGAGAAATCTTCCAGTGGGAACATTAGTTCTGGTGGCCCCAGTGATAACATGGGATTCCCTTACTTCTTGTTTTGGTTACAGCACAGGAAGTGAAGGGAAATCTCCCCATTGGGACACAGATGGGAAAAGAAAAAAAAAAAAAAAGATAGCATGCATGAAGGTAAAAAACCTTCTGCCTTTACAAGCACTTTAAATTTTGATTCATGTATGGTCTAGCTAGCTGTAATCTGTCAACTGACTTGTGTACAACCAGCCTTCTGGGTTTCTCCCAAACAATCAGTGACGCAGGCTATAGCCGGCAACACTGATCATTGTATTCTACCGGTGCAGAATAGTTCAACAGGATTCCCCCAATGGCACTGAATGTGTGAGTGGGGAAATTGGTTAATTTTTCTATTGCATTCAACCCACTGGGGCCTGCCTTTCACTAGCCAAAATAAAAAATATTTTGCCTTTAGTTCTTCTTTAAAGGATAAGTTCACCTTTGGGAACATGTTCCACTAGGGTTGAACATGTTACCATAGCCGCAGCAGCGCCCGCCGGCGCCCTCCCTCTGCAAGATAGTATGGGGAGAGGTTTTCCTCGTACTATCTGTCAGATTTGAAAACAGGGCAGCCATGTGGGGCTTCCCCCACACGGCTTCGTCACTCATTCAGAGTTCTGTGAATGAGTGCTTACAAGTCCCGGCAGCCTTAGCAGCTGTCGGCTTGTAGATTTCATTGAATTGCCATGGCGCTCAACAGGGCCTTGGCAGTTCCTTCAAGCTTCCAGTCAGAATATCTGCTTGGCAGTACATATCGTATGCCTAGCAGATATTCTGCCAGGTCTGCAGGAGACCTGCATGGCGTCAACGATCTATTGATCACTGGTGCAATGTTTTACAGGCTCCTTTGGACAAAAATAATAAATGCACATTTTTTTACCTGCAAAAAAATGTGCATTTATTATTTTTGTCCAAAAGGTGAACTTATCCTTTAACCTGTGACAGCTGGTGCTCAGGTCCCCATCTCTCAAGCACAGGAATGTGGGTAGGCGATGACCAGTCGTGACCATTAGGACTTGTTTATACTAGTGGTTGGGGGGGGGGACGACAAACACATGGCTGACCATGTTTTTACCACCCCTTAACCGTCCCCCTTTAGATGGAAATGCATCGGCCATGGGAGTACACATGCCGTGGCAGAAATTGCACCTAAACACAACCCATTCAAGTGAGCAAAGCCACTCTGCAACCGTTCCACAACAACACGCACTGTATATTGTTGTCTGGCAATTAGGCCCCATTCACACTTGAGCAATTTAGGCTGGAAGCTCCAAAACACTTGAGGAGAAAAAAAAAAAATCAATTCTTCTCAGTGGAGTTGGTTCACATCTCTACTCCATGTCACCTGAAGCCAAACACCTGAATCTCAAGTTTTGGAGCTTTTTTTTTTTAGTCGCTCAAATCAGGCAGATTTGCATGTTTTTGAACGTTTTTTTATTTCCATAGAAATGAATTGAAATGTTCAACTTGTGTTTTTCTGCTCAAATTAAGAAAAAAAAAATATTAATATATGAATAAATGTAAAATAAATACACAAAAAAAATATGTAATTAACCCTTAATCCCCTAACCCAAAAAAAAAAAAAATTATGAATAAAAACATAATAAACACCCAAACATGAACAAAAAATTATTATTTATTATTATTAATATTACGAATAGTTTGTTTTGTGTTAGGGTGATTATTTTAAGGGTTAGGGGGTTAAGGTTAGAAATTATCATTTTTTATTTAATTTTGTGTACTTATTTTACATTATTATTGTTAACACCCTAACCAAAAAAATAAATAAATAAAAAAAAAGCTGATGGAAAAGCTAAAAAACCTATGCAAATGATGCAACAAGTGATAATTTTCTCTATCAGCTAACAAAAAAATGCACATGATCAAATGTGAATCCAGCCTTAAGGGGTTAAAGCAGGCAATAGGGAAGTAATCAGGGGCGGACTGACAACTCATGGGGCCCCCAGGCAATAGGGGATCATGGGGCCCCTGTGTCTTTGCTTAAACTCAAAAAAGCCTATGAAAAAGGTACCAGGGGCATCTCATGGGGCCCCCTACTGACCCCAGGCCCTTGGGCAGTGCCCGAGTTTCCAAATGGTCAGTCCGTCCCTAGAAGTAATTCAACCCCTCCTCACGGTAGGTCTGATTCCCTCTTCAGAGCGATCCAAACGTGGATCGCTCTTCAGAGCGATCCAAACGTGGATCGCTCTTCAGAGCGATCCAAACATGGATCGCTCTTCAGAACAATACTTGTGTAAATGGGACCTTACTGCATAGACAGCGATGAAGTGGGTGGGGGGCAATGGCAAGCCCAAGGGACAGGTGGTGACCATGGAAATCTGCAGAGAGGAAGGCAGCGGGGCCATACAGTGACAGAAGTACTATTCTCTTTTACTCCCTCCCCCCCCCCTCAGTCACACTGATCCAACTTTTGAAATCGTGCAATTTAAGTCGCAGGATTTCAAAGTCAGATGTCATTCTGACTTGAAGTGCAACTTGCAAGACATCTGCTGTTTGCTAGACACATGTCTATGCAAGTCACACCTGAAGTAGTGCATGCACTACTGCAGAAAGCGGTGCGGCTCCGACCAAGTCTGAATCACACCCATATGACCGCTTTACATCCCGGTCACATCGATCCTGACTTTGAAATCACGTGACTTCTCTGTAAGTTGCACGATTTCAAAGTCGGGATGTCATTGCGATTTGCAAGACATCTGACATATGTCTATGCAAATCACACAAAAAGCAGCGCATGCTCTACTTTAGAAATAGGTGCGGCTCCGACCTGGGTCTTAATTGCAGATAATTTGGTGCGACTTGCAACTCGCAGGACACAGCAAATCGCATGGCAAGTCAATCAGGGTGTTGCCATTCACTGAAAAACCAGGTATTATAACTTCCACTTCCTGGGGGGAGTATTGTATTTTTCTTTCATCTCGGAATTAGATGGAACTACTAGAAATACGGATCCAGACTCCATAGCGCCACACTCGGTAATAACCCTAAATTATCATATGTACTAACATCCCCGACCTACAATGCAGTCAGCAAGCTACAACCATCTTCATAAACCGATCGTCACCCGCGTCCACATAGATGCGACTGTCACATGTAAACCCATCACTTCCGCCTCCCGAAGTCTCCTAGGTAGCGACGTACTGAGAGCCGTTATTTCCTGAAGAGTTTCTTCCGTAAGAGGGCGTAGCTTCGTATTGGCGCCGCTTATTGGCTCTGGGAATTAGCGCGCCAAACGATGAATTTGTAGGGGCGTGTCTGCATCCCTCAGAGCTGAGCTTGTAGTACATTACATTCTGGTGATGTCAGAGTGATGGAGGTCTATGACGTTCTCTGGGCTGTACATTATATAGAGTGCTATGTACACAATGAACCAAAACATAAAGACATGTATGAGTATATGATGGTTTAAGACGGATCTCCAAACTGCGGCCTGGGGGCTGGATGTGGCCCTTCGCTTGCCTTTGGGCACTATTGAACCCACTGATACAAGGCACTATTCCTACTGACACCAATGCTATGGAACTATTCTTCCCACTGACACCAATGACGGGGCACTATTCCTACCACTGACACCGATGTTATGGAACTATTCTTTCCACTGACAACAATGATGGGGCACTAGGCCTCCCACTGACACCAATGTTATGGAACTATTCTTCCCACTGACACCAATGTTATGGAACTATTCTTCCCACTGACACCAATGATGGGGCACTATTCCTACCACTGACACCAATTTTATGGAACTATTCCTCCCACTGACACCAATGTTATGGAACTATTCTTCCCACTGACACCAATGATGGGGCACTATTCCTACCACTGATACCGATGTTATGGAACTATTCTTCCCACTGACAACAATGATGGGGCACTATTCCTACCACTGACACCAATGTTATGGAACTATTCTTCCCACTGACAACAATGATGGGTCACTATTCCTCCCACTGACACCAATGTTATGGAACTATTCTTCCCACTGACACCAATGTTATGGAACTATTCTTCCCACTGACACCAATGATGGGGCACTATTCCTACCACAGACACCAATGTTATGGAACTATTCCTCCCACTGACACCAATGTTATGGAACTATTCTTCCCACTGACACCAATTTTATGGAACTATTCTTGCCACTGACACCAATGATGGGGTACTATTCTTTCCAATGACACCAATGATGGGACACTATTCTTACCACTGACACCAATGTTATGAAACTATTCTTCCCACTGACACCAATGATGGGACACTATTCCTCCCACTGACACCAATGCTGGGGCAATATTGTTCCCATTGACACCAATGATGGGGCATTATTCTTCCCACTGACACCAATGTTATGGAACTACTCTTCCCACTGACACCAATGATGGGGCACTATTCTTACCCCTGACACCAATGATATGGAACTACTCTTCCCACTGACACCAATGATGGGGCACTATTCCTACCACTGGCACCAATGTTATGGAACTATTCTTCCCACTGACACCAATGATGGGACACTATTCTTACCACTGACAGCAATCTTATGGAACTATTCTTCCCACTGACACCAATGATGGGACATTATTCTTCCCACTGACACCAAAGATGGGGCACTATTCCTCCCACTGACACCAATAATAGGGCACTATTCTTCCCACTGACACCAATGATGGGGCACTATTCCTACCACTGATACCGATGTTATGGCACTATTCTTCCCACTGACACCAATGATGGGGCACTATTCTTCCCACTGACACCAATGTTATGGAACTATTCTTCCCACTGACAACAATGATGGGTCACTATTCCTTCCACTGACACCAATGTTATGGAACTATTCTTCCCACCGACACCAATGTTATGGAACTATTCTTCCCACTGACACCAATGATGGGGCACTATTCCAACCACTGACACCAATGTTATGGAAGTATTCCTCCCACTGACACCAATGTTATGGAACTATTCTTCCCACTGACACCAATGATGGGGCACTATTCCTACCACTGACACCAATGTTATGGAAGTATTCCTCCCACTGACACCAATGTTATGGAACTATTCTTCCCACTGACACCAATGTTATGGAACTATTCTTCCCACTGACACCAATGATGGGGCACTATTCCTACCACTGACACCAATGTTATGGAACTATTCCTCCCACTGACACCAATGTTATGGAACTATTCTTCCAACTGACACCAATGTTATGGAACTATTCTTCCCACTGACACCAATAATGGGGCCCTATTCCTACCACTGACACCAATGATGGGGCACTATTCCTACCACTGATACCGATCTTATGGAACTATTCTTCCCACTGACAACAATGATGGGTCACTATTCCTCCCACTGACACCAATGTTATGGAACTAGTCTTCCCACTGACAACAATGATGGGACACTATTCTTATCACTGACACCAATCTTATGGAACTATTCTTCCCACTGACACCAATGATGGGACATTATTCTTCCCACTGACACCAAAGATGGGGCACTATTCCTCCCACTGACACCAATAATAGGGCACTATTCTTCCCACTGACACCGATGATGGGGCACTATTCCTACCACTGATACCGATGTTATGGAACTATTCTTCCCACTGACACCAATGATGGGGCACTATTCTTCCCACTGACACCAAAGATGGGGCACTATTCCTCCCACTGACACCAATAATAGGGCACTATTCTTCCCACTGACACCAATGATGGGGCACTATTCCTACCACTGATACCGATGTTATGGCACTATTCTTCCCACTGACACCAATGATGGGGCACTATTCTTCCCACTGACACCAATGTTATGGAACTATTCTTCCCACTGACAACAATGATGGGTCACTATTCCTTCCACTGACACCAATGTTATGGAACTATTCTTCCCACTGACACCAATGTTATGGAACTATTCTTCCCACTGACACCAATGATGGGGCACTATTCCAACCACTGATACCAATGTTATGGAAGTATTCCTCCCACTGACACCAATGTTATGGAACTATTCTTCCCACTGACACCAATGTTATGGAACTATTCTTCCCACTGACACCAATGATGGGGCACTATTCCTACCACTGACACCAATGTTATGGAAGTATTCCTCCCACTGACACCAATGTTATGGAACTATTCTTCCCACTGACACCAATGTTATGGAACTATTCTTCCCACTGACACCAATGATGGGGCACTATTCCTACCACTGACACCAATGTTATGGAACTATTCCTCCCACTGACACCAATGTTATGGAACTATTCTTCCAACTGACACCAATGTTATGGAACTATTCTTCTCACTGACACCAATAATGGGGCCCTATTAGTACCACTGACACCAATGATGGGGCACTATTCCTCCCACTGACACCAATGTTATGGAACTAGTCTTCCCACTGACAACAATGATGGGACACTATTCTTATCACTGACACCAATCTTATGGAACTATTCTTCCCACTGACACCAATGATGGGACATTATTCTTCCCACTGACACCAAAGATGGGGCACTATTCCTCCCACTGACACCAATAATAGGGCACTATTCTTCCCACTGACACCGATGATGGGGCACTATTCCTACCACTGATACCGATATTATGGAACTATTCTTCCCACTGACACCAATGATGGGGCACTATTCTTCCCACTGACACCAAAGATGGGGCACTATTCCTCCCACTGACACCAATAATAGGGCACTATTCTTCCCACTGACACCAATGATGGGGCACTATTCCTACCACTGATACCGATGTTATGGCACTATTCTTCCCACTGACACCAATGATGGGGCACTATTCTTCCCACTGACACCAATGTTATGGAACTATTCTTCCCACTGACAACAATGATGGGTCACTATTCCTTCCACTGACACCAATGTTATGGAACTATTCTTCCCACTGACACCAATGTTATGGAACTATTCTTCCCACTGACACCAATGATGGGGCACTATTCCAACCACTGATACCAATGTTATGGAAGTATTCCTCCCACTGACACCAATGTTATGGAACTATTCTTCCCACTGACACCAATGTTATGGAACTATTCTTCCCACTGACACCAATGATGGGGCACTATTCCTACCACTGACACCAATGTTATGGAAGTATTCCTCCCACTGACACCAATGTTATGGAACTATTCTTCCCACTGACACCAATGTTATGGAACTATTCTTCCCACTGACACCAATGATGGGGCACTATTCCTACCACTGACACCAATGTTATGGAACTATTCCTCCCACTGACACCAATGTTATGGAACTATTCTTCCAACTGACACCAATGTTATGGAACTATTCTTCTCACTGACACCAATAATGGGGCCCTATTAGTACCACTGACACCAATGATGGGGCACTATTCCTACCACTGATACCGATGTTCTGGAACTATTCTTCCCACTGACAAAAATGATGGGTCACTATTCCTCCCACTGACACCAATGTTATGGAACTAGTCTTCCCACTGACAACAATGATGGGACACTATTCTTATCACTGACACCAATCTTATGGAACTATTCTTCCCACTGACACCAATGATGGGACATTATTCTTCCCACTGACACCAAAGATGGGGCACTAGTCCTCCCACTGACACCAATAATAGGGCACTATTCTTCCCACTGACACCGATGATGGGGCACTATTCCTACCACTGATACCGATATTATGGAACTATTCTTCCCACTGACACCAATGATGGGGCACTATTCTTCCCACTGACACCAAAGATGGGGCACTATTCCTCCCACTGACACCAATAATAGGGCACTATTCTTCCCACTGACACCAATGATGGGGCACTATTCCTACCACTGATACCGATGTTATGGCACTATTCTTCCCACTGACACCAATGATGGGGCACTATTCTTCCCACTGACACCAATGTTATGGAACTATTCTTCCCACTGACAACAATGATGGGTCACTATTCCTTCCACTGACACCAATGTTATGGAACTATTCTTCCCACTGACACCAATGTTATGGAACTATTCTTCCCACTGACACCAATGATGGGGCACTATTCCAACCACTGACACCAATGTTATGGAAGTATTCCTCCCACTGACACCAATGTTATGGAACTATTCTTCCCACTGACACCAATGTTATGGAACTATTCTTCCCACTGACACCAATGATGGGGCACTATTCCTACCACTGACACCAATGTTATGGAAGTATTCCTCCCACTGACACCAATGTTATGGAACTATTCTTCCCACTGACACCAATGTTATGGAACTATTCTTCCCACTGACACCAATGATGGGGCACTATTCCTACCACTGACACCAATGTTATGGAACTATTCCTCCCACTGACACCAATGTTATGGAACTATTCTTCCCACTGACACCAATAATGGGGCCCTATTCCTACCACTGACACCAATGATGGGGCACTATTCCTACCACTGATACCGATCTTATGGAACTATTCTTCCCACTGACAACAATGATGGGTCACTATTCCTCCCACTGACACCAATGTTATGGAACTATTCTTCCCACTGACAACAATGATGGGTCACTATTCCTTCCACTGACACCAATGTTATGGAACTATTCTTCCCACTGACACCAATGTTATGGAACTATTCTTCCCACTGACACCAATGATGGGGCACTATTCCAACCACTGATACCAATGTTATGGAAGTATTCCTCCCACTGATACCAATGTTATGGAACTATTCTTCCCACTGACACCAATGTTATGGAACTATTCTTCCCACTGACACCAATGATGGGGCACTATTCCTACCACTGACACCAATGTTATGGAAGTATTCCTCCCACTGACACCAATGTTATGGAACTATTCTTCCCACTGACACCAATGTTATGGAACTATTCTTCCCACTGACACCAATGATGGGGCACTATTCCTACCACTGACACCAATGTTATGGAACTATTCCTCCCACTGACACCAATGTTATGGAACTATTCTTCCAACTGACACCAATGTTATGGAACTATTCTTCCCACTGACACCAATAATGGGGCCCTATTCCTACCACTGACACCAATGATGGGGCACTATTCCTACCACTGATACCGATGTTATGGAACTATTCTTTCCACTGACAACAATGATGGGTCACTATTCCTCCCACTGACACCAATGTTATGGAACTAGTCTTCCCACTGACAACAATGATGGGACACTATTCTTATCACTGACACCAATCTTATGGAACTATTCTTCCCACTGACACCAATGATGGGACATTATTCTTCCCACTGACACCAAAGATGGGGCACTATTCCTCCCACTGACACCAATAATAGGGCACTATTCTTCCCACTGACACCGATGATGGGGCACTATTCCTACCACTGATACCGATATTATGGAACTATTCTTCCCACTGACACCAATGATGGGGCACTATTCTTCCCACTGACACCAAAGATGGGGCACTATTCCTCCCACTGACACTAATAATAGGGCACTATTCTTCCCACTGACACCAATGATGGGGCACTATTCCTACCACTGATACCGATGTTATGGCACTATTCTTCCCACTGACACCAATGATGGGGCACTATTCTTCCCACTGACACCAATGTTATGGAACTATTCTTCCCACTGACAACAATGATGGGTCACTATTCCTTCCACTGACACCAATGTTATGGAACTATTCTTCCCACTGACACCAATGTTATGGAACTATTCTTCCCACTGACACCAATGATGGGGCACTATTCCAACCACTGACACCAATGTTATGGAAGTACTCCTCCCACTGACACCAATGTTATGGAACTATTCTTCCCACTGACACCAATGTTATGGAACTATTCTTCCCACTGACACCAATGATGGGGCACTATTCCTACCACTGACACCAATGTTATGGAAGTATTCCTCCCACTGACACCAATGTTATGGAACTATTCTTCCCACTGACACCAATGTTATGGAACTATTCTTCCCACTGACACCAATGATGGGGCACTATTCCTACCACTGACACCAATGTTATGGAACTATTCCTCCCACTGACACCAATGTTATGGAACTATTCTTCCAACTGACACCAATTTTATGGAACTATTCTTCCCACTGACACCAATAATGGGGCCCTATTCCTACCACTGACACCAATGATGGGGCACTATTCCTACCACTGATACCGATGTAATGGAACTATTCTTCCCACTGACAACAATGATGGGTCACTATTCCTCCCACTGACACCAATGTTATGGAACTAGTCTTCCCACTGACAACAATGATGGGACACTATTCTTATCACTGACACCAATCTTATGGAACTATTCTTCCCACTGACACCAATGATGGGACATTATTCTTCCCACTGACACCAAAGATGGGGCACTATTCCTCCCACTGACACCAATAATAGGGCACTATTCTTCCCACTGACACCGATGATGGGGCACTATTCCTACCACTGATACCGATGTTATGGAACTATTCTTCCCACTGACACCAATGATGGGGCACTATTCTTCCCACTGACACCAAAGATGGGGCACTATTCCTACCACTGACACCAATAATAGGGCACTATTCTTCCCACTGACACCAATGATGGGGCACTATTCCTACCACTAATACCGATGTTATGGCACTATTCTTCCCACTGACACCAATGATGGGGCACTATTCTTCCCACTGACACCAATGTTATGGAACTATTCTTCCCACTGACAACAATGATGGGTCACTATTCCTTCCACTGACACCAATGTTATGGAAGTATTCCTCCCACTGACACCAATGTTATGGAACTATTCTTCCCACTGACACCAATGTTATAGAACTATTCTTCCCACTGACACCAATGATGGGGCACTATTCCTACCACTGACACCAATGTTATGGAAGTATTCCTCCCACTGACACCAATGTTATGGAACTATTCTTCCCACTGACACCAATGATGGGGCACTATTCCTACCACTGACACCAATGTTATGGAACTATTCCTCCCACTGACACCAATGTTATGGAACTATTCTTCCAATTGACACCAATGTTATGGAACTATTCTTCCCACTGACACCAATAATGGGGCCCTATTCCTACCACTGACACCAATGATGGGGCACTATTCCTACCACTGATACCGATGTTATGGAACTATTCTTCCCACTGACAACAATGATGGGTCACTATTCTTATCACTGACACCAATCTTATGGAACTATTCTTCCCACTGACACCAATGATGGGACATTATTCTTCCCACTGACACCAAAGATGGGGCACTATTCCTCCCACTGACACCAATAATAGGGCACTATTCTTCCCACTGACACCGATGATGGGGCACTATTCCTACCACTGATACCGATGTTATGGAACTATTCTTCCCACTGACAACAATGATGGGTCACTATTCCTTCCACTGACACCAATGTTATGGAACTATTCTTCCCACTGACACCAATGTTATGGAACTATTCTTCCCACTGACACCAATGATAGGGCACTATTCCTACCACTGACACCAATGTTATGGAAGTATTCCTCCCACTGACACCAATTTTATGGAACTAATCTTGCCACTGACACCAATGATGGGGTACTATTCTTTCCAATGACACCAATGATGGGACACTATTCTTATCACTGACACCAATGTTATGGAACTATTCTTCCCACTGACACCAATGATGGGACACTATTCCTCCCACTGACACCAATGCTGGGGCACTATTGTTCCCATTGACACCAATGATGGGGCATTATTCTTCCCACTGACACCAATGTTATGGAACTACTCTTCCCACTGACACCAATGATGGGGCACTATTCTTACCCCTGACACCAATGATATGGAACTACTCTTCCCACTGACACCAATGATGGGGCACTATTCCTACCACTGGCACCAATGTTATGGAACTATTCTTCCCACTGACACCAATGATGGGACACTATTCTTACCACTGACACCAAAGATGGGGCACTATTCCTCCCACTGACACCAATAATAGGGCACTATTCTTCCCACTGACACCAATGATGGGGCACTATTCCTACCACTGATACCGATGTTATGGCACTATTCTTCCCACTGACACCAATGTTATGGAAGTATTCTTCCCACTGACACCAATGTTATGGAACTATTCTTCCCACAGACACCAATGTTATGGAACTATTCTTCCCACTGACACCAATGTTATGGAACTATTCTTCCCACTGACATCAATGATGGGGCACTATTCCTACCACTGACACCAATGTTATGGAAGTATTCCTCCCACTGACACCAATGTTATGGAACTATTCTTCCCACTGACACCAATGTTATGGAACTATTCTTCCCACTGACACCAATGATGGGGCACTATTCCTACCACTGACACCAATGTTATGGAACTATTCCTCCCACTGACACCAATGTTATGGAACTATTCTTCCAACTGACACCAATGTTATGGAACTATTCTTCCCACTGACACCAATGATGGGGCACTATTCCTACCACTGACACCAATGTTATGGAACTATTCCTCCCACTGACACCAATGTTATGGAACTATTCTTCCCACTGACACCAATGTTATGGAACTATTCTTCCCACTGACACCAATGATGGGGCACTATTCCTACCACTGACACCAATGTTATGGAAGTATTCCTCCCACTGACACCAATGTTATGGAACTATTCTTCCCACTGACACCAATGTTATGGAACTATTATTCCCACTGACACCAATGATGGGGCACTATTCCTACCACTGACACCAATGTTATGGAACTATTCCTCCCACTGACACCAATGTTATGGAACTATTCTTCCAACTGACACCAATGTTATGGAACTATTCTTCCCACTGACACCAATGATGGGGCCCTATTCCTACCACTGACACCAATGATGGGGCACTATTCCTACCACTGATACCGATGTTATGGAACTATTCTTCCCACTGACAACAATGATGGGTCACTATTCCTCCCACTGACACCAATGTTATGGAACTAGTCTTCCCACTGACAACAATGATGGGGTACTATTCTTTCCAATGACACCAATGATGGGACACTATTCTTACCACTGACACCAATGATGGGACACTATTCCTCCCACTAACACCAATGATGGGGCACTATTCTTCCCACTGACACCAATGATGGGGCATTATTCTTCCCACTGACACCAATGTTATGGAACTACTCTTCCCACTGACACCAATGATGGGACACTATTCTTCCCACTGACACCAATGATGGGGCATTATTCTTCCCACTGACACCAATGTTATGGAACTACTCTTCCCAGTGACACCAATGATGGGACACTATTCTTCCCACTGACACCAATGATGGGGCACTATTCCTACCACTGATACCGATGTTATGGAACTATTCTTTCCACTGACACCAATGATGGGGCAATATTCCTACCACTGACACCAATGTTATGGAACTATTCTTCCCACTGACACCAATAATGGGACACTATTCTTACCTCTGATACCAATGTTATGGAACTATTCTTTCCACTGACACCAATGATGGGCTACTATTCTTTCCACTGACACCAATGATGGGGCACTATTCCTACCACTGACACCAATGTTATGGAACTATTCTTCCCACTGACACCAATGATGGGACACTATTCTTACCACTGATACCGATGTTATGGAACTATTCTTTCTACTGACACCAATGATGGGGCACTATTCCTTTCATTGACACCAATGTTATGGAACTATTCTTCCCACTGACACCAATGATGGGACACTATTCTTCCCACTGACACCAATCTTATGGAACTATTCTTTCCACTGACACCAATGATGGGACACTATTCTTCCCATTGACACCAATGATGGGGTGCTATTCCTCCCACTGACACCAATAATGGGGCACTATTCTTCCCACTGACACCAATGATGGGGCACTATTCTTCCCACTGACACCAATGTTATGGAACTATTCTTTCCACTGACACCAATGATGGGGCACTATTCCTACCCTGATACCGATGTTATGGAACTATTCTTTCCACTGACACCAATGATGGGGCACTATTCCTCTCACTGACACCAATGTTATGGAACTATTCTTTTCACTGACACCAATGAAGGGGCACTCTTCCTACCCCTGGCACCAATGTTATGGCACTATTCTTTCCACTGACACCAATGATGGGCTACTATTCTTCCCACTGACACCAATGATGGGGTGCTATTCCTCCCACTGACACCAATAATGGGGCACTATTCTTCCCACTGACACCAATGATGGGGCACTATTCTTCCCACTGACACCAATGTTATGGAACTATTCTTCCCACTGACACCAATGATGGGGCACTATTCCTACCACTGACACCAATGTTATGGAACTAGTCTTCCCACTGACAACAATGATGGGGTACTATTCTTTCCAATGACACCAATGATGGGACACTATTCTTACCACTGACACCAATGTTATGGAACTATTCTTCCCACTGACACCAATGATGGGACACTATTCTTTCCACTGACACCAATGAAGGGGGAATATTCCTCCCACTGACACCAATGATGGGGCACTATTGTTCCCATTGACACCAATGATGAGGCAGTATTCTTCCCACTGACACCAATGATGGGGCATTATTCTTCCCACTGACACCAATGTTATGCAACTACTCTTGCCACTGACACCAATGTTATGGAACTATTCTTCCCACTGACACCAATGATGGGGCACTATTCCTACCACTGACACCAATGTTATGGAAGTATTCCTCCCACTGACACCAATGTTATGGAACTATTCTTCCCACTGACACCAATGTTATGGAACTATTTTTCCCACTGACACCAATGATGGGGCACTATTCCTACCACTGACACCAATGTTATGGAACTATTCCTCCCACTGACACCAATGTTATGGAACTATTCTTCCAACTGACACCAATGTTATGGAACTATTCTTCCCACTGACACCAATAATGGGGCCCTATTAGTACCACTGACACCAATGATGGGGCACTATTCCTACCACTGATACCGATGTTATGGAACTATTCTTCCCACTGACAACAATGATGGGTCACTATTCCTCCCACTGACACCAATGTTATGGAACTAGTCTTCCCACTGACAACAATGATGGGACACTATTCTTATCACTGACACCAATCTTATGGAACTATTCTTCCCACTGACACCAATGATGGGACATTATTCTTCCCACTGACACCAAAGATGGGGCACTATTCCTCCCACTGACACCAATAATAGGGCACTATTCTTCCCACTGACACCGATGATGGGGCACTATTCCTACCACTGATACCGATATTATGGAACTATTCTTCCCACTGACACCAATGATGGGACATTATTCTTCCCACTGACACCAAAGATGGGGCACTATTCCTCCCACTGACACCAATAATAGGGCACTATTCTTCCCACTGACACCAATGATGGGGCACTATTCCTACCACTGATACCGATGTTATGGCACTATTCTTCCCACTGACACCAATGATGGGGCACTATTCTTCCCACTGACACCAATGTTATGGAACTATTCTTCCCACTGACAACAATGATGGGTCACTATTCCTTCCACTGACACCAATGTTATGGAACTATTCTTCCCACTGACACCAATGTTATGGAACTATTCTTCCCACTGACACCAATGATGGGGCACTATTCCAACCACTGACACCAATGTTATGGAAGTATTCCTCCCACTGACACCAATGTTATGGAACTATTCTTCCCACTGACACCAATGTTATGGAACTATTCTTCCCACTGACACCAATGATGGGGCACTATTCCTACCACTGACACCAATGTTATGGAAGTATTCCTCCCACTGACACCAATGTTATGGAACTATTCTTCCCACTGACACCAATGTTATGGAACTATTCTTCCCACTGACACCAATGATGGGGCACTATTCCTACCACTGACACCAATGTTATGGAACTATTCCTCCCACTGACACCAATGTTATGGAACTATTCTTCCAACTGACACCAATGTTATGGAACTATTCTTCCCACTGACACCAATAATGGGGCCCTATTCCTACCACTGACACCAATGATGGGGCACTATTCCTACCACTGATACCGATGTTATGGAACTATTCTTCCCACTGACAACAATGATGGGTCACTATTCCTCCCACTGACACCAATGTTATGGAACTATTCTTCCCACTGACAACAATGATGGGTCACTATTCCTTCCACTGACACCAATGTTATGGAACTATTCTTCCCACTGACACCAATGTTATGGAACTATTCTTCCCACTGACACCAATGATGGGGCACTATTCCAACCACTGATACCAATGTTATGGAAGTATTTTTCCCACTGACACCAATGTTATGGAACTATTCTTCCCACTGACACCAATGTTATGGAACTATTCTTCCCACTGACACCAATGATGGGGCACTATTCCTACCACTGACACCAATGTTATGGAAGTATTCCTCCCACTGACACCAATGTTATGGAACTATTCTTCCCACTGACACCAATGTTATGGAACTATTCTTCCCACTGACACCAATGTTATGGAACTATTCTTCCCACTGACACCAATGATGGGGCACTATTCCTACCACTGACACCAATGTTATGGAACTATTCCTCCCACTGACACCAATGTTATGGAACTATTCTTCCAACTGACACCAATGTTATGGAACTATTCTTCCCACTGACACCAATAATGGGGCCCTATTCCTACCACTGACACCAATGATGGGGCACTATTCCTACCACTGATACCGATGTTATGGAACTATTCTTCCCACTGACACCAATAATGGGGCCCTATTCCTACCACTGACACCAATGATGGGTCACTATTCCTCCCACTGACACCAATGTTATGGAACTAGTCTTCCCACTGACAACAATGATGGGACACTATTCTTATCACTGACACCAATCTTATGGAACTATTCTTCCCACTGACACCAATGATGGGACATTATTCTTCCCACTGACACCAAAGATGGGGCACTATTCCTCCCACTGACACCAATAATAGGGCACTATTCTTCCCACTGACACCGATGATGGGGCACTATTCCTACCACTGATACCGATGTTATGGAACTATTCTTCCCACTGACAACAATGATGGGTCACTATTCCTTCCACTGACACCAATGTTATGGAACTATTCTTCCCACTGACACCAATGTTATGGAACTATTCTTCCCACTGACACCAATGATAGGGCACTATTCCTACCACTGACACCAATGTTATGGAACTATTCTTCCCACTGACACCAATGATGGGGCACTATTCCTACCACTGACACCAATGTTATGGAAGTATTCCTCCCACTGACACCAATGTTATGGAACTATTCTTCCCACTGACACCAATGTTATGGAACTATTCTTCCCACTGACACCAATGATGGGGCACTATTCCTACCACTGACACCAATGTTATGGAACTATTCCTCCCACTGACACCAATGTTATGGAACTATTCTTCCAACTGACACCAATGTTATGGAACTATTCTTCCCACTGACACCAATAATGGGGCCCTATTCCTACCACTGACACCAATGATGGGGCACTATTCCTACCACTGATACCGATCTTATGGAACTATTCTTCCCACTGACAACAATGATGGGTCACTATTCCTCCCACTGACACCAATGTTATGGAACTAGTCTTCCCACTGACAACAATGATGGGACACTATTCTTATCACTGACACCAATCTTATGGAACTATTCTTCCCACTGACACCAATGATGGGACATTATTCTTCCCACTGACACCAAAGATGGGGCACTATTCCTCCCACTGACACCAATAATAGGGCACTATTCTTCCCACTGACACCGATGATGGGGCACTATTCCTACCACTGATACCGATGTTATGGAACTATTCTTCCCACTGACACCAATGATGGGGCACTATTCTTCCCACTGACACCAAAGATGGGGCACTATTCCTCCCACTGACACCAATAATAGGGCACTATTCTTCCCACTGACACCAATGATGGGGCACTATTCCTACCACTGATACCGATGTTATGGCACTATTCTTCCCACTGACACCAATGATGGGGCACTATTCTTCCCACTGACACCAATGTTATGGAACTATTCTTCCCACTGACAACAATGATGGGTCACTATTCCTTCCACTGACACCAATGTTATGGAACTATTCTTCCCACTGACACCAATGATGGGGCACTATTCCAACCACTGACACCAATGTTATGGAAGTATTCCTCCCACTGACACCAATGTTATGGAACTATTCTTCCCACTGACACCAATGTTATGGAACTATTCTTCCCACTGACACCAATGATGGGGCACTATTCCTACCACTGACACCAATGTTATGGAAGTATTCCTCCCACTGACACCAATGTTATGGAACTATTCTTCCCACTGACACCAATGATGGGGCACTATTCCTTCCACTGACACCAATGTTATGGAACTATTCCTCCCACTGACACCAATGTTATGGAACTATTCTTCCAATTGACACCAATGTTATGGAACTATTCTTCCCACTGACACCAATAATGGGGCCCTATTCCTACCACTGACACCAATGATGGGGCACTATTCCTACCACTGATACCGATGTTATGGAACTATTCTTCCCACTGACAACAATGATGGGTCACTATTCCTCCCACTGACACCAATGTTATGGAACTAGTCTTCCCACTGACAACAATGATGGGACACTATTCTTATCACTGACACCAATCTTATGGAACTATTCTTCCCACTGACACCAATGATGGGACATTATTCTTCCCACTGACACCAAAGATGGGGCACTATTCCTCCCACTGACACCAATAATAGGGCACTATTCTTCCCACTGACACCGATGATGGGGCACTATTCCTACCACTGATACCGATGTTATGGAACTATTCTTCCCACTGACAACAATGATGGGTCACTATTCCTTCCACTGACACCAATGTTATGGAACTATTCTTCCCACTGACACCAATGTTATGGAACTATTCTTCCCACTGACACCAATGATAGGGCACTATTCCTACCACTGACACCAATGTTATGGAAGTATTCCTCCCACTGACACCAATTTTATGGAACTAATCTTGCCACTGACACCAATGATGGGGTACTATTCTTTCCAATGACACCAATGATGGGACACTATTCTTATCACTGACACCAATGTTATGGAACTATTCTTCCCACTGACACCAATGATGGGACACTATTCCTTCCACTGACACCAATGCTGGGGCACTATTGTTCCCATTGACACCAATGATGGGGCATTATTCTTCCCACTGACACCAATGTTATGGAACTACTCTTCCCACTGACACCAATGATGGGGCACTATTTTTACCCCTGACACCAATGATATGGAACTACTCTTCCCACTGACACCAATGATGGGGCACTATTCCTACCACTGGCACCAATGTTATGGAACTATTCTTCCCACTGACACCAATGATGGGACACTATTCTTACCACTGACACCAAAGATGGGGCACTATTCCTCCCACTGACACCAATAATAGGGCACTATTCTTCCCACTAACACCAATGATGGGGCACTATTCTTCCCACTGACACCAATGTTATGGAAGTATTCTTCCCACTGACACCAATGTTATGGAACTATTCTTCCCACTGACACCAATGTTATGGAACTATTCTTCCCACTGACACCAATGTTATGGAACTATTCTTCCCACTGACATCAATGATGGGGCACTATTCCTACCACTGACACCAATGTTATGGAAGTATTCCTCCCACTGACACCAATGTTATGGAACTATTCTTCCCACTGACACCAATGTTATGGAACTATTCTTCCCACTGACACCAATGATGGGGCACTATTCCTACCACTGACACCAATGTTATGGAACTATTCCTCCCACTGACACCAATGTTATGGAACTATTCTTCCAACTGACACCAATGTTATGGAACTATTCTTCCCACTGACATCAATGATGGGGCACTATTCCTACCACTGACACCAATGTTATGGAACTATTCCTCCCACTGACACCAATGTTATGGAACTATTCTTCCCACTGACACCAATGTTATGGAACTATTCTTCCCACTGACACCAATGATGGGGCACTATTCCTACCACTGACACCAATGTTATGGAAGTATTCCTCCCACTGACACCAATGTTATGGAACTATTCTTCCCACTGACACCAATGTTATGGAACTATTATTCCCACTGACACCAATGATGGGGCACTATTCCTACCACTGACACCAATGTTATGGAACTATTCCTCCCACTGACACCAATGTTATGGAACTATTCTTCCAACTGACACCAATGTTATGGAACTATTCTTCCCACTGACACCAATGATGGGGCCCTATTCCTACCACTGACACCAATGATGGGGCACTATTCCTACCACTGATACCGATGTTATGGAACTATTCTTCCGACTGACAACAATGATGGGTCACTATTCCTCCCACTGACACCAATGTTATGGAACTAGTCTTCCCACTGACAACAATGATGGGGTACTATTCTTTCCAATGACACCAATGATGGGACACTATTCTTACCACTGACACCAATGATGGGACACTATTCCTCCCACTAACACCAATGATGGGGCACTATTGTTCCCATTGACACCAATGATGGGGCACTATTCTTCCCACTGACACCAATGATGGGGCATTATTCTTCCCACTGACACCAATGTTATGGAACTACTCTTCCCACTGACACCAATGATGGGACACTATTCTTCCCACTGACACCAATGATGGGGCATTATTCTTCCCACTGACACCAATGTTATGGAACTACTCTTCCCAGTGACACCAATGATGGGGCACTATTCCTACCACTGATACCGATGTTATGGAACTATTCTTTCCACTGACACCAATGATGGGGCACTATTCCTCTCATTGACACCAATGTTATGGAACTATTCTTCCCACTGACACCAATAATGGGACACTATTCTTACCTCTGATACCAATGTTATGGAACTATTCTTTCCACTGACACCAATGATGGGCTACTATTCTTTCCACTGACACCAATGATGGGGCACTATTCCTACCACTGACACCAATGTTATGGAACTATTCTTCCCACTGACACCAATGATGGGACACTATTCTTACCACTGATACCGATGTTATGGAACTATTCTTTCTACTGACACCAATGATGGGGCACTATTCCTTTCATTGACACCAATGTTATGGAACTATTCTTCCCACTGACACCAATGATGGGACACTATTCTTCCCACTGACACCAATCTTATGGAACTATTCTTTCCACTGACACCAATGATGGGACACTATTCTTCCCACTGACACCAATGATGGGGTGCTATTCCTCCCACTGACACCAATAATGGGGCACCATTCTTCCCACTGACACCAATGATGGGGCACTATTCTTCCCACTGACACCAATGTTATGGAACTATTCTTTCCACTGACACCAATGATGGGGCACTATTCCTACCCTGATACCGATGTTATGGAACTATTCTTTCCACTGACACCAATGATGGGGCACTATTCCTCTCACTGACACCAATGTTATGGAACTATTCTTTTCACTGACACCAATGAAGGGGCACTCTTCCTACCCCTGGCACCAATGTTATGGCACTATTCTTTCCACTGACACCAATGATGGGCTACTATTCTTCCCACTGACACCAATGATGGGGTGCTATTCCTCCCACTGACACCAATAATGGGGCACTATTCTTCCCACTGACACCAATGATGGGGCACTATTCTTCCCACTGACACCAATGTTATGGAACTATTCTTCCCACTGACACCAATGATGGGGCACTATTCCTACCACTGACACCAATGTTATGGAACTATTCTTTCCACTGACACCAATGATGGGCTACTATTCTTTCCACTGACACCAATGATGGGGCACTATTCCTACCACTGACACCAATGTTATGGAACTATTCTTCCCACTGACACCAATGATGGGACACTATTCTTACCACTGATACCGATGTTATGGAACTATTCTTTCTACTGACACCAATGATGGGGCACTATTCCTTTCATTGACACCAATGTTATGGAACTATTCTTCCCACTGACACCAATGATGGGACACTATTCTTCCCACTGACACCAATCTTATGGAACTATTCTTTCCACTGACACCAATGATGGGACACTATTCTTCCCACTGACACCAATGATGGGGTGCTATTCCTCCCACTGACACCAATAATGGGGCACCATTCTTCCCACTGACACCAATGATGGGGCACTATTCTTCCCACTGACACCAATGTTATGGAACTATTCTTTCCACTGACACCAATGATGGGGCACTATTCCTACCCTGATACCGATGTTATGGAACTATTCTTTCCACTGACACCAATGATGGGGCACTATTCCTCTCACTGACACCAATGTTATGGAACTATTCTTTTCACTGACACCAATGAAGGGGCACTCTTCCTACCCCTGGCACCAATGTTATGGCACTATTCTTTCCACTGACACCAATGATGGGCTACTATTCTTCCCACTGACACCAATGATGGGGTGCTATTCCTCCCACTGACACCAATAATGGGGCACTATTCTTCCCACTGACACCAATGATGGGGCACTATTCTTCCCACTGACACCAATGTTATGGAACTATTCTTCCCACTGACACCAATGATGGGGCACTATTCCTACCACTGACACCAATGTTATGGAACTAGTCTTCCCACTGACAACAATGATGGGGTACTATTCTTTCCAATGACACCAATGATGGGACACTATTCTTACCACTGACACCAATGTTATGGAACTATTCTTCCCACTGACACCAATGATGGGACACTATTGTTCCCATTGACACCAATGATGAGGCAGTATTCTTCCCACTGACACCAATGATGGGGCATTATTCTTCCCACTGACACCAATGTTATGGAACTACTCTTGCCACTGACACCAATGATGGGGCATTATTCTTCCCACTGACACCAATGATATGGAACTACTCTTCCCACTGACACCAATGATGGTGCACTATTCCTACCACTGACACCAATGTTATGGAACTATTCTTCCCACTGACACCAATGATGGACACTATTCTTACCACTGACACCAATCTTATGGAACTATTCTTCCCACTGACACCAATGATGGGACATTATTCTTCCCACTGACACCAAAGATGGGGCGCTATTCCTCCCACTGACACCAATAATAGGGCACTATTCTTCCCACTGACACCAATGATGGGGCACTATTCTTCTTACTGACACCAATGTTATGGAATTATTCTTCCCACTGACACCAATGATGGGGCACTATTCCTACCACTGATACCGATGTTATGGAACTATTCTTTCCACTGACACCAATAATGGGGCACTATTTCTCTCACTGATACCAATGTTATGGAACTATTCTTTTCACTGACACCAATGAAGGGGCACTCTTCCTACCACTGGCACCAATGTTATGGCACTAGTCTTTCCACTGACACCAATGATGGGCTACTATTCTTTCCACTGACACCAATGATGGGGCACTATTCTTGCCACTGACACCAATGTTATGGAATTATTCTTCCCACTAACACCAGTAATAGGGTACTAATCATTCCACTGACACCAATGATGGGGCACTATTCCTACCACTGACACTAATATTATGGAACTATTCTTTCCACTGACACCAGTGATGGGGTACTAATTTTTCCACTGACACCAATAATGGGGCACTATTCCTACCACTGACACCAATGTTTTTGAACGATTCCTCTCACTGACACCAATGGTATGGAACTATACTTCCCACTGACACCAATGATAAGGCACAATTCCTTTCCCTGATACCAACAATGGATCACTGTTCCTCCCATGAATATCAATGATGAGGCATGGTTTATTCCCATTGACGTCGGGGCATTGTCTACTCCCACTGGTCCCAGTCTGGCCCCCTCAAAGTCTGAAGGACAGTAAACCATCCCTTTGTTCAGAAAGTTTGAAGACCCCTGGTTTAGGAAATGAAACATATTGTAAATGAATTCCTAGGAAGTGATGATTGGTGTAGCGGCGGGGGTTGCACCTCATCCCTTTACAACCGAACACGTTTGTTCCACAGGCTGTGGGGCAGATTAAGGTGGTCATTAATCTCACTCAGTGCCTTATCTGTATGAAATCAGCCCCAGAACCTGTGCAATAAATATGTGTTCGGGTTTAAAGGGACGAGGTGACAACCCTAGCTGGGAGGCTCTAACAGGACGGGGCTTCTGGAGCCCTCCCACCTTTCCAGAAACCCAAGAACCTTCTGGAAGAGGAGGCCCAGATCTGCATGTTTGGAGGACTCTGGCCAATCCCTGGCAGGAGGCTGGGCATGGTGATGAGGGCAACCCTCAAATGTGGCAGAGCCTGGATGGGTGAGCAGTGTTGGGTGGAAGATGAATTGCGAAAGGCTGGAGTGTGGAGCCTGGGATGGGGCCCCAGGGAGGGGAGCCCACCTACAGCCAGGTCGCTGGAAAGGAGGATCTCCACTGCCTCAACGTCGTTTGGGGAGGACAGCCTGTGTAGTAGGGAAGTAGCCAGCCCAGTGTAAGGCCTGAAGGAAGCCACCAACCCACCAAGCTATCAGGAGAGGACAGTGTGAGGACTCTGACACCCCCTGGACCAGATAAGGGGAGAGGGCGGTCAGGTGCAAGACCCAACTAGCTTCTCATCTGGGACTGTTCAGTCGGCAGCTCTTGGGTTCCCTTGCTCAGGGATACCCTCAGGCAGCTGGGTGAAGCGGAGGAACCATCCAGGGTCTGAGAAGCATTAGCCACAACAGCCTACCTGCTCTAAATGTCTCAACCAGGAACTCTGCAGTGCAGAAATAGTTCCCCATAATTGTGTGTTCTGAGGACACCATCCCGTCTGCTCGGTGGAGGATGGCATCTAGGGTTGTCACCAATGCTCAAAGCACACTCCAGATAAAAGGTGGAAATTCTTCTACTAGTACAAAATGCACGGCTAAAAAAAAAACCTGGACTCCAAGTGTGAGGGCAAAAAAATATTAATCATGAGAGAAGTCGGGATGGGGAAACAAACCAGGCCCATTCATGAAGAGCTACCACAGAAGTCCTCTTTCCCCTCAGATCAGGGAGAATGACATAATCACAGATGATTGGGCCCCAACCACTTGTGCCGGCATAGGAATGTACTGCATCATTTACATGACATTTATGTTTTGTTTCATATAGGCCTAGAGGCATGCCTTCTTTTTGACGCATACTGTGCTTGCTGTGTTGCATACATGTGATATTTATATCCATGGTATAATTTTTTGAAACTCCCTGTTTGGGATATAACCACTCTGGTAGTAGCATAGTCTACACATCTATAACACGTGTTATGGTATACCTATGGTATAATTTTTTGTATACACCTCCTTTGGGAAGTGTTCACCTATGCGCCAGTGCCACAGGGACTTTAGACTCTTGTAGTCATTGTCCTTGTTGCACATGTATTTAGACCGGTACTGGTGTCATTTTATATGGTTTTAGGTCTGTGTGTATTGTCTCATACTGAGGTGATGGTAAACCAGGGCGATTGCCCATATGTTAAATTTGTATGTGTAATAAAGCATAATTTTTGGAA
Source organism: Staurois parvus (assembly GCF_062004578.1). Lineage (NCBI taxonomy): Eukaryota > Metazoa > Chordata > Amphibia > Anura > Ranidae > Staurois > Staurois parvus. Next base: position 1,492,912 of record NW_028318226.1, read on the forward strand.
ATTTTTCTGAGTATCACATTCTGTTCATAATGTAGCCGCTTTCTTTGTGAATTTCTTTTCACAACCCCTCTTTTTTTGTATGCCTTTTTTGGCTACTGAATGGAGACCATTTACTGGGTGATACGGTAATTTATTGTATGACCGCTTAATAACTATCTTTAAAGAATGAGCAACCCAACCCTATCTTCTACCTCACCCAAAAAGCCATTTCACCTCCACCCCTTCCTGTCAGAGGGTCAATAGTGAGGGATGCAAAGTGCAGAGGTCAGTAGTAGGAGATACAGTGTGTAGAGGTCAGTAGTAAGTGATGCAGAGTATAGAGGTTATGTAGTAAGTGATGCAGAGTGTAGAGGTCAGTAGTAAGTGATGCAGAGTATAGAGGTTAGTAGTAAGTGATGCAGAGTGTAGAGGTCAGTAGTAAGTGATGCAGAGTGTAGAGGTTGTGTAGGAAGTGATGCAGCGTGTAGAGGTTGTGTAGTAAGTGATGCAGAGTGTAGAGGTCAGTAGTAAGTGATACAGAGTGTACAGTCAGTAGTAAGTGATGCAGAGTGCAGAGGTCAGTAGTAAGGGATGTGGAGTACAGAGGTCAGTAGTAATTGATGCAGAGGTCAGTAGTAAGGGATGCAGAGTACAGAGGTTCAGTGGTGACACAGGGTGCATAAGTAAGTAGTAAGTGATGTGGAGTATCACTAGTATCAATAGTAAATGATGCAGAGTGCAGAGGTCAGTAGTAAGTGATGTGGAGTACAGAGGTCAGTAGTAAGTAATGCAGAGGTCAGTAGTAAGGGACGCAGAGTACAGAGGTTCAGTAGTGACGCAGGGTGCATAAGTAAGTAGTAAGTGATGTGGAGTATCACTTGTATCAATAGTAAGTGATGCAGAGTGCAGAGGTCAGTAGTAAGTGATGTGGAGTATCACTAGTATCAAGAGTAAGTAATGCAGAGTGCAGAGGTTAGTAGTGACGCAGAGGTCAGTAATAAGGGATGCAGAGTGCAGAGGTCAGTAGTAAGGGACTCAGAGAGCAGAGGTCAGTAGTAAGGGACTCAGAGAGCAGAGGTCAGTAGTAAGGGACTCAGAGTGAAGAGGTCAGTAGTAAGGGACACAGAGAGCAGAGGTCAGTAGTAAGGGACACAGAGTGAAGAGGTCAGTAGTAAGTGACACATGGTGCAGAGGTCAGTAGTAAGTGACACATGGTGCAGAGGTCAGTAGTAAGTGATGTGGAGTATCACTGGTATCAAGAGTAAGTAATGCAGAGTGCAGAGGTTAGTAGTGACACAGAGGTCAGTAATAAGGAATGCAGAGTGCAGAGGTCAGTAGTAAGAGACACAGACTGCAGAGGTAAGTAGTAAGGGACACAGAGTGAAGAGGTCAGTAGTAAGTGACACATGGTGCAGAGGTCAGTAGTAAGTGATGTGGAGTATCACTGGTATCAAGAGTAAGTAATGCAGAGTGCAGAGGTTAGTAGTGACACAGAGGTCAGTAATAAGGAATGCAGAGTGCAGAGGTCAGTAGTAAGAGACACAGACTGCAGAGGTAAGTAGTAAGGGACACAGAGTGAAGAGGTCAGTAGTAAGTGACACATGGTGCAGAGGTCAGTAGTAAGTGATGTGGAGTATCACTAGTATCAAGAGTAAGTAATGCAGAGTGCAGAGGTTAGTAGTGACACAGAGGTCAGTAATAAGGGATGCAGAGTGCAGAGGTCAGTAGTAAGGGACTCAGAGAGCAGAGGTCAGTAGTAAGGGACTCAGAGAGCAGAGGTCAGTAGTAAGGGACTCAGAGAGCAGAGGTCAGTAGTAAGGGACACACAGTGAAGAGGTCAGTAGTAAGTGACACATGGTGCAGAGGTCAGTAGTAAGTGAAGCAGAGTGTAGGTAGGGTTGCCACCTCATCCCTATAAAACAGAACACATATTAATGACACAGGTTCTGAGGCTAATTTAAATTTGTACACTTCAATACAATCTCAAGTTACATAGTTACTCTGGCTGAAAAAAAGACAAAAGTCCATCCAGTTCAAAAAAAAAAAAAGTTATAATTCTATACCCACAGTTGATCCAGAGGAAGGTAAAAAACCCAGCAAAGCATGATCCTATTTGCTCCTGCAGGGGAAAAAATTCCTTCCTGATCCCCCGAGAGGCAATCTGATATTCCCTGGATCAACTTTACCTATAAATGTTAGTATCCAGTTATATTTTGTGTATCTAGGAAAGAATCCAGAATTTTTTTAAAGCAATCCACTAAGCTGGCCAGAACCAACTCGTGAGGGAGTCTATTCCACATTTTCACAGCTCTTACTGTGAAGAAACCTTTCCGTGCTTGGAGATTACATTTATTTTCCTTCTTAATATAAGACTTTTAAAAGATTTTATTCTGTGAGGCAAGCTGTGTCCTAATCATAGGTTTCTACTCTATGAATGCTAATTAGCAAGTGTCCATAGATTTCCTGCACTCCTCTAACTCTCCTCTAGGGGGCAGCATCTCATTCTTTTTAAAAGTGACTAATCCAGCTGAGTGAAAACCAAAAGTGTCTCCAACTTGTTTGAGCGGAGTCAATGCGTGACGCCATGATACTGGAGACCAAGTATCATAGGGGTATAGGGAATGCAACGCCTCCGCTCCCGAAGACAGGAAATTAATACATACAGCTGGTTACACCTGGCGAGGCTATGGTGATATTTACCGGATCCCGGAAATCAGGAGTCCTTTTTGTTCCGGTCCTGCTGCCGCGATGGCTGCGGTCTTTGATCTGGATCTGGAAACGGAGGAGAGGGATGAGGAAAACGAGCTGGTGAGGGACATGGGAAGCCGAGCGTTGCTGAGGCGGGGAGCGGAGGGTCTCACAGGGAGGGGGTGGTGATACCATGGGGAGGGGCTATTGAAGATACTCAAAGCTGAATGGCTCAGCCTCAGGTGGGCTGGTGTGGTGTGTATGTGGGCGTGGTTCAATGTCATAATATTTACCTAAATGACATTTCCATGAATGTCCTGCTGACCCTCCTGGGTATATCCCGTTGTTGGTTTTGTTTTATCCTGTGTATTTCTTGTGTTTTTGTTACTTTTGTCTTTGTAAAGTGGTTTTTGAAGTGGTCTTTAACCACTTGCACTTTAGAGGATTTACCCTCCTTCCTAACCAGGCCATTTTTTGTGTTACGGCGCACTTTAACTGACAATTACGCGGTCTTGCAACACTCCACTCAAGAAATTTTCCCCACAAATAGAGCTTTCTTTTAGTGGTATTTAATCGCCTGTGCGTTATTTTTTGCGCTATAAAAAAAGAAGACTGACAATTTTGAGAAAAAAAACAATATTTTTTACTTTTTGCTATTAAACATGTCAAGTAAAAAAATTTAAAAAAATCAAGTTTTATCATAAACTTAAGCCAAAATGTATTCTGTGACATTTCTTTGCTAAAAAAATCCCAATACGTGTAAATTAATTGGTTTATGTGAAATTTATAGCATTTACAAATGGTGGTGTGTATATGTACTGGAATTTTTTTTTTTTGTTAATTTTTACTAGTAATGGCGATGATTAGCGTCATAGCCAGCCAGCGACGGACATTCTGACACTGGGAGGAACTGACTTGGTGTCACTGACATCCCCAGTGACACCAGTACAGTGATCAGTGCTAATAAAAAGCACCGACACTGTACTAATGGCACTGGGCAGGAAGGGGTTAACATCTGGGGCGATCAAAGGGTTAACTGTGTGCTGTGTGTCTGGGGAGGGGAAGCGGTTAAAGGTGCTATATAACATAAAGTTGTTTATTAATAATAATAATTAACTGCTGCCTGTCCACCCTATAGCAGAAATACAGCTACAGGGCGGCACGGGTTGTGCAAAGTTATTTTGCATTTCTGGCTAGGGGGCGCACACCCTACCCGTGCTGCCATTCGCAGCCGCAGCTGTCAATCACCGGGTCCCAGCAGTATGTATACCGCCATTTGTAACTTTCACGTAAACCAATTAATTTACATGTATTTGGATTTTTTTTAGCAAAGACATGCAGCAGAATACATTTTGGTGTAAATTTCTGACAAAATTTGATTTTTTTAATTTATTTTACTGGACGTGTTTAATAGCAAAAAGTCAAAAATATTGTTTTCTTTTCAAATTTGTCGGTATTTTTTATAGCTCAAAAAATAAAAACCGCACAGGCGATGAAATACACTGAAAGAAAGCTCCATTTGTGGGGAAAAAAGGACGTAAATTTCATTTTGGTGCAGTGTTGGATGACTGCGCAATTGTCAGTTAAAGTAATGTAGCGCGGTAACGCAAATAATGGCCTGGTCAGGAAGGGGGTAAATCCTCAGGACGGCAAGTGGTAATGTAATTATTATCATTATTATTATAGATCAGGAGCTCTGACATCACTGAGTGCTGTACTATTGTGAGTGGGTGGCTTGGAGTGTATGGCCCTGCAGGTGTAAGGTGGTTATCAGTCATGTGAAGTGTCATTGTAGGGGACAAAGAAAATCTGAACTCCAGAGAAATGAAAACATTTTTTGAACATATGCTGTGCAAAAATAAATGCCCTCTAACAATGGGTGTCTCATGTTTGTTGGTAAAACTCTTCAACCTAGTTTGTCATTTGTGGTCAGAGGTGGTAAAAACAGGCGGTTGAGCCACAGGTTGATTGCCCCTCTTAAAGTGGTAGTAAAGTCCACTTTTTAACTTGTACCTACAGCTAAGCCTATAAGACTTACCTGTAGGTACAGTGAATATCTCCTAAACTTGCACTGTGTAAGAGATGTTCACATGGGATACAGCCAGTGATGTCACTGGCACATGCGCTTTGAAGGGACGGCATACCCGTGCTGCAGTTTCAGAGCTCCATTCTGGGGCCGGGGCTTCTGCACGCAGGAGTGATGTTATCGTAGACCCGTTCATACATGCAGCCGGAGTCCACGACGATGGTAGTGCCTGGGAGCCATGACAGCGCTGTGCTGGAGGGCTCCATTTGCACGTCTGTCATAATGTGCTACTATGTGATGCAGGGGGACCAATTTTTTTGTTTTTTGGGGGCTTTTTTTTTTCCTCTTATGGTGGTTTACTGTCGCTTTAAAGCGGAACTAAACTCCTTCAGTCATCACTAAAGTGGTTCTGAAGGCTGATGTTTGTTTTAACCTAATGCATTCTCTTTATTAACCACTTACCTACTGGGCCAAATCTGATTTCTCTCCTAAATGTAAAAATCTGTATTTTTTGCTGGAAAATTACTTAGAACACATATACAAACACTTATTGCCAAAAGTATTGGGTCAGCCCTCCAAATCATTGGATTCAGGTGTTCCAATCACCTCCATGGCCACAAGTGTATAAAATCAAGTACCTAGGCATGCAGACTGCTTCTACAAACATTTGTGAAAGAATTGGGTCACTTTCAGGAGCTCAGTGATTTCAAACGTGGTATCGTGATAGGTTGCCACCTGTGCAATAAGTCCATCTGTAACATTTCCTTGCTACTAAATATTCCACGGTCAACTGTTAGTGGTATTAAAACAAAATGGAAGTGACTGGGAACAACAGCAACTCAGCCACAAAGTGGTATGCCATGTAAAATGACAGAGCGGGGTCAACGCATGCTGAAGCGCACAGTGCGCAGAAGTGGCCAACTGTCTGCAGAGTCAATAGCTAAAGACCTCCAAACTTGGTGTGGCCTTCAGATTAGCACAACCGTGCACAGAGAGCTTCATGGAATGGGTTTCCATGGCCGAGCAGCTGCATCCAAACCTTACATCACCAGTGAAAGGAACTCCGCATCAGCATACCAAGACATTTTGGACAATTTCATGCTCCCAACTTTGTGGGAAGAGTTTGGGGATGGCCCCTTCCTGTTCCAACATGACTGCGCACCAGTGCACAAAGCAAGGTCCATAAAGACATGGATGAGCGAGTTTGGGGTGAAGGAACTTGACTGGCCTGCACAGAGTCCTGACCTCAACCCTTTTGGGATGAATTAGAGTGTAGACTGTGAGCCAGGCCTTCTCGTCAGACATCCGTGCCTGACCTCACAAATGCGCTTTTGGAAGAATGGTCAAACATTTGCATAGACACACTCCTAAACTTTGTGGACAGCCTTCCCAGAAGAGTTGAAGATGTTATAGCTGCAAAGGCCGGGCCAACTCAGTATTGAACCCTACGGACTAAAGCAGGCCATAGACAGGGAGAAAACCGGACGTTTTTTTTCTTTTAGAAAAACAAAAAATTGGTTGTTCAATCAGCCAACGTTACCACCATTGGTAAAAACAAGTCGGCTGATTTTCGTCCCGTCTACGGCCTGCAATTAATATAATAGCGGTGTCCCTGCAGAGAGCTCTGCTATATTTGACATTTAAAAGAAGAAGAAATAGAATATCAATAATAAGAAGAAAAAGTTGCATAATTGTATCTATTTGTATCCATTTCGGATACAGATGTTTATATTCGGATACAAATAGATACAATGTTGCAACCCTTATACTTTTAAATGTCAAATATCATAGCGGAGCTCTCTGCAGGGACACCGCTAATAGATTTGACATTTCTAAGTATTGAGGTTGCAAACATTGTATCTATTTGTATGGATACAAATAGATACAGATGTTCTTCTTTTTCTTTAGTCACGGCTCATGCGCATTTTTTTAATCGGGAAAAAGATCGTCCGATTTGCCCATCATTGCCGTGAAAATCGGGCGATGGGCAAAATTGGCCGTTTTTTTTTTTCCCAACATGAATGATTAAAAAAAATGTGTCAAAATCAAGAAAACCGGTCAATCAATTCAGCCACTAACGATCCGCAAATCAGCCGAATTTTCGTCCGGTTTTCTCCCCGTCTATGGCCTGCATAAGGCCTGGATGCCATTAAAGTTCATGTGCGTGTAAAGGCAGGCATCCTAATACTTTTGGCAAGTGTGTGTGTGTATAATATTTTTTTTTTTTTTTTTTCTTTTTTGCAGTGGCCCTAGAGAATAGAATGGTGGTTGTTGCAATTTTTTTATGTAACATGGTATTGCACACAAACACTATATAATACCTTTTTTTTTTTTTTTTTTTTTTTTTTTTTTTTTTTTTTAATCCCCTTGCGCCGCCTGCAGTTCAGCCACTCGGATCACTTCTGCCTTGGAGGGAATCGCCACTGGGAAATTTTGATACCAGGATGATGCTTTTTCATTGGAATAACGTCCTTACAGGATGTCTCCAACTTACAAGCCAAACTCAATGTACTGTTTAATTGGGCAACTGTGGCAAATTATTATATAGGATTTATATAGCCCCAACAGTTTACACAGTGGTTTACAATATAAAGGTGAACAGTACAACTACAATACAGCTCAATATAGTGGCAATAGGAGGGCCCTGCTCATGGAACTTACAATCTAAAGGGCAAATGAGGTTTAATGTTGATAACTGTAAAGTTTTGCACTTTTTAACAATGCGATCCCTCTGATGCTTTGGAAGCTCTTTGTGGACCATGGCTTTTGCTGTAGGATGTGACTAAGAAAATGTCAGGAAAGACCTACTAGAACAGCTGAACTTTATTTGGGGTTAATCAGAGGTACTTTAAATGATGGCAGGTGTGTACTGACTCCTATTTAACATGATCTTGAATGAGATTGTGTAATTCTGAACACAGCTACATCCCCAGTTATAAGAGGGTGTGCACACTTATGCAACCACATTATTTTAGTTTTTTGTTTACTCCCCACACCACCCCTAAAAGATTTCAGTTTATTGTTCAACTGAGTCGTACAGTTTATAGGTTACATTTAAGGTGGAAAAAGTTCTGAAGTGTTTGTCTAATTATTTTACATCACAGAAACCTGACATTGTACCAGGGGCTTGTAGACTATTTATATCCACTGTAGGTAATAACACCAGAGATTGTTGATCCAGGGGCAACAGGAGGAGAGGGTAAGAGGAAGGAATTTATTTTTCCGCTGGAGCATATTGGCCCATGCTTTATTGTTGTTGGGTTTTTTTTTCCCCTCCTTCTGGATCAACTGTAGGTATAGAATTCTGTGTATGGCAGTTTTTTAATTTATGTAGTCAAATCATCTAATGGTTGAACTAGATTAACTTGTATCTTTTTTCAACCTACCTATGTAACATGGCAAATGTCCAACAATATTTTTTCCCCAAAGTTCATCTTTTTTTGCTCTTTTTGATACAGTGATTTTTCACATGATGCCACTTAGAGCTCCTAAATTGAAAACCTCCAGTTGCATTTATGAGTGAGGATCAGAGACTACAGGATGCCTATACTCACCAGCCTGGTTAATTCTGTTCCTGTCCCTTACTACTGTTGTATTAACCACTTGCCTGTGGTAGATTTACCCCCCATTCCTGACCATGCCATTTTTTGCAATACGGTACTGCATTACTTTAACTGACAATTGTGCGGTCATGCAAAGCTGTACATAAATTAAATTTATGGTAATTTTTCCCACAAATTCTTTTGGTGTTATGTGATCACCTCTGCCGTAAGTGCATATTGATTAGTTTGTGCAAAAGTTATAGCGTCTACAATCTATTGGACATATACTGGAATTTAAAAAAAAAATGAAATGTTATACTAATAATGGCGGCGATCAGCAACTTATAGTGGGAATGCGATATTGCGGTGGACATTTTTACATTAACTGAGATTTTGTGGGAAACAGTGACACTAATACAGTGATCAGTGCTAAAAATATGCACTGATCTCTGTACTAATGATACTGGATGGGAAGGGGTTAACATATAGGGCAATCAAAGGGTTAGATGTGTTCCCAGCTATGTACTTGGTATACACTAGGTGGTGCTTTTACAAGGGGAAGTGAAAGATTGCGTTCCCTGCTTTTTAGGGACACACGACCTTTCACTTCCCCACCTGTTAGAACAGAGCTCTGCTTTATTTACCTAGGCAGAGCACTCTTCTTTCTCCTGCCCGACGATTGGCGGGTGCCAGCGAACATCCATTCACTGGGACTTGCAGATCTGCTTCTGCTGTAAGAGTTCACAGCTGAAGCGAGCTACCGGCACGCACCAACTATGGCAAAATCACGTGTGTGTATGTGTGTGTGTATATGTATGTATGTATATATGTATATGTGTATATATATATATATATATATATATATATATATATATAAAATATTATAATATAGGGCTGCCCTGCAGCAGTAAAAGTGGTTAATCGCTAAATCTTATCTTTTGTTGCAGGATGATGACACCGAAGGCATTGGGAATTGCGATGTGTAAGTATGATAATTGGTGATTTTCTTGTGTTTACAGTTTAACTACAGATTTATTTGTTTAAAAAAAGCAACAAACAGCCTCAAACTACCTAAAGCTGAGTTTGCACTAAAAAAAAAATCAAGGTTCTCTTATCAATTAGCTGTTTTACCTGCCAAAGTATGTGTAGTCGTATCTTGATTCACACATCCCTGCAAGGTGATGTCACTATTCATTTTACGAAGATTTGCTGCTTTCTGTGGCGCTCTCCTGCTGCTTGGACTGTGAATATGTTCTTTTCTGCTCCATTGAGCTGCCTTAGCAACTTACCTCTACAGCCCCCCCCCCCCCCCCCGATGCCCATGCAGCCCCTTACATCCCCACTGTGACCGTTAGAAGGAAGTTTGATGGAGAACCAGGAGGTCAAAACACTCAGAAGTGTTGTTTTCGGAGCCTTCAGGCAGCAATTGCCTTCAGACAGCACTTCAGGCAGGACTACAGATTTATTTTTTTTGCAACAGTGTTTGGCAGTGCGGGCAGCAGGAGAGGTCTTTTCAGGAAACACCTTAAAGCAGGACTAAACTGCATCTGAGCACCACAAACCAAAAGTGCTATTTATTTTTAATAGTTAAAGCAAACTCGCCCATCCATCCATGTCTTCCATGCTTTTTTTTTTTCCTGAGAAATCACTTTGAAAAATGCCCCCTTGCTTTTCTGGCTGTAGCCATCTTGAGTAAGGGCAGATGATTCATGTAGTAATTACTTCCTGAAATCCATCTGCCCTTAGCTCAGGCATACAGGCAGAAGGGTGTACTTAGCTGAGAAAACCCCTCCTTCCCTCAAGGTTCCTGGGATGTATGGCATCATTTGCCTAGGCATAGAAACCAGGAAGAAACTAAAATAATGTGACAAACCAATTTTAAAATAAATAAATATGATTTACTTTCCTATCTACTTACTAATTACTAGCAACATAAGAATTCAGAACAGTCAATGTTGATTGAGACAGTGAAGTTCTGCTTTAGTTCAGTTTTCCTTGCAAGTGATTCTGCCGTTATTCTAAAACACCAGTTATCCTGATTTTGTATAACCTATTTTATTGGTTAACTCTACAGTGAGATTTAAAGTTACTGTAAACCCTAATAAGTACTTTTCTAATTTGCTCCTTATTGGACTATATAAATATACGTAGGCAGCACAGTGGCTAAATGGTTAGCACTTCCGCCTGGCAGTACTAGGGTCGTTGGTTCCACCAAGGCACCACCTGCCTGGAGTTTGCATGTTCTCCCTGTGCCTGCATGAGTTTCCTCTGGGTACTCCAGTTTCCTTTCACACTCCAAAGACATGCTGGTAGGTGAATTGATTCCTGTCCAAATTCGCTCTAGTGAGTTAGGGACCTTAGATTGTACACTCCTTGAGGGTTAGGGACTGATGTGAATGTACAATATATACTGTATGTAAAGCACTTGACGGCGCTATATAAGTACCTTAAATAAATAATACATTTGAAAGTTTTTTGTTTTTTTTTGTTTTTTTTTTTTAACATCTGTTCGAAAAGTGCAAAAAATGCGTGTCCCTTCCAGAAATTAAGTGCTGCTTTGTGGAATTTGCGGTGATAGATGGATCAAAGTATGTCTAGTTCAGCAGTCTGAATGAATTTTGATCTATCTATGGCTATTGCCGTTGGATGAAGTCGATCTTATGGTCGACTGCTCTTGAATGGGACTGTTAGCAAATTTTCATTCATTTGGTGCCTGCAGCCAGTCAGTGGAGGAGTTCCTGCTGTCAGAATACAATAAAACTGAAGGGAGGATTCAACTTCTCAAAGGGGCTTGTTGGGAAAATTTTTGCAGGCATTTGGCTGCAGCACTGATCAGTATATTCTGATGGAGGAGGAGTCCTGCTGTCAAAATACAATAGTCTATTACACTGTGTTTTATGCTGTAAGGTAGAGACCACTGTACCTTTTTATAAAGAAGTGCAAGTGCTACTTAAAGCAGAGTTCCAGTTGATTTAAACAAAATAAAAGTCAGCAGCTACAAAAACTGTAGCTGCTGACTTTAAAATACAGACACTTACCTGTCCCACGATCCAGTGGTATCCTCACCATCGCTGGTTTCACCGGCCGTCTTCTCTCCCTGGCTCCAGCATCTTCATTATGGGCACCCGGCTGTGACAGCTTGCGACTTCACAACCTGGTGACCACTGCACATGTGCAAGTAGCGCTGCGCTTTGTGAATGGCCCCATAGTGTTCTGGGACCTGTCACGTGTCCCGGAAGACTACGGGGAGGGAGGGGGAGGACAACTTCCGCTCGAAGTGGAAGTGGGTACCTGTCAAATTTGGGTACCCACTCCCCAAAGGTTTTAAGGCGGAACTTCCCCTTTTGGGTGAAGCTCCACTTTAAAGGATTTGTTTGACTTATTGGAATTTCCCCATCCACCTTGATTGTGTGAATGGGGGAATCCATTTGTTTTTTGTTTTTGCTTTTATGTTTTTTATTTCAGTTCGCTGACTGATTTAAAAAAAAAAAAAATGCTCCAACTATGGCCTGCACCATATAACAATGTTGCTGTATAGATGCAGTAAGTGTAGTCACCCTATAACAGGAAGTGTGTTACTGCTTAGCAGGTGAAAATAAGGAGAAAAGGCATAAAAAATAAAATAACGCAGAGATTTTATTTAAGGACTGATAAGCTGCAAAATGTTACTTTTTTGTTCTTTGGTTTAGGTATGTATTACTTTGCTGCTGTTGGCTCATTTGAGTTTAGTTGCATGCCAGACCACTATACAATGTTGCTTTTGGTGTGTAGAAATGTTGAAATCCAAGCTTGTTTAGCTGTGAGATTGCTCATGATCACTGACATTTCAGCATGTCACACAAATTGCAGTCTCTTTTATATTTGCCAAAACCTATGTAGTTTAAGAGCTTACCTTATTGGATATACATGAAGGAGATTTTTAGTTTGTGTACGATGTAGTTGGTAAATTTAACACCTTGAGATCTGCCAACTATATACTGTAGATGTTGATAGAACTAAAGGAGTTTGCACACAAATTGCACAATCTGCAATATAAGGGAAACGGGAGAATAAAAGCTCACACAATATTGGAAAAATACTGAAACTAAAACCTACATATGCTTAATTGAATATAAATATATATTCTTCCCAGGCCTGGTTCCCCATGTACTGAGTATGACCTGTCCGATAGCAGAATTTGCCCAGGTCAAGAGACCCTGTCTCCGCAGTGCTTTCACATATTGCGAGTACTTGGACATGGCAGCTATGGAAAGGTGAGTGTATAATGAGCTTATTTATCATTCTTGAGCAATTACTGCATGCAGGAAGTTTAGAGCATTCACAAAACATAATTGTTGATGGGTAAATGGATCTTTGACTTTTTAAAGGGCAACTAAACTGTACATTAATGGCTAACATCTTCTGATCCTGACAGCCTGCTTTTGAATAATATAGCATAGACATTAGATCTGATACTTGGCCCCAAAGCCCAGATTTAGTCTCATTCTTTTCTTTCTCTTTATAGTCTCTCACCACGATATGTTATGATTTTTAGTTGTTTTTAGCCACTTGAAGCAATGTAAGATATGTTTTCTTTTCTTCTTCCTGGAAATGTTCTCCCTGCTCTCCCACTCCAATGCTCTGTGAGTGCGTAGATGGTTAATGCCCTCTAGCAACTGCTGTAACAGAAGAGTGGAGGAATAAATACACTTTTTTTTTTTTTTTTTTTTTTTTTTTTAGTCGAAGATCTCTATCTGTGACTTTAATCAGAATCTAAGTGACCTTAAAGGCTACATTCATATTTTTAAAAAACTGATATGTGCTGTCAAATGACCCAATAGGTTAAAATACTCTATTCAGTTTTAAAAGTATTGCTTAAGGTAAGTGTTTATACCTGTAGGCCATTTGCAGCCTACAGAAAAATGTGTGTATTGTCCGCATTCCCCATCCTGACTAGTTGCTAGGGCATGGTGTACATTGAGCACACACCCACCAGCATCACAAGAATGAGCGTTCAACGTCGCACAAGTACGCATGTGCAGTTTTGTGTCTCTCATCCCCTAGAAGCAGGGACTGAGCTCAACATTGCTCTGTTTGATGCTCAGTCTGTAAATTACTAACCAGATGACATTCCCTGAGGAACCTCAGACCACTGCTTCCTAACCCTAGCCTGCTACCTAGTTCACCAACAATCTTGGGTTTCAGAGTACCCCAAACCCACCAATAAACCTTTTTCTGCATGAAAGGACACCCCCACTTTCCAAAGCTTTTGCAGACATCTGGACAGCCAACATCCAGCTCAGTGGATTGCTTTAAAAAAGGCCTGGATTCTTTCCTAGATATTCGTAATATAAATGGATACTAACATATAAAGTTAAAGGTAAAAGTTAATCCAGGGAATATCCGATTGCCTCTCGAGGGATCAGGAAGGCATTTTTCCCCCTGCAGGAGCAAATTGGGTCATGCTTTGCTTGTGGTTTTTTTTTTTCTATTGTACACTGCTTGCTGTACCTGTGAAGTGCAGTATACACGCCTGGCAACTGTCAGATGCCGTGGACTCAACTGTTATTTCCCTTTTCAGTTTTTATGACAGGCTCATAGCAGCCACACCCATAAGTTTTTGTGTTAAAGATGTTGTCTCCTTCTCTGCAGGTATTTCAGGTGAGGAAGGTGATTGGTTCCAATTCTGGCAAGATTTTTGCTATGAAGGTGTTGCAGAAGGTAAGACTTATAACTTAAGCACAGCATACTTAAAGTGGTTCTAAAGTTAGCGTTTTTTACACGATTCATTCCCTGCATTAAAGAAAAGAACACCCCACTAACTCTTCCTCCACCCAAAATACTTACCCAAGTCCTTTCTCAATTTAGTGCTGTGCCCATGTGCACTCTCTTCCCCTTCTCACAGGCTAGACTGACACTGATGTCGGTCAAATCCTTCAATGAGAGAGCAGGGGGTGTGATCGATCCACGCTGTGTGTGATTGTGTACACACACAGCGTGACTCAGGAGTGCACTTGCATGAGTGCCCTAGAGCACACGGCTTGCTGTGGGGGTACTCAGAGAAGAGGAGGAGCTGACAGCGCCAGCAAAAGACCTAAAGAGAGAAGGTAATCCACCTCTCTGCAATATCCTTGTACAGAGCAGGTAAGTATTAACATATTTTTCTTTTAATTAAAAAAAATTAAAGGTTTAGTATCACTTTGTTTTTTGATGAAACATATTGGTTTAGTTTAAGGCTGATGAAATACATATACGCAACAGAACAGGTTTACCTGCCAAAGGATTTGTATTTTTGTCCATCGGTTCCTGAGATTTACACAGCTCCTGCACACTGTACGGCTACAACTGGCAGAGCAGGAGGCCTGATTTTTCTCTGTTTTTTTGCTGTTAAAGGTTTAAGTTCACATTTCATAATATGTTACATTCATATTTAGGGTGCAACATGTTATGAAATGACCGGCCTCCTTATCCCCTGCTTTGACAGCTAGCATGGGATCTTCTCTCTACTAGCTGTCGAAATTAAAAAAAAAAAACAACAAAAACATGGCAGTGCGGGGCCCCACCTGCCCAGTCGCATTACTCATTTATAGTATTGAATGGGAAACTACAAGTACCATTTTGTAGTTCTCAAGTAACTACCACAGCGCTGTGAGCTGCAGACTGCCTTCCCTTTTCCCTTCCCTCTTCTCTACAGTTGTCCCACTGAAATTCTTCCTGGAACTTTCCTGCCTCAAAATAAAGTATATTCTGTCTGTATCTCTGAGATAAGAACCATGTTAGAGTATATCCACATAATCTTGCAAAAGGAGTTTATCAGGAAATCCAATTCTCCCTCTGGGGTCGGGTTTTTTGTTTTTTTTTCTTTCTTTGTGCAAAAGAAAGATGGCATGCTTTGACCATGCATTGACTGCAAAGGCCTCAATATCATTACCATTCAGAATTGTAACATTCTACATCGGATTTCAGAACTCTGTAGCAGGCTCCAGGTGTGTGTGTATGTTGTTACAATGTAAAGTAGTCAGTGTACAGCTTGTATAACAGTGTAAATTTGCTGTCCCCTCAAGATAACTCAACACACAGCCATTAATGTCTAAACTGTTGGCAACAAAAGTGAGTACACCCCTGAGTGAAAATGTCCAAATTGGGCCCAATTAGCCACTCCCCCCCGTGTCCTGTAACTCGTTAGTGTTACAAGGTCTCAGGTGTGAATGGGGAGCAGGTGTGTTAAATTTGGTGTTATTGCTCTCACGATCTCATACTGGTCACTGGAAGTTCAACATGGCGCTTCATGGCAAAGAACTCTCTGAGGGTCTGAAAAAAAGAATTGTTGCTCTACATAAAGATGGCCTAGGCTATAAGTAGATTGGCAAGACCCTGAAACTGAGCTGCAGCACGGCGGCCAAGACCATACAGTGGTATAACAGGACAGGTTCCACTCGGAACAGGTCTCTCCATGGTTGTCCAAAGAAGTTGAGTGCACATGCTCCGCGTCATATCCAGAGGTTGTCTTTGGGAAATAGACGTATGAGTGCTGCCAGCATTGCTGAAGAGGTAGGGGGAACAGCCTGTCATTGCTCGGACCATACGCCGCACACTGCAACAAATTGGTCTGCATGGCTGTCGTCCCAGAAGGAAGCCTCTTCTAAACGTGATGCACAAGAAAGCCCGCAAACAGTTTGCTGAAGACAAGCAGACTAAGGACATGAATTACTGGAACCAGGTCCTGTGGTCTGATGAGACCAAGATAAACTGATTTGGTCAAGCGTGTGTGGCAGCAACCAGGTGAGGAGTACAAAGACAAGTGTGTCTTGCCTATAGTCAAACATGGTGGTTGGATTGTCATGGACTGGGGCTGCATGAGTGCTGCCGGCACTAGGGAGCTACAGTTCATTGAGGGAACCATGAATGCCAACATGTACTGTGACATACTGAAGCAGAGCATGATCCCCTCCCTTCAGAGACTGGGCCACAGGGTAGTATTCAAACATAACGACCCCAAACACACCTCCAAGATGACCACTGCCTTGCTAAAGAAGCTGAGGTGATGGACTAGCCAAGAATGTCTCCAGACCTAAATCCTATTAAGCATCTGTGGGGCATCCTTAAACGGAAGGTGGAGGAGCGCAAGGTCTCTAACATCCACCAGCTATATGTTGTCATCATGGAGGAGTGGAAGAGGACTCCAGTGCAACCTGTGAAGCTCTGGTGAACTCCATGCCCAAGAGGGTCAAGGCAGTGCTGGAAAATAATGGTGGCCATGCAAAATATTGACACTTTTTGGGCCCAATTTGGACATTTTCACTTAGGGTTTTACCTACTTTTGTTGCCAGCGGTTTAGACATTAATGGCTGTGTGTTGAGTTATTTTGGTTGGCATACATGAAAGCAAATTTTGTGCCTGTGCCTATTGAAGAGCTACATCGTTACATAGGGTTTGATTCACTAAAGGCAAATAGGCTGTGCACTTTGGTAAGTGCAGTTGCTCCAGAGCTTAGTAAATTAGCAGAAGCTCTGTTGAGGAGCATCATCCAATCATGTGCAAGCAAATATGCTCCTTCCTTTTGTTTTTCCCTGCACGTGATTGGGTATTCTTTGCAAAGTGAAGCTTTACCTGACTTACTAAATTCTGGAGCAACTGTACTTGCAGAGTGCAACTGCAGTTTGCAAAGTACATAGTCTATTTGCCTTTAGTAAATCAGACCCATAGTCTGAAAGGTTCAAAAAAGACACCAGTCCATCCAGTTCAACCTGTGTAGCAATTCCAATAGCCCTGTATTTTCTTTTTCTTGAAGAAGAGGCTTTATTTGTTTAGTAAATTAAATATTTGCTTCCAAGTATTTATTCAGCAGTTTACATATTGTTTTTTATACAGGCCAAGCTGATTTGTCAAGCTAAAGACACTGAGCATGCAACAGCAGAACGCAACGTCCTGGAATCTGTCAGACATCCCTTTATAGTGGATCTCATGTATGCATTTCAAACCCATGGAAAACTCTATCTCATTCTGGAGTGTCTCAGTGGTAATTTTCATTTTTTTTTTTCCTTTTTTCCTTTTTTTTTTACTTCACAAAACATAACATGTAGTTACTGTTCTTCCTAGTGTATAAAGTGTTTTTCTTCTGGTAAAGTAATTCTAAACGCTGTTTTGAAAATGTAACATATTGCAGCTTAGCAATCATTAGATGTGGTGGCTGCATTAGTGTTTTTTTTTTTTTTTTTTTTTTTTTTTTTCTTTTTTTTTTTTTCTTTTTTTAGGCTTTTTCCCTCTGTTTTCAGTAGATGATCTGCCCAGTAACACACCTCCTGTATTAGAGTGCCCCCACACTGGATGAAGGAATACAGGGGGCACCTTTTGGACAGCAGCATTGTCAGTCTGGGGGGAGGGGATTGTTAGATGTATTAGCAGATTTAAATACACTAACAAAGCCAAACTCCATCTTACACAAGCCGTTACAGCAACAGTTTTTTTTTTTTTTTTTTCCTTTTGGGATAAAGGTTTTTCATAAATAAAAGCTTATCATTATAAGCACCCCTGCCACTGGTCATTTGTGTGTCCAAAACATCTATATTTGCAGGAGAGCTGGTTCTGTTGAAAAACAGACTTGCTGGCCAGGTTACCAGGTAAAGTAAAGGAATCAAAGCATAATAAAGAAAACTAATGCAGCCTTAACATCTGAGAGTTGGTAAGCTACAGTATACTAAAGCTAGGTTCACACCTGCATGAGCCACACAAATTCCCAGAGCTGCAATCACCCACATAGTGAAACACGCCGCCCACACTGGAAATCACTCCTGGACTGGGAACCTCAGTTCCTGTGTGGGCTGCGATTTCAAAAGTAGTGCAGGGACTTCTTCCCTGTGTGTCGCAGCCTATTCAAAAAAATGGGCTGTCTTGCCCACGCAAACCACGGTCTGCACGGCTGCATAGCTGTGAACCTTGGCTAAATGTATTCGGCTACGTTCACACTAGCGTTGTGTGCAGGCGGCAGAGAGGCGTTTGGGAAGGGTTTTTACCGCTTTCCAAACGCCTCAGACAATTCTGCACATTGCAGCACATGGTGCTGTTCTAACGGGAGCGTCGCAGCAAAACGGACGCCTCTGGTCGAGTCAGGAGGCGTTGAAGCCTCCTATTCTAGTCTATGGTTGCGTGGCCTTTGTGGAGCTGGCTCTCATCTGGCTCTCATCCTACCTGTCACAACGCTCCTTCAGCGTTACCTATAATGCTACCACCTCCCCCTCACTCCCCCTCTCTGTTGGGGTCCCTCAAGACTCTGTCCTCGGGCCCCTTCTCTTCTCCATCTATACCTCCTCCCTTGGCCAACTCATACACACTCACGGCTTCAACTACCACCTCTATGCCGACGACACACAAATCTATCTCTCAACCCCCCACCTCACCCCCTTGGTCTCCGCCCGAATCACACACCTACTGAGCGACATATCAGACTGGATGTCACTCCACTTCCTTAAATTGAACCTCTCCAAAACCGAGTTTCTTGTCTTCCCCCCCAGCCCGGACACCACCCCCCATTGATTTCTCCGTCACATCCAACAACGCTACCATCAAACCCGCCCTGCAGGCCAGAGTACTGGGTGTCATTCTGGACTCCAACCTATCCTTCCAGCCCCAAGTCCAATCTTTAACAAACTCGTGCAGACTCCACCTCCGCAACATCGCCAAAATCCGCACGTTCCTAACCCCAGAAACCACTAAACAGCTCATCCACTCCCTCATCATATCACGACTCGACTACTGCAACTCCCTCCTCACTGGCCTGCCTCGCCGCTGGCTATCCCCTCTTCAGTCCATCCTGAACACGGCTGCCAGACTCATTCACCTTTCTAACCGCTCTGTCTCCGCCACCCCCCTCTGCCAATCCCTCCACTGGCTTCCGATTGCGCAACGGATCAAATTCAAAATCCTAACGCTGACGTACAAAGCTGTCCACCATACTGCCCCGTACTACATCTCTGACCTAATATCCAAGTACCGCCCAGCACGCACACTCCGCTCCTCACAAGACCTCCTTCTCTCTAGTTCCCTGGTCTCCTCCTCCCATGCCCGCCTCCAGGACTTCACCAGGGTGTCACCCATCCTCTGGAACTCCCTGCCCCAACCCATCAGATTATCACCTACTCTCCTCTCCTTTAGGCGCACCCTGAAAACCTATCTCTTCAGGGAAGCCTACCCCACCCCCTGCTAACTTGCCGACCTCCTCCACTCCTCCTACCACTCCATCCCCCACAGCTATCTCCTCCTGTGCCACCACCCCCTCCCTCCTAGATTGTAAGCTCGAAAGAGCAGGGCCCTTGATCCCCTCATGTTTTGCATTGTATTGGTATTGTTCTGTCACATGTTCTGTCCCCCTTTGTAATGTACAGCGCTGAGCGAACTATTGGCGCTTTATAAATACTGTATAATAATAATAATAATTTAAACTTCATTATAGGCGTTTGCGGAGTGTTTTTTAACGCTCGGCAAACACTCCGCAAACGCCAGACCAATGCTTGCCGAACACTATAGGGGTGTTTGGCAAGCGTTGGTAAAACAGTCAAGTGTGAACGAGCCCTCCTACTGCTTTAACTCACAAAAATACTTTCAGTTGCTCCCAGCCCTTTCCAAATCACCAAACTCCTATGTTCATTCTCTACAGTCCCACTGTATGTAGGAATGTAACCACTTTCTTGCTCACACCTGAGATGGACTGTGCTTACAGAGCCTGTTTAAAGGAGGCAAGAAAACACAGGAAGAAATGCTTTAATGCAAAATAGATTACAGGACTATTAAGTAATGGATGTGTATGGATTATTTTTCAAGAAGAAAGATCATTTAGTGTCTCTTTAATTTAAAGAGAAATGTCTCTTTGGCAATGAATAGCCTGCATGCTTGTATTATTTATTTTTTAACGCCTTCAGTTCTACTGTAAAGTGTAACCAAACCCACCAATTTAATGGTTTCCCAAAACACATTCAAAGCAAGCCTCTGGTGATAATTGTCCCAGTTATTAGTGTGTTTGTTAGTTCTCAAGGGAACTGCCAAGCCATTAAATGGCTGGTGTCAAAGCTGATCACTTGCAGCACCATGGCCGCTTCCTTGACTGTGAAGGATAGAAGGATTAAGTTCTATTTAAAAAAAAAAAAAAAAAAAACAGTTACAGGTGGGGAAGGGAAAGGCTAGTAATGACAAACGTGCAATCTGCTACACAATGTACAGAGACAGGCACTCTCTGCCTGTCTCAGTATGCCAGCTTACAGTTGGCCTAAATTACTTGAAAGTTTCCCACTCTCTCTGTCCCATCTAATGCTGTTCTTACATACAGGTGAAACTCAAAAAATTAGAATATCGTGCAAAAGTTCATTTATATCAGTAATGCAACTTAAAAGGTGAAACTAATATATGAGACTCATTACATGCAAAGCAAGATAGTTCAAGCCATGATTTGTCATAATTGTGATAATTATGGCTTACAGCTCATGAAAACCTCAAATCCACAATCTCAGAAAATTAGAATATTGTGAAAACGTGCAATATTCTAGGCTCAGTGTCCCACTCTAATCAGCTAATTAAGCCATAACACCTGCAAAGGGTTCCTGAGCCTTTAAATGGTCTCTCAGTCTGGTTCAGTAGGAATCACAAACCATCAATGATACCCTCCATAAGGAGGGAAAGCCTCAAAAGGTAATTGCAAAAGAAGTTGGATGTTCCCAAAGTGCTGTATCAAAGCACATTAATAGAAAGTGTGGAAGAAAAAAGTGCACAAGCAGCATGGATGACCGCAGCCTGGAGAGGATTGTCAGGAAAAGGCCATTCAAAAGTGTTGGGGACTTTCACAAGGAGTGGACTGAAGCTGGAGTCAGTGCATCAAGAGCCACCACACACAGACGGATCCTGGACATGGGCTTCAAATGTCATATTCCTCTTGTCAAGCCGCTCCAGAACAACAAACGTCAGAAGCGTCTTACCTGGGCTAAAGAAAAACAGACCTGGTCTGTTGCTCAGTGGTCCAAAGTCCTCTTTTCTGATGAGAGCAACTTTTGCATCTCATTTGGAAACCAAGGTCCCAGAGTATGGAGGGAGAATGGAGAGGCACACACTGCAAGATGCTTGAAGTCCAGTGTGAAGTTTCTACAGTCTGTGTTGATTTGGGGAGCCATGTCTTTTGCTGGTGTTGGTCCACTGTGCTTCATTAAGTCCAGGGTCAACGCAGCCGTCTACCAGGAGATTTTGGAGCACTTCATGCTTCCTTCCGCAGACGAGCTTTATGGGGATGCTGACTTGCCCACACTGCCAAAAGCACCAAAACCTGGTTCAATGACTGTGGGATTACTGTGCTTGATTGGCCAGCAAACTCGCCTGACCTGAACCCCATAGAGAATCTATGGGGCATTGCCAAGAGAAAGATGAGAGACATGAGACCGAACAATGCAGAAGAGCTGAAAGCCGCTATTGAAGCATCCTGGTCTTCCATAACACCTCAGCAGTGCCACAGGCTGATAGCTTCCATGCCACGCCGCATTGAGGCAGTAATTGCTGCAAAAGGGGCCCAAACCAAGTACTGAGTACATATGCATGCTTCTACTTTTCAGAGGTCCGATACGGTTCTATGTACAATCCTTGTTTTATTGATTACATGTAATATTCTAATTTTCTGGGATTGTGGATTTGGGGTTTTCATGAGCTGTAAGCCATAATCATCACAATTATGACAAATCACGGCTTGAACCATCTTGCTTTGCATGTAATGAGTCTATCTCATATATTCGTTTCACTTTTTAAGTTGCATTACTGAAATAAATGAACTGTTGCACAATATTCTAATTTTTTGAGTTTCACCTGTAGTTGCTGTACATACAGTTGTAAGCTTGTTAACCTAGGACAAGAAGTGTGTTACTGGCAGGATTACCAGGTGAAAATAATAAAAAAATAAATGCAGCTGCAACATCTGAGTACTAGTTTGCTGCAATATATAAGATATATTTGTTCTTGGGTTTAGGTGTACTTCAAAGCCTAACTCCTGCCAAAACCTTTTTTATACAATATTAAATCTTAAAATACTTGCCGATGGCAATACCTGGTTTTTGGAAGAGCAAAGACTTGTACGTACCTTTTCTACTTTACTCCTTTACAGATTTCTTTTGTCTACAAAGTGAGTGGTGTCCTTTAAGTACGTAATAAAAACAGGGTTGTGCAGTCTAACTGACCAGCCACGTGGCTGCTATATACACACTAGAATGTAAGACCTAGCATATGTCAGCAGATTGGCTATTCCTAATTTGAGTACTTTTGGTTGTTACTGCAGGTGGAGAACTGTTCCTGCACTTGGAGCGAGAAGGGATTTTTATGGAAGATACAGCTTGGTATGTATATCAGTCAGCATAGAGAGTGTGAGTAGTGAGTCATTTGTTATCAAAAATTAAACCTTGATAAAATTAGTCATCTATCTGGGGTACCTCCAAAGATGAGGAGAAAAAAGAGACAGAGGCTGCGGGAGAGTTCCTTATGTTGTAGTAGTTTGACAGATAATTGGATGAAATAAATGATGAAAAGGTAAATTACAATGGTGTACTCGCACCTGTGAGGTTTCTGAGCACCCTAATGGGACATCAGACAACCTGGAGTAAAAGCCTGCAGAAAATATGTCTGGCCTATGTCTGTCACTTTTTTGCTGCTCAGTGGGGTGATCCAGACTTTCCTACGGTCTGCAGTCTCAGGATTCTGGTGTGTTCGCAAAAAGGTTTATGAGCCTCAAAAGGTGAGAAACTGGTGTCAGCAGAGGCACCCAAATATGAAGGAGAAGCTGAGAAACGGATTCTTCATTGGTTCTATCTTTATTGCTCACAGAATAATATAAAACACTGTCAACGCATTTCATGGCACTGCATTAGCCACTTTCTCAGGATGGTGCATAAAACACTTTAAACAACCGTGATTTGTCGCTTGTGCTGTTTGTAAGCATATTTTGTGTTTCTTAAAGTGATTTGTAAACTCTTACCTTGTAAAACAACCCATTCAGTTTAAAATAGAAATGAGAGGCAAAATATTTGTTCTCAGCTGCATAAGAGCTGGGGGAGGAGAAACAGCAGTACACAGAACTTCCCTGGCTGTGCAGGAGGAAGGTGGGTCAGGGCAAGTCTGATCATTGGAAGAGAGCAGGCTGAGTTTCCAGCACAGCTAGAGAACTGACCACACTGTGTTCCCCTTCTTAGTGTGGTCAGTTTTTAATGGGAAAGCAGGAACACCAGGGATTTCACAAAAGGTAAGCAAGACAAAGAGAACAGGATATTTTTTCATGGTACAGCAGGCACACATCAGGAATATGAAATGCTGGGTTTACATATTCTCTATTTTTTTACATTTTTTTCATTTAAAACTCTTCCCCCAAAGTTTCCTCATTTTCTTAGTTGGAAAGCTAACTATCCCTCTTTTTGGTTTTTGTGGACCTAGTGGGTTCTCCCCTGGAAAGAGAGTGGACGGGTTGATCTCCGCTCAGCAGTAGCACAATATTATTATTTTTTTTTTTTTTGGCCAGCACTCAGATGCCTCATTTCCTTGCAGTGACTGACAGGATTCCTGTATATGTGGATTTTTGTTTCTAGATTGATATCATATGTGGCACTAGAAATAGTTGTGACTTGCCCTCTTCCTTCTCCAGGTATGCCTAGTTTTGTTGCTTTTTTTTTCACTCCTTCTCAATCTGTGCAGCAGCAACTGGGTCGGCTGGTATAGCCCTCATGTTTCATGCATGCAGCCACTATATCTTTGGTTTTCGAATGACGCACTTCCATCCTAACTGGTTGTTCCTGGATGCTAGTAAATGATGTCGCTTCCGCCTGCCTCCTAGCATAAGGGGCTCACAGACACTGGAATGGGGAAAACCATGGGTGGAGCCATGGGGGCCTGCTTTATTAAAAAAAAGACATATGGGTCAGCGTTCCCCTTGACCAGGTAACTATTATGGATGGACAGTCAGGCAAAAAAAGCTCTTGCAGCTGCTCCGGCAAAAATCCCTACTTGGGGCTCCAAGGTGAAACTTTATAATTTTACATTTTCTATTCTCTGGTGGTACTTGAGGATTAGGTTTCTCCTCCATCCATATACTACTGTATGTCTTGCCTTTTGGTACGCTTTGTTTTTGAGACCAACAGGGATCTTGCACTTTTCATTTATATGCGAGTCTGGTGTTTCCACTTTTTTTGGTGAAGCCACTCACTCTCTCATATGCTGGCCTGGAAGATTCCTGGAAATGAAGTTACCAGGCAACTAAGTTTGTCCTTGTTTGCTGGCTTCATGTCTTCTCCCTTAGTTACTTGATTCAAGATTTTGTGCTATTGGTGTGTTTTTCCCTAGTGTCTTCAATGAGGACTCCTGGTTGCAATGCTGCTTGAGCTGGTCTCTACATAGCAGTTATCTGGAACATTTCTTCATCACTAGCTGTGGAGTCAGTACCCAAACCCTGCTGAACTGGCTGTGGTTCTGGAGGAGTTTACCCAGCATCCCCAGAAGGAGCTGACTCTTGCAATATGGGACCCTTTTGGTCATAGGATCATCCTCATCAGAGTCTCTGCTCTGTTGGGTATGGCCAAGGCTTCTTCTATGTCTACAGGGCCTTCTTGTCCACTTTTGACTTCCTATCTTCTTGTGATCATATACTGGAGCATTCTTCCGAAGGGGTTCACTCTGGTGCCACACCCTGCAAAGTCTAGCTCTAAACATCCCAAGTCCCTAGCTCAAGTTGGGTCTGCGACCCTTGTTACTATCTCTGATTCAGAGTCCCAACAGTCTGTGTGTGTTGTGGGTCACCACAGTCTCCTGCAGCTGACTCAGATTTTCTTGGTTGTTTCATACTTTATAGATTCCGTGCATACTACCTTGCACCTAGAGGATCAGCCTGCTGTTCCCAGCCTTGGATCTTTTAGAACTCCTGCATCTGGAAAGACCTTCTCAATACATCTGCTATTTGGGTCTTTTCTCTAAGAGGAATGGAAACACCCTTAAGGTTTTATGGGCCCCATCTCAGAGTATATGAGAACTTTCTTTCCCTTTTTTGAATGGGAATTTATGACCATGATCTTTTCCCACTGGTGATGCACCAGTGATCTACTTTTAACTGGCACACCACCAGTTAAGGTGATCCTTCCTTAAAATCCAAGTTTGAATGACTTTGTGTGGCTTTTGATCATGTGGTCCTGACAGTACCTTTTTAATCTGGTAGGGCCCCATTTCCTGGAATCGTTAAAGTAGTCGGGTGCCCTGCCTTTTAGTTGCAAAGATTGGTTACAAACATCTAAACTTGAGTCTTACAGACTGATGTCTGTGAAAATTTGCAGGGCCCTTTTGACTACAGGTTTAGGACCAATGAAGCATCTAAGGGGCATCTGATCCAGTTACCCTTTGAGGGACATTTTCTCTTCAGACCTGCTCTTGACACCATCATTATGAAAGCCACTGGTGGCCAGATTGTACAGAACAGCTGTGGAAGGGGATGAGAAATCCCAAATTACTTTCATCCACTTCAGATCAAATTTAGATCTACCTCCCAAGCTATAGGGCTGGAAGACCACAGCTTAGCCAACTCCTTTGGTAAGCCTTCTGAATAGGGGACCGTTTATAAATATGAATTGGTCCTTTGGTAGTCTGCCTCCTTGACATTTGGTTGTTTGATGAACCCCTGGATCACACTCCTTTTGTCTGTCATCTCCCTTATCTGTCTCCCTTTTTTTTTTTTTTTCTGTCCTTACTACAGTCGGTAATGTATCTCCCCAGGTCTGTCCAGGTTTTTTACAGCATTAGACTCCTTGTTTCCACCTTTTGTGGAAATTTGTCTTTAGGAACAGTACCCTGCATAGACTTGCACGCCTCTTTTCAAAAGTGTTACTTGTCCTCAGATTTTGTTGAATTCCTTGTGGTGCTCCGTATCCCCAGCTTTTTCACTTGGCTGAGGGACCCTCTAACATACAAAAGGTAAGCAGGGATCAGTTTGTGCTGTCCCCTTCCCCAGTAAGGACCTCTCCTTGCAGTGGCCTCCAAAGGCTGCTCTTGTTATCCAAAATATGTCCACCCTGATGCCTTTTTTCTTGCATTCCCATTGCGGAATGTTCAGAAGGTAAATTTTCCGGACTCTTGTTGTCCAAACGCTTTGGAGAGGCACGATACCTGCAAGCTTCTGCCAGACCATTCCTCTGAAGTGGTGGAGTTGTTAACTGCAGCTGATCATTGGGTGAGGTTTTCAGCTTAAAACCTTGCTTAGGAATTCCACTCCCTGTGAAGCATTAATCCCTTACTCTTCTGTCTGAATTTTCTCTTCTTCCACTCTCAGGGCTTGTGGGGTATTGAGGAATCCCCTTTCAATGTAGTCTCTATTAGTAACATTAGTAAACATATATACTGTTGATTTTTTTTCAGTCTCACCTTCTATGTCTGAGAACCTGAATTCTGTGATAGATATCTTGGTGGGATTTCAATCTGGTTTTACAGAACAGACCGCTCCGGCTTCATCGAGGAATCCTGTGACCCAGTAGTCTGACCTGGTCCCTGTTGAATATTACTTATATGTTGCTGGGCCTTCACCTCTGGGAAGGTCTTCAAGCATTCCCTGTGACAGGTCAAGTGATTTGGTGTCTGCATTAGACAACACTGAGTGTGCTCTGTGTGACGACGCTGACCTCCTTAGAAACAAGGCATAATCGTCTGGCTCTCCTTCGCTTGTGGTCTCAACATTGAAGAAGGGGGAATTCTGTAATTGAGTGGTGCTCATCTCCTGCTTGGCAGAAAGTTTTCATTGATGGATATCTCTGTGGTCCCCTGGATTTTCAGCAGGCTGAAGACCCTGGGATTCTGCTGCTGGTACCACTGATGGGAATCAAGTACATCCAGAGGCCCTCATGAGACCTGATCTTTGGGAGATAGAAGAGGACCTATCACTGATGTGCAGCCTATTTTGGAAGTTCCATCAGTTTCCTTCCTCGTTTTTGCCCCTAATAAGGTAAACCTTGTTGTTTACCAGTGTGTACCGTTATACCTTTCTGTACCGTTTGCATGACCACAGCAAGCTCTGCTATTATTATGGAACCTTTCTTTTTCTAATCTGAGGATTAGGATTTGAGAATGAGGCTGTCTCATGTAGAACAGCTGATATTTTCATGTGCACCTGTTTTCACTTCATTCTGTTGTTCTAAGACTTATTCCAGTGGTCTTTATTGTTGACCACAGCAACAAATTTTTGTTGTTTGGTATAATTTTTGTTTTTCAGGTTGTGTTGTTCCACCTCTTCTGGTGGACTGCTGGTATGTTTCCACAGTCTTGCACTGAATAAGGCTCATTGTTCTACATAGTGTCATTCCTCTTAGTGGTGACATCTCTGTCCTGGACTGAGGGAATTAGGTTTATCCTCCAAGATTCTTCCCTGGTCCTGGCAGGTCCTCTGTCCTGCTAGGGTTCCCCCACTTGCTCCAATTCAGACACTGTTTTTTCAGGTATATCTGTGTTCTAGATGCTTCCTAATAATTTGGATCTGTTACTGGCTGTTGCCCACCCCTTATCGGTCTGCTTTTGGGTGCCCCCCTGAATTCATGTGTCTCCTAATGGATGATGCTTTGTGCTTTTACTGTGTTTTTTTTTTTTGCTTGCTATCTCACTAAACTGCAGCATGCTGAGTGGCAGAGAGGGTATAAAGGGGCTGGCTTATGACTTTTCTGTTTGCCAGTCTCTCAGCCTGCTGTAGGTGGCTGTATAACCTAACCTAACTGGTGCTGAATTCTCATGTCCCTCAGTGGACTCAAAGATAAAAAATTTACTGTTTTCCCAAAAATTAATATTTTTAAAGTGGTTCTAAAAGCAAGAGTTTTTTTGTTGTTTTTTTTGTTTTTTTGTCTTTTTATGCAGAGAATATATAAAGGTAAAAACCCTTTTTGGGTTCAGCATCCCCACCTCCCAGCTAAATCAAAATACTTACCTGAGCCCGACTTTGATCCAGCACTGTGCCCAAGAGCAGCGTCTCTCTCTACTCACTGGCCATGGAGGCTGCATCAGGAGCCATTGGCTACTGCTGCTGTCAATTACAGCCTATGAGGAGTGAGCTAGCCTAGCCTGGACATACACAGTGCAGCGTGGGAGGCTTGTTCTGGGGGCACTAGAAAGGGGGATGAGCTGGGAGCGCCAGCGGGGGACCTGAGAAAAGGATCGGGCAGTTAAATATACTAAATTTGTATGAAAAAAATCCCTTTACAATCACTTTAAATTTTTTTTTTTTTTTTGTGCTTATTTTGTAGCTTCTACTTAGCAGAGATTGCTTTGGCTCTTGGACACCTGCATTCTTTGGGGATCATCTACAGGGATCTGAAGCCAGAAAATGTCATGCTTAGTGCACATGGTATGCCTGAGAATTTTCCATTTACATTTAGTTTTAAAAAAACAGCCACCCAGTACTGATTACTATGTTTGGTGGGCATACACTGTCTGTAGCCATTAGTAAACATGTATACTGTAAATGTATTGCTAGTCATTAAGAGACGGCCCTGACACCTTTTTTAGGCAATGATTGCATTTTTATTATAGCTGACTATTTGTGCTTTCCTTTAGGTCACATTAAGCTCACCGACTTTGGAATGTGCAAGGAGTCCATTCATGGAGACAGTGTGACACACACATTCTGTGGAACTGTGGAATATATGTATGTATTTGACAGCATATGTTGCACTAGAATTGAGAAAAGGGAATACCTGAAGGCTTATTCGGTAAGCCAAAGAGCAGAGTACACAGTGCAGTACCCAACCTCAACCAATCATATTCACATTTTCGTTCCCTACTACACCAGCAGATTTAACCTCTTCCCATCCAGCCCATGTTGATAAACGGCCGGACAGGAGCACTGCCGATGCGGGTGGACGTTTCTAAACATCCCCCCGCATCCATTGCCTGTACGCGCTCCCTGGGAGTGAGCAGCACAGTGATTGGTGCCCGCTGTGTCCTCTTGACACAGTGGAACACAGATCGTTGTACTGTGTGTGAGGTCCCTATTCATGTGATCACTGATTAGCCAATCGGTGATCACATGATCAGTAGTAAACAAGATGTCACTTCCTGACATCATTGCTTACTACTTGTGAAATCTGTGAATGATCACAGAGATCACATGGTACAGGGCTATTCACAACAGCCTTGTACCATGTGACAAGCAGTGACCAATCGCAGCTCGCACACTATTTCTCCATGGCTGCAGGAATGCAGCCAGAGAGCAGGAGAAATTATTGCGTTTACAGCCTTTATGGGTGTAAAAGCAATCTGTGTAAAGGAAAAAAAAAAAAATCTTCATCACCCCCCACTAGTAGTACAGTGTTATGGTGACACTGTACTGCAAGGGTGACCGTATGTTAAAAAAAAACCCAAATCCATAAATAATATAAAAAAAATTTAAAATTTAAAAACATTTTTTTAAAAATTATAATTTTTGGATATAAACTAATTTTGGGTTATTTTTTTTTTAATTTTTACTAAAAAGATAGATTAATACATTTTGGCCAAGATTTATGAAGAAAGATTATTTATTTGCAAAATTTTATAAGAAAAAAACTTTTTTTAAAAAAAAATTTTTGGACTTCATTTATATAGCAAAATAATAAAAATCCCAGTGGTGAATAAATACCACCAGAATAAAGTTTTATTTGTCTCAAAAAATGCAAAATAATTCATATGGGTACAGTGTTGCATGACTGTGCAATTGTCATTTAAATGTGATGGCACTAAAAGCTGAAAATTGGCCTGGACTGGAAGGTGGTGAAAGTGTCCGGACTTGAAGTGGTTAAAAGAAAAATCTTATTGCCATGGGCAATGCAGAGTAGACATCTTTCTGCAAGTTGTAAATGCAATTAGATGCTGCGTGTTTTGGCCATTGGAATGTAGTTGCAGCTGGAAGTAGTGATAAAAATGTTTGTGAGCATAGCGTTGTAAAGCCTGGGCACTTTACATGCCCCCATTGTCACAGAAGTGAGCGGTCTCTGATTCATCGCTCAGTGTGTACACGCTCGCTGTTGCAGTAGCTCTGAACTCAGCATTGCTGTGATGGAGAAGACTGCTCCTGTAATAGTGGAGGTGAGCAGTAATGGTAAGGATCATCGTAGCAAAGATCTAGTAACAAGGCAGGATGGGAGCATGCCATCTCTGACTGTTTTTTAGCCTGGCTTCGGGAGGTACAGTAAATCAATGGCTTAATCCTACAGCAGGGGCATTTATTCAAAGCTGTACAATTGTTTTTCATCTACAGGCACCCCTCATCTGCATAGACTAGGTGAACTAACCCTTTAATGGTATCTGTGGTTTAACCTTGGCCTACAAGCTACTGTTTTCTCAGAATAAACTGATTCATGTGACAGTCAAATGCATATTCCACATTCATGCTTCTCTGTACCATAATCTGTGCACATAAAGATTTACAGGTGGTAGATTATACTGTACCTCTATATTGTCTTTGGCACCCTTTAGAGAGTATCTGCCTTTTTATAGAATAAGAAGTAGTGTGATTCATTGATATAAGATGTAGTCATGAATTTAGTGTATGCTAACTATCCACTTTTAATTCTAGGGCACCTGAAATCGTGGCACACAAAGGACACAACCGAGCAGTAGACTGGTGGAGTCTGGGGATTCTATTATATGATATGCTAACCGGCTCAGTAAGCATTCCTTGATGCAGGGTTAATTGTCCAAATATTGCTAATGATTGTCTAAATATTAAGGCTTCGTTCACATCTGGGAGTTTGCCATCTCAGGCGACTCTGTCTGCGATCCCAAAATGCTCTGCAAAATTGACAAATCTCACCACGTCTATTCAGGTGCTATTCATTCTCAATGGCACCAAAATGCGGTGCGGCTCTGCCGTGATTGTCGTGCTGCAATCACGACAAACCGCATTGTGCAAAGCTTGCTGCTCAGAAAGGAGCAGGAGCTACTTTTAGCTGTTAAGCTTCGTGCGGTGCAGTTTGCTTGAGATTAAAGACAGGTTTGCCTGGAGGGAGCCCACCCCTCCTTAAAGGTAGAGGGACACATGGAATACCCAGCAAGGGCACAATGGCAGCTGAAGGTATTCAGTGCGTCCCCACACCAGTTCACTAAACTATACAAACGAGTGACAAGCACCCCATCCAATAACTAGCCTTTACAGCAAGGAGCACATTCCCAGCTCGCTCACCAACTAGCCTGCAACAAAAACCAAATTAACTAACAGTTCACATTAAAAACAAGGGGTTTAGTTGCACATATTTCCAAACATATGTGTAAGCTGCAGCAGCCATGTCAAGGCACTCTAATGCTATAATTTTGAGAGTCTTCCAAATTTGAGCACAAATAGCATTGGATAGATCAAGGGCAGGTTTGCCTGGAGGGAACCCACCCCTCTTTAAAGGCACAGGGACACACTGGACATCCAGCAAGGGCACAATGGCTGCTGAAGGTATCTGGAATAAAACTTGCCCATGTGTCTTTCTTTGTTCAGGGTGATGATTGTGTATGTATGGTGAAGCATGTATGGCACAGTCTGAGGGTCTCTCTCTGTATGGTAAAGTCTATAATTGTCACCATGGGTAATATTTGTCATTCACTTTGTAACTTGGGTATATAACATAAAATAGTATTGTTCTCATGCTTTGCCTACAAGTTCAGGGTTTGTGGTTCTGGCTGTGGGTTCAATCAGGTTCAAAGCCAGATGACAACTGTAAAGTGTTTGTTTTTTTTTTGTTTTTTTTAGGTTTTCCATCTGTCCAGTGTCATTTATCACCAAGACAAATAGGGAAAATCTCATTGGGAAGAACACAAAGGGATTTACTAAAACCGGAGATTGCAAAAGCTAGTGCAGCTCTGCATGGAAACTAATCAGCTTCCAGGT